>NW_025767642.1:0-403081 GCF_003918875.1 Haliotis rubra
ACAAATTTACAACGTCCTCTCTCCATAATATGCCCAGCGGGTTGCCGTGAAATCAGAAGGCCATCAGTGGGGGGAGGTTGGGAGGAATGACATCATGATTAGGATACAGTAACAAATTGCATATTCAGAAAGAAATTACTATTTTTCCTTATCCTGACTCGTATATCACTGAATCGGTGATTGGTGGTGGGGTGGATGCATATCACATTTATTGGCTGTACTAGATGGTCTCTTGTCACAGAATTATCATAGGCACTTCTCGACAATCTTGTTCATTTCAGCTGCATGCCCTTCAGGTACATCGTGGACTTCATTTAAGACAGTGAATCTCTGATTCATGTGCAGTTCATACTAATTATTATCCTTACTAGATATCTATAACAACTCAAATAATTATGTTCTTCTTATTAAGTAAGAAGTTGGGCCGCAGAATGCCAGTACTTCCAGTGAGTCTAAATCGCTCATGTTGGTTTGCTCTGGCATTGTGAATCTCAACAAGATTCTCCGGTAGAAGTTCGGCAATCAGAGGTGAGATTCCCGAATTCAATGGCTCCATGGAATCATGGTGCTGTTGTTTAAACACTCACATTGGCTGAAGATGTGAGTAGTCTTGGGAGCGTCTTCCCGGTGGCAATGTCTCTCAAGGTAGTGGTTGGCAAACACCATAATCGTTCAAGCGGCCTCCATTATTGATGCTATCCAGGCAGTTATGCTATAGGCAGGAAGTAAATCAAAACTCTAACTCGATGTGGGTTGGATGCATGATTGCATTAATCTGCCTTTGCTTGGTAACATCAACAGCTCTCATCCTCTGGATGTGTTGATTCCTGGGGGCTTCTGTGGATTATGGCGAACATCAGGATGAACAATTGTTCCATCTCCATGGTTTCTTGTCAGTTGGTGTTCCAGGTTCAAATAAAGGCAATTTAGAATAGGCATTTTGTCCTCTGTTAGGATTTGTTCAATCATCATCATGCGTTTGTGTGAACCATCATCTGGTTAGATTCTTTACAAATCCCATCTCAATTCTAAATGTGCGGTGTTCTCTGTCGTCGAGCGATATTGGTCCAAATCCCAGCATGTATCTGATATAGGGCTGCCTTCGTCAAATGCAGTGAAACCAAAGCGTTTCTAGTAATAGTTAAGTGTCGTTTGCTCTCAGTCAGGTATCTCATTTGGTGTTGTACATTTGAGAGTCCATGGTGCCAGATTTTTTTGTGGTCTTCAGCAAAGGTAAGGGCCATTGATTCTAGGTAAGCACAATCAATTTGTGCCTGTCTTCATGGGGTCGTGCCTGGCCCTGCAATTGTATTAAATGATGGTGAAGACAACAAATGTCTTGGTCTGTCAGGTATTCAAATAATCATTATAGGGATGGTGCTCATGGCACTGTGAAGCCTTCCATTCTTGAGCTGTTGTGAGCCTCCATGGCCATCAATGTTACAGTTAGGTGAATCTTAGAGCTGGTGGCAGCTCTGGCTGCTCTGTAGAATAATCCTCTCTTCCTCAGGCCAGTTTCCTGATACAATCCCCATCTCGTGAAGCTGGAACTGCAGTTCGTGTTGCAGTGGGTTGATCAGTTGTTCTGTTTTAGGAGTTTGAAACTTCCTGGGACAGATGGAATCTAGGAACCCCACCTGTACTAAGCCCAGGCCTTGTCAAGTGGTTGGGAGGACTGTAGGAGTCTACCCTGATTTTCCGAGTACTGCGGAATTAGAACCGGTGGATGACTTAGCAGTATCACGGTTAGTCCTTCCTGACATATTTCAATGCAGATCATTCAGCTCCATATCAGATGTTCAAACATTCTGTGTGGTGGTGAAAATATAGGTGAGTGTGATACCCTGTGGAGTTAGGTACCATTAAATGTGGTCTAGGGCTTGAGGCCAATGTTGTGAGGTGTTGAGTGACAACTTGATATACGATGATTGAATATTACGAATGTGGGTTTTCCCTTTCGTGCCTTCCATGCCACTTCACTCTCAATTATGCTCCCCGTCACCACGAGGCATGCATACTGAATGTGTGTGGTAATCTTGTATGGGTTCTCAAAACCCCGTCGACATTCTGTGAGTTTTGGAATCTCCGGGTGAGTTCATCAGCTCCATTTTCAGAAGGTGGCGTTCAAGTATTCCGCGGGGCGGTCAACATCCCTAGGGTGGAGTCTGTTGGAACGTTCCGTTGCAAATCACATTCATGGCCGGTGGCGTGGGCTGACAGGCTACCTGATGAACTTGAATACCGATAGATCCAGGTAAAAAAGCTTTTCACGTGAACCTTGATGATGTAGAAAAGGCGACTAACTGGAGCTGGATACTCGTTATCAAGTAACGGGCGAATGTTGTGGCGGAACCGCGATGTAGCCTTAAGTGAATGCA
The DNA here is from genome assembly GCF_003918875.1 of Haliotis rubra. Lineage (NCBI taxonomy): Eukaryota > Metazoa > Mollusca > Gastropoda > Lepetellida > Haliotidae > Haliotis > Haliotis rubra. Next base: position 2,379 of record NW_025767642.1, read on the forward strand.
ATTGCTGCCAAGGAATCCTGATGTATGAGATGGCCGAATTACGCATCCTGCAAGGTCGCTGGCTTCGATGTCTGCTGGGCCGGGTGAGTTAGAGGTGGATCATCTTGAACCTGGGTTTTGGGAGGTGTCTGGGCATGTAGGTCGGTAGACGCCATAGAATTTACTCCGTTTCCGAAAACTAGGGAATAAAATCTAGGTGTTAGGGAGGCGTGGCCTTCAGTTGAATCCTGTAACCTTCTCCCGAAGGATCGGTACCTCGTCGTCCTGCCAAGTATTCCCCATACCCAATTGGCATTTCCTGAATCCACCCTTTCTCGGCGTTCTTTGAGGATGGCTGAACAGGCAGTGTTCAGACCCATCTGGTCTGGGCTCACTGCCAGACCTCTGGGGTGGTCTCACTTGCCCAGCTAGCCAGCCAAAGGAACCTCTTACCCCCTGGAACTAGATCTTCCTCCCTCATGGCCTTTTGGATGTTGACTTGGTTGTTGCAGCTGATGAGGCGATCTGGTGGATGGCATTGGCTGGGTGTCGATCAACGGAATCATCATCCGCCTCCTAGAGTGGTCGTGTGGTGGTAGGCGCTGACCATTGAGGCCTCAGGTGTTTAATTCCTCTTCAGGATCAAGTTGCAGAATGAGAGAGGGCAAATGCTGTAACAGGTATTGATATGGTGCAGTGATTCGTGCTGAACCTATTGATCCCTCTTCTGGAGTGAGAAGTGAATAAGCCATCTGTCCTCATCGGCAGTTCTGGAACTTTGTGATGGGGTGCCCCCTGGATTGATTGCTATAAGTCAGCCGTGAAGACCATCTAGTTGTGGTATCATTTCCTTGTCTTCTTATCGCCGCTATGACCAGTCGTCGTTTTTCATCATCCAGAGATCCATCTTCAGCAGCTCATGCTGAACAGAGATGTTGTGTTAAAAGCTATTCTTTGATTTGGTTCAAACTTGGCTGCTTTCTCGAAGCTGAGCTGAAACTTGCGGGACTCTCACGATCAGCTCAATAAGCGGGATCGTGGCGAATCAAAATCGTCATTAACCATTCTGTAAGTGAGTGCTTCATTCCGTTCCTTGGATGGAGGCGCTAAGTTGAGACCACTTTCATACGATCCATGAAGTAGCTGCTGCATGCGTGAAGATCCATTAAACTCTCTTCATCCTTGTCTGACGCCGAGCTGTGTCTGTCACGAATCCTTTCACACATGCTCAATGTCATTGAGTTCTTCCCTAGGGTCCTTAGCGAATGCTCATCATGGCTGGAATCTACCGTGTTTGCGAAACGATGCGTCCCTAGTAGGCCCGGTGAAGTGATCTGTGAGCTGCTTGTGAGATCTGCTTGATACTGGCGTAATGCGTTAGCGCCCATGGAGAACTTCCTGGAGATGGAACTGCGACATTACGGACTGAGTCTCTCATCCACATTCCCAGACTGCACAACATTGGATCCTCAGTAGGTGAAGACCTTCTCGAGCGCTGGTGATCCTGCGTCGTGCCTGCGTTCATGCCCGACGATGATCGCGACTGCTGTGTTAAGCCAACAGATGATCCACGTGCTGCTGCCTACTGTGGTGGGGAGTTCTCTTCTAAGGTACTGCTATATCGCTGAGAAGCTTGCTGTAGCCTCTTCTCTTCGGCAAACCTCTCTGTTCCATCGGACAGCATCTGCTGGGTGAATTGCTTCATAGCGCGCCAGGTCAAGTTCTGCACTGACTGATGTGGGGTGGGCGACACATCTGAGAACTTATGGACTCAACTTCTAATCTGCATTGTGATCGAGGTAAAGAAATGCTGATGTTCTCTCTGGCACGCGATGTGTGCAAAGCTGCCCGGACAATCTCTAATCATCTGCTGCGCTGATGAAGAGGCGGAGCGTGGGTCTTGCCGGCCCGGCGGCTGCCTCTGACTGCTTTGCGGGGGACGATATCTTACGTTGAATGGCGTCTGATGAGCAGGTCTGAAGTAGAGCTGGAGACTTCAAAGACAATTTCGGGCGCCCGGCGATCTTCTTCTTCTGTGAACTCACAGATGATGGCTATATGCTTCTTAGACTGCGATGAAAGCCAACTCAATGCTGCCCTCTTCGCCGTAACGAGGACTGCCCCTGTGTGAACCTGGTAAATCACTAGAAATATTAGTTTCATTTGCAGATGACAACTTACCACGGTTACTGGCGTTATCTGTGGTTTATCAGTCATGCCTTGGCGATAACCTCTTTGCCTTATTGTCCTTAATACCGTCTAAATAAAGGCCAACAAATAAATATTAAATGTAGCGTAGATAAAATAATACAATATTGACGGTGAGAGGCTGGAAGAGCATTGATTTTGTACAAGAAGGACAAAGGAAGTGCGGATCAACTAGCCATGAGCAGCCTGTACACCTGCAAAGAGAACCGATTTCATCAAATGTAAACAACAACATACATGTGATGAAAAACAACAATAATTACGTAAATTTGGACATAATTCCTATATACAATGAAGAATAATACAGACCGAAAACCAGTATAGCAGCTAAATTTTGACTAAAGGGTGAAATATAAAGGATATTGTGCTGTATAGGGACTCCCCAACTTCCACAACCATCCACCAGGCGGATGGAGGAAGTGACAAGCATGGTTGGTCATGTGACTGTTTGGCGAGGAAACTAAGCAAGGGAGGCAACTTGTGGGCGAGTGTACTTTTACATCCGCTTTAAAAGGGAACTACAAAGGGATTTCAAGTGTTCCACTATCATTGGCATAGAAGGAGGAGACAAGCATAATAAGCATGAGTCAGGATAAGGAAAAATTGTTGATTTTTGATGGGAGATTTCTTACAAGGATTAAAAGACACCAGCATAACAGATATCACCTTCCAATTGAAATTGTTCAGCAAAAGAGCATGCACTGTCTTGCTATAAAATCAGAATACTTTTAGAAATCGGCATTCATTTTTGTAGGTGTTTCCGAGGTCAAATCCTACATGCGTCTTGGCGGCTGCGACCACGGAACATCGCCATTGAAAGAATACCAGCTAGAGATTAACAATCTTATGTTGCCAGGCGTCTGAATGTTAGTCTGAGCACAGTATCACGACTTTGCAGCTCGTTACAGCCGAGCAAACAGGTAGAACAAATGACAGGTCCCGTACGAAGGCAGACATCGAGTCACCACTGCAGCCCAAGATAGGTGATCCGGGTACTACATCTGCGTGTTCGTGCTGCCACAGGTGAGAACACAGCAGCCAGGGTGCCTGGACTTGAGGAGGATACCAGGTCAAACTGGTGCGGAACAGGTTGAGAGAGACTGGACTGAGATGCAGGAGACCAGGCGTCAGGACTGTGCTATATCGTCACCATTAAGCTCAGCGTCTCCATTATCTAAAATTATCCACTTGGTTGTATGGGCAGGCATTTCCTGATGTAAAAATTCATGTACTAAAAGTCTATTTGTGGAGCCGAGTTATACATGTTTGAAAATACAACATTTTAGCAACAGATTTCTGGCCTAGGTTATTCATTTTTGGGATAGTATATCATTTTATGATCCGTTATTTCACAAGATGTGACTTCACTGGCAGCTTCTGTGTTGTCAACAAGAACTGTCTCACTATCACAAAGAGAGACACAAACTAAGAATAAAGATACAAGACATAACTTTATTATTAAATTTGAGTAATAAAGTTTGAAAACAGAGATCACTAAAACATAACTAACCACTACAAAAAAAATCAAAAAATATCTAAAATCATTTTCTGAAAAAAGTTTCAAAACTTCTGAGAATATTTTTGTTTCTCATTACCGTAACCAAAAAATTTGACTAGACCCTAAGATAAAAAAACACAACCTACACTATGAAAATGCAACTTTGACTCTCAAAATATGCATGAATATTTCTAACTTCTAAGTTTTGATTTTCTGTTGCAGAGAAAAGTGAAAATTTCCTCAGAAATCAAGGGTTTTGGACATAAAATCATAAAATGTAAAAATGAAATCCAGCTTCACCCGACCCATATTTGTTTTTAAAAGTGATGAGAAATGGCCTAAGAGATAGATAAAAAGCGTGTGGGAGACTTAGTGGACGAAATATAGCAAGTCAGTGAGGCAAACCAAAACATATTTCATCCTCACAAAAGAGTCATGTGCCTAACCGGAACCTCAGGCGACTGATACAGATTTTAGCTTCATTGACTTTCATATTACACATCTGACTATAAAATCTCATTAACCATATGAACATTTTTTTACCCATATGGTGAAACATAACCGGTGTCCTATATATCATATGTGGACATGTGCACATGCAGGCACGTAGCAAGCGATGTTTTCATGTAAGTCAATAGGTTGCAAAGCTTTATATTTAGATAGTATTGAGGGATACTTTTGCCCAGCCTGTGGCGTCAATAAGCAATTGAATGTTTCATCAATGAAGGGGGCTGTTGACACTTGCTACGGTGTTTTACTGCACAAGCGGCATGAAGAAATGAATAATAAAGAAATTATTACACTTGAGCAGTGTGCTTGTCATCGTACATGACTTGTACGTGGCATGTACAAAGTTTCACTCTCGTTTCAAGCAATACAAAATTTCACACTTTCGCTTCATATAAATTAATTTATGACACAATTGCTTCTGTATTAATCTCTATGTATGTACCATCTGAATGAATGAATGAAAGAACATGTAAAATGCATTATTTACAATATATTATTTCAGTGTAGATAATGAAAGCATGTGATGGCCGCAGCAATAAATACACATTAGAACCAGACAATCCAGTGACTGACAGATTGGAATCAATAAACCTAACTGGGACGGGATGCCATGCATCAACCAAGTCAACAAGCCTGACCAGCTGATCCTGTTAGTTCCTCTTGCAGCCAGCATTGGGATGCTGAAGACCAGTTCAAACCCAAATCTAGACAGGTCTAGTCCATGCAGTCCGCTGTCTTGACAACTATATAGGTGATACTTTAAACTGAAACTTGTCCTTTGTGTCTCCTTGAGTTGTGTAAATTTCCTCTGAGCAATGCCGACAAACCTTGCACTACCAGGAACTGGTTGAAGAAGCCTCCCACAGAGCTAGTGTGAACCAAGCTATGTCATCCAGACACTCAGTTACATGCTTGTCCCTTCTGCCGTGTACACTCAGCGAATGCCACCCACAGCATCCGTGGGGACACTTCAACACCTTCTCACACGTCCTTTACTGCAGTACAGTACAGTCATAGGCTGATTCCTGCTATTCTCAACCGCATGCAAATACCGATTCTAACACTGTACGCGTATTGCGACATTTCCCCATATTGCCACAATATGTATGTAGCTATGTTCTGTTTACACTCATTCAAAACATTAGAAAAGTGATGTGTAAAAATTGTAAACAAGAAATGTCAGAACGTAAACTTTACCATGTGAAACGTTGTCGGCTAGAGTTACTTCCCCTGATTAACCCCTCGCTGCACAAGAGAAGATAATTCCGACTAGGCGAAGCAAAATAAAATCCATACTGCAGTAGGGCCTGCAAAGAAAATGCCTTCTTGAAATTGATACGCCTCAGTACATGTATCTGAAATACAGTTTGGAACAGACACGTTGATTTTCTAATGTCTTTGTACAGTTATCGTTCATATGTTACTCTTGATAAATTTGTTTGTGTTTTTGAAGAGAGAACCGTACCAGCAATGCATGCCAAAATACAAGACGTTTTGTACTAGGATGTGTAGAAAAGTTTCAACAATTTCAATAAACAACGCAAGATCGTAATTTCCTCATAAAATATAGTCTCTGTTGGCACTTTCTCTACAGAGCTTCAGTATTGCTATCCCAGTTCAGTTATCATCAATAATAGTGCCAAGATACTTATATTCCGGCAAAATTTATACAGGAGTATCCCTCATATGATCCTATTCTACATGCTTTTTCCCTCTTTCTAAAATCAAATATAATTAATTTCTTTTGTTTTCTTAACATTTAAGTGAGGAAAGTTGTTCTGACTCCAATCTGTAAGATTAGAGATTTCTGATGGATAGCCATCTTTTGTGATAACCATTCCATACAGCAATGTGTGCAGCGTCGTTGTTCCTTATCACTTAATACGTAATAATTTCCCCGTGTATAGGTTTTATTGCTACACCAATATTGTGGCGAAATCGTTGCCTCCATATCTGGACCCGGCAAGATAACCCATATCTTCCCGGCTCCCAGTGGGGAAGATAACCTATATTTGACCCCTCAATTTTGTGTACGACGTCATGGAACTTAATACAATAACTACTAGTTAAAATACATGGAATTATCATGAAACGGTCCTCCTATTCTCAGAAATTTGCGGGCCGTTGCAAATGATATTTGACCGCTCAACCTTAACGACGGGCCCCCTATTGTGGTTGGACCAAAACCGAACACCGAAAACTGACCTTGTGCCTTTACTTTGACGTGTTGCAGGCTATGGTCTTGTCAAAGCCAAAGGTCGAATATCGTCACGTTCTGTTATGACGTCCCTTGAATTGTTCGATGACGTAATTGCATTCGGTCCAGTCAACCCCGTCAGAAGTTGGTTTTGAGTAAACTTATAGTCACAATCCTTCATTGTTTCTTTTTTCTTTTCAGCACAAATTGCATGTATTTTAGCAATAATAATATCGCAATGCTATTTTTGAGGGCATTTATCATTTGCAGAAGCCCTCGGTCTTTTCAACTGCCCTCCTTCGTCAGAGCAGTTAATGGAAGACCTAGGGCTTCTGCAAATGATAATGCCCTCAAAAATAGCATTACCTTATAATCAACGTGATGTGTTCCATGACGTCAGATTTAGATTTGGCAGCATCTGATGGAAATGGCAGGTGATCGGGCGCTACCGTCGCTTTCCAATAGATTGATGGAACCAGATTAATTAGTGGAACGGGTGGAAATTCCTTAGGATGAATTTATTGTGACACGGACGTATGTTGAAAGTATGAAGAACGGAAAACACAAGAAGAAAAACGGAATATGATGTGAAGATGTTCAACACCTGACTGCTATCGGAGAAGGAGAATCGGGACGTTTTAGCAAATGGATTCAAAAGTATTGGACCTGTATCTTTCAAGCATTTTTATGTCAGTAAGGGCGAGGGTAAACGATTCAAACGTATTCAACGTCCGCTAATCGACAGCGACACCAACGATGAATTAACGTGTGCAAATGACATTCTACAGTTGTTGAATTAATGTTGAATAAAATCTGATCGGGGCGGGTTTTTTTTAGGTATAAAAGGTTTTACAAATGATAGATTCTTGCTTGGTTAGCATTAAGTGATAAAACTAATAAGACCCTTCCTTTTCCATATCTTGCTTAGGCCGACGTCCAGGGGCGGATACAGGATTTTCGTTTAGGGGTGTGTGTGGGTGGGTGGGTGGGGTGCACCCCAATCCTCGGAACCCTGGGCATAAAACATGTAGTACACCCCCACCCCCCTCTGGATCCGCGCATGGACGTCAGATATGGGTCGAGGATGATACGGTTCAAGATATGGAAAAGGAAGGTCATAATCTCCAAATACAGTATAAACACAGATATATAGAGAATCTCACCCGAGTGTCTTTAGATATCAAAAATATCACCACGAGTTGATAAAGTAACAAATGGGTTGAGGCTTGCTTGGCTTTCATCAACGATTGTTGATATATTTGATATCAGAAGACACGAGGTGAGATTCAATTATCATAGAAAATCACTCTTCATTAGCTTTCAATGAAAATGTACATCTCTGAACACGGTACTGCCATATTGCACTTGCAGTGCAGCGATGTCATAGCATTGTGACGTCATCAGGTTTTGACGTCAGAGCATTGTGAGTTATGTAATTGATGTAGTCAGGGCATTGTACAAAATCAGTAGTTATAAGCACAGCCCAGTGATACGAAACTAAAAACACGAAACTAGTAATAATCATCCCTTCTTTGTCTGTTACGTCTGTCACTTGAGGTTCATACATTTCATTATAAGGTTTATAGCTATACAGGTTCATATAACGATACTTTGTGTTGATCTGTAGCGCGAGATTATGGCTGGATGTATTGCATGTATATTTTTGTTTCAAATCTTATTTAAAGTTTTCAACTTAAGTATCACTGTTTGTGCTTAATAGCATAGGTTTTACAAACTAGTGTCAAAACGATATCTCCTAGGAGATACCGTTTGAGCTCATAACAGCAATATCTCCTGTGGAACACAGTTTTGGATGATGAATATCCTTACCGACTTCAAAATGTATCGTATGCCACTTTATTACCCACGTGGTCAACGTATGGGTCGTATCGCGTTGACCTGTGTCGTAACGACTTGACCTGAGATTCTAACGATTTGATTGGATAACCGATGACCTCTCAGTTAGGTCACCTTGTGACGGAACTACTTGTTCATTCATAACAAACACGTGAATTCATTCATTCTACAACTTAGATGCATTGTGGGAATGTAAACATTGCGAACGTTGCCGTGTCGCTGTTTAATTGTGAGTCGAACTGAGACATTATATCCGTCGAAAAACATAAACGCAATGTTTCCACCAGTGATGTTAGCCGAATGAAGCAACTGCAAACCAAGAAACGGGGTGCTACGGAGTAGTTTACTGTAGGAGGCTGTACGAGGCGATGACAACTGACATGCATCGTGACGTCGGTTACCAAGGCAGTGACGTCATTACAGTGTGACGTCATGCAAATATTGTACTACAGTACAAAACTCTTCCGCAACCTCTTTATGAAACCGGTTTCGGTTTGAAACCACAAAATAACAAAAATACGCTATTTTGTCAATTTAATGCATGTAAGAAGTGGGTAATAAATAAAATACCACACTCGGTCTCATTACATACGAATTATACGAAACTCGTGACCTTCCTATGTTATCTGACCTCGCTTTCGCTCGGTCAGATACCATAGGAAGGACACTCGTTTCGTATAATTCGTATGTAATGAGACCTCGTGTAGTATTCTCTATGTACTGTCGCGAATGATATATACCTGTGTCTGTACTATATAGGAAATATATATTGTGTGTCACTGTAATGAATGTATATCTGTGTCTGTACTATTCGTACAGGGAAGATAAACACTCTTAAAAACAAGAGTGAGTGAGTGAGTTAATATTTATCGTCACATCGGCAATATTTCAGCCATATCGTGACGAGAGCAGTTTATAATTATATTAAAGATCAATAAAGTTCGAAATTAAAGACCTGCCATCGAAGGACAGTAAAACCACTAGAATATCACAGATATACATGCAAAGCTAGTAATTAAATCTAAAACATTTTAACTATAAGGGACAACACAATATAAAACAGGCTATAGATCACCAACAACTGAAGGTAGATAACCACACTGGGGACCATGATGACTTACATTACCTTTGCTACCTGCACGGGCCCTAGTTGGATTTACACCTTCTCTTTAGCTGCTGGCGATTGTAAGAAATGTCAGCCAAAATTGAAAAAAACAAAAATACTACGTTTATTAATCCTGGTAGGTTTAAATGTACATTGAAATTTTTTGGACTTACGTACCCTCTCGGGAGGACAATAATTTTACGCCACTTCAACCCTCTTTGAGGGTACAGCCACTAACAATCTCAGTTACTAATTTAAGCTACCAATAATAAAATATGTATCTATTTACAAATCATTTAATAAATCTAATTCTTTTAAAAATGCAATAATTAAATGAGAACTTATATTATTAAATAGATCCTTCATTGTTCGTGATTTGAAATACTTATAGTATGACCAGAAATTATTGAGAATATTAGGAATATGTTTAATTGGATTTCTACTACAAACAACCTTGACCAGCTATCAAGTGCTTGGTTTCATTCAAGAGACAACTCCGTTAATCCTTTTCATTAGTTTGTGAAGAGTTATCCCCCTTTATTTACTTGCTAGCAGACGACATTTTCAGTGATCCTCAGTATGGATGATTTAGAGAAGAGGAAGTTGATTTTAGAGTATTATAACAAGGACATCAGATCAGCTAAAATGATTTCAAGTAGAACCAGCATCCCTTTGTCCACTGTTTGTCGTGTTTTGAAAAATATTGCAAATGGATATGGCATTGAGAACCAGGGAGGCGCAGGTAGGCCCAGAAAATTGACTGTCGGTGACAGGAGGCGGCTTGGTAATCATGTGTCTAAAAACAAACGAAGGAGTTTAGAAAACTTAAGACTGGATATGATTGATAGAGGAACTGTGGCTGTCTGTAAAGAGACAATTAGAACTGAGCTGCATGCAATGGGTTGGCAGAAAAGTCGAGGAATTCCATCAACGATCATGAAACCTGAACAAAAGGAGCGAAGGTTGAACTGTTGCTTACAACATAGAAATTTTAACTGGGACAATGTGATTTTCTCAGAAAGTTCTGTGTGGCTGTTTCCTAATACACTGAAATTCTGGACCAAACAAACTGAAAAACCTTGTATCAGCGCCCAAAGTACAGTCCGAAATTGAACGTGTGGGGTGGCATATCTGTGTTAGGGGCAACGCCCCTCTGTGTATTTGAAGGGAATATTAACAGTGAGCGGTACACAGATATTCCCGAGGGACATTTACTTCCATCTGCTCACGTGTTCCATGGAAATTTTTGGATTTTGCAGCAGGACAACGACCCAAAACATCGTTCAAAGCATTCACAGGCCTGGTTTCGGACCCAAAAATATGACATTATTAGATTGGCCAAGCTATAGCCCTGACCTAAATCCAATAGAAAATGTTTGGGGACTTATGAAGGAAAGTGTCAATAAGAAAAATCTGACAAATATTGCTGAAATGAAAGAAGAGGTGCTCCGATATTGGGACAGCATTGACCACGACTTTCTAACTTCTTTGATCAGTAGTATGCCCCGCCGCATTGAAGCCTGCATTGCTGCCCATGGTGACTTGACAAAATACTAACTGTTCACCTGTCTTTGAATCTGGAGTTATGTTCTGCTAATATTCACATTAATACGTGAGCAAAGAGTGAAAATTAAAAAAAAAATACAATCTTTAAATTCTCAATAATGTCTGGTTGTAATGTATCCCTTATGATGGAATATTCAACACAGTCAAGCAGGACAAGCTTGACCGTGATTCTTTCATCACAAGGGATACAAAACTGAGGATCTTCACCTTTAAGCAAATATTCATGAGTATACCTTGCATGGCCAATGCGACATCGTCGCATGATGAGCTCTTCAAATCTGGACTGACAGCCCAAGTAGGTGTAACCAATATAGGGTTTTATTTCATGTAATTTATTAATACCTACTTGGGTGTCCCACTTCTTTTGCATTATAATCCTAATTATTTTATTGTCATATTTGTATGCATTTTGAAACTTAATAAAAAGCATACGATATGCTTATACTTATAGCGTATTTATAACATGACTGTAATATCTAGACATTTTATAGAATGCCAACATGAATCATATTTCACACACGCCCTAGGTATGACCTAGTGTATGTTGTCTGTTTCATAAAGCTACACGGCGAAAACAAATGATTGTGTTGAATGCTACCACATATGAATAAAAACAAAATGCAAATATTAGAAATAACACAGACTAAAGTCTGCAACAATGTCAGGTTATTACCAAGTTCGAGGAATGTATCCATCAATATCCACATAGGTTTAGTCCCGATTTTGACAGCCTCAAAGTTGACAGTGAAATTCCTCACTTCTGTAATTGATCTAGCCAGTTATCCCAATTTTGACAATGAAGTTTGGTACACTTGTCAGCTCTTCTCGTGCCCGTTTTGTTTACATTACTGGTAAGGATATAGGAACCAATAGAGCTTTGGTCTGGATGTGTATGCTGTTTGTCCCCTCTTCTGACAACAGTCCCATCTGCTGTTGTAGTGACTGAGGATGTTTTCAGGCACTGACATCTCCATATAATGGTACCATTCCTGTTGGCAGTTCGTCTCAGATACCTATATCCATCCAGCAACTATTCTCCACCAGGTCTCCTACCATTTAACTTTGTACCTTTCTCAGCCATGATGAAATACGATAAGAAAATGTGATGTATATGTGGGCATATATTTTTAGATATTGCATTCATACATCTCAACGGATAATGCTGCTTCTCGCATCCTTTTGTCTCAGTTGATTGTGGTATTAGTGTTCAGGAATGTTACTTGTTCTGTACTTCTCTCAGGTGATTCCATTTACATAACTACCCTTAATTGGTGCAGCTAGTTATCCCAGGTTTGAGAGCGAAACTTCGCGAATCGGTGACCAAGACGCTGTCAAAAATGGGACACTACCTCCACATATAATACATATAAGCATTTGATGTGTACTTCCACAATTTTAACTTCAGTACACATCAAATGCTTATATGTATTATATGTGGAGGTAGTGCCCATTTAAATATGTTCACCATATGATTGTTTTAATCATGTTTTTACACGGTTGGCTTCCGTGTGCTATGTGTCCACTTCCATCAACCACCAGCTTGTAATAACACGTCACATGAGATTAGCCATGTGCTAAAATAACACCCAAACTTCAAAGCGTACCCCTTGTCGACGTCCTGAGCCTTATAAAAATCGAAAGGTCGGCTTCCTGAGTCGACATCTCAAACTATTTTCATGTAAGTGGTAATAATTCCTGAGCATTAGAGAATAGATTGGCTTGTTTGGAATTTAATGCTTTTCATAAACTAGAATCTCATAAACTATTTGTCTCTGGAATCATCTATGATATGAACTTGTGTAGTGATTTCTCTAGAAATTATTTAACGTTATCTAAAATTAAACATTTAGTCACCTTTTATTGTGTATGACCAATTAATTAGTTACACTATGAAGTTTTTAAGAAGGAATTCATTTGGGTTCTTTTTGCCTCAGTCCGCCCGTGTGTGGACAACATAACCAATTATCTATTATCAAGTTCATGATTTTTCGTGAATACACCAACTGCATAACACCGTCTCTGACCACAAACCCAAACGGGTTGTTCTCTATTCGCCTACAGTCTTAAAACAACATTTCATGGTCTGTTGACTGTTGATTTCGCAATGACAACCATGACTCAAGATTGGGTCACGGAACGGTTATGCGAGTGAGAAAATGTCCTACCACAGCGATCTCCGACCTCGGAGACACGCGCAGCTTCGACGACCCGGGGTCGAAGGCAAGTTATATGCTTTCGAATTAAGAAAAAACACTTACAGGCGAGCGGAAATCCGTGGTGGTGGTGGTGGTAACCTAGGAGATTTAGAGGATGTCGACACAGGAGGGCTCAGGAAAAACATTCAGTACAATCTCGTCTTCAACGACAATAAGAAATGGATGATGGTTCCGTCATTCGATGGCAATCTAAGCGATTTAGAAAATGTCGATACCCGAGGTCTCTTAAAAAATATGTTGTACCAGTTCGTCCTTACTGATGATAACAGATGGACGTTGATCTCCTCCCAAATCGACTGGCTACTCGATATCGCCCTCGTTTCACCCTATGTGCTTGCGGAGTCAAGGGATCATTATTTAACTTAAGTTCTCAATCAGGGGATTCTCATTGCGTCTTACGTTCCCTCTCAACGAAGGAGTGTGCTAGTGAGCCTCATCCCTAGAAAAGCGGGTCATTTGCTAGCGAGTCGACCGGATAGTCGAAATACGAGTTTACAGTTGGTGCTTGACTTCGATGAGGTGTTCGATGTCCTAGAAGAGATTCAAACCAATTCAACGCGCTATATCAAAGTCTTTCTCGGGGAGGCATCACCCACCCAAAATATTGAAATTATAACAGAGTATACCTCCGTTGGCCTCGAAAACATCAAAATCATGTGTGCTCCATTTATGTACAGAAAGACGGCAACGCTTACACGAGTCTCGAAGAAGTCACGATTACCGTGGATAATAACATCGCGCTCACGGAGATTTTTTACCTTAAAAAATCCATCTAATGAGCTTAAAGTTTACGCTCGAGAAATTATCAGAGAATCAATTGAAGGCTCTTCCCTAATACGAGTTTAACCACCATGAGTAATGTGTCAAAACCAGGCTACCATCACGTTATCCGATCTCGGAGACACGCGAGGATTCGACGAACCCGGGACGGAAGACACCTTGTACGTATTGCACTTACAAAACAACGTGTACCGACGACGAGAGGTGATGCTAAAAGTTGACTGGTTTATTAGCCTTAAATTCATCTACCCCTACATAAGTTTAGATGATAATGGTTACGTCATCGAAGTAAAAATAAAGGGATTATTTGGACGACTGCCACTCCAGCACCTCATTCGATACAACTTTTGCAAATACCAGATCATAATGGCTCTATGTTAGCCCCCACCCATAAACAAGCCGCACTGATATTTGGCATTCCCCCATTTCAATTTGATGTTTTAAATCCAGATTTCAGTATGAAATTACATTCAACACTGATTATAGAATGCTATCTTGGAAATGCCCTCGAAAACTAGGTGATCCTTTTGGATGGGGTAAACATATGCTGGGGTCGCGAACATAACCCTCAACGTTGCCATATTTATATACAACCTGGAATAGTTCCCACGACCAACCTGGTGGGAGGTTTTGTTCATATTCCAGATAGCCCGAAACCCGTTATAATATCAAGGGTATAATTTATATGCCAATCTCAACCTCATTAGCTATAAATATATTAAACTAACATTGACGGCGGACCAATTGAAGCTAATTTCCTAAACTCATCATATACTCGAGATGGGATTGTATCCAGCCATGGAAGACGTGGCTCAAACGCTCGAAACCGTGGATGGATTTCGGTTGCAACAGATCGGTGAAATTAAACACCAGTTGGAACGAGAACGCGACGTGCGATTCCGATTGCACAAAAAGTACCATTGAGCCATCAATGTCATCGACGGCGTGGACACATCTCTAATGGCAGCTGTCATGGGATTGGGCGTAGCAGGCGTCAGCTTATTATCCACCATCGTGGCTGCACCGATCGTCCTCGGGATGGAAATAGCCGCTGGAGTATCAGGGTTGGTGGGAGTAACACTGAAATTCATTTCACGTCGTCTGCAACGGAAGGCCTTAAAACACGATGAGATCAGGGTTCTGGCCGAAGCCAAGCTAAACACGATCGACGATCACATTTCCACTGCGATCACCGATAGCAAAATCTCCGAGGAAGAGTTTCGTTTGGTGATGTCGGAAATTGCGAAATACCACCGCATGATGGAAGTGATTCGAACAAAGACTCGGAAAACTGCTGGCATCGGCGAAGACGAGAAAAAAAAGCTCATAGAACAGGGTCGACAACAAATCATTCAAACCTTCCTGACCCAGAACAAAGATACCATGAAAGATTCACGTTAAACTGCTTTGTAGATGTGAACATAACCTAAATAATGTCCTGAATGACTAATGTGTTTCTGAGCCCTTAAATTCCTGTCTGCAGTTTTTACACGAACAAAAAATAGTAGCGGGCTCGTCCAAAGACCATGTTTGAACTTCGCGATACACACATTCTCGAGCATGAGAACTGGGGCAGCAATACATTTTAGACGTTTTTTCAACAATTTTTTGTTGATTCCGTGAAATAATGTCTTGTCGATCTTCGTAACTCGCTCGTGGATTTAATTGAATCGCGGGAAGAAATCCTATTTTTAGCGGGGATAATTGATGATCGAGTAATTGATCGATTAAATACGGACCCCATAACTGACACGTTTCGTACAGGGGATCGAGATTAGCATTCACCTCGCCGCATGTAGATGAATACCAATGCACGAACTCCATAGCATCCCAATTGCGTTTGATCATCGTTGTACTTTTTTTACCACGATCCATCGTTGCCGAATAACATGTTGTTTCTATTTTGCACGCCAGCAGGAAAGCCTTAGCTCGTGTATGATTAATATCTCAGTTTTTAATCAACAGACAATTTCAAGTTCGGGTGGGTTCCACACTGTCTGACTTATTTCCACCAAGATCAGGGCGTCCCCCAAGGCAGCATCCTGTCTGTCACCCTTTTTAGCATAAAAATTAACAGCCTCACTAACGTTCTGAACAGTCGCGTTGATGGGTCCCTTTTCATGGATGACTTCAATATTTCATGTCGTGGTAAGAACATGCACACAATAGAAAGGCAGCTACAACTCTGCCTTAACAAAATCCAAAAATGGGCCAATGAAAATGGTTTTCAAAATCCAAAACAAATTGTATTCACTTTTGTCGTAAATACAAACCACACAAGGATCCAGATCTAACCTTAGATGGTACTCCCATCAAGGTAGTAGAAGAGACCAAATTCCTTGGACTCATATTCGACCGCCACCTGACATTCTTACCACATAAAATATTTGAAAACAAAGTGCTTGAAGACTCTAGACTTGCTAAAGGTAATCTCAAATACAGAGTGGGGAGGGGATCAGACGACCCTCCTTCACTTGTACAGATCATTAGTTCGCAGTAAACTAGATTATGGCTCCATTGTCTACGGTGGAGCCAGCAAAAGCAATTTAGAAAAATTAGACTCTATCCACCACCAAGGGCTGAGGCTCTGCCTGGGAGCTTTTAGGACCTCTCCGGTAGACAGTCTATATGCGGAGGCCAATGAACCTTCCCTTGAACAACGCCGCATTAAACTCTCACTGCAGTATATCACTAAATTACGTTCAAATGAGTCCAATCCAGCATACAATTGTGTTTTCAACCCGCTCTATGAAAACTTGTTTCCTAAACTGCCAAGCCTGGTTCCACCACTTGGAATCAGGATCAAACCACACATATCTGCAGCTAAAATTGATCTCAGCATCATTGCACCTTACCGACTTCTGTCCTCACCACCATGGCAAATGGTGAAACCACAGGTTGATCTTAACCTCACCAAACTCAAAAAGTCTGAAACAAATCCTTTGGTATTCCAACAGGAATACAACCAGTTACGTTCAAAGTATAACACCCATAGATCCATTTTCACAGACGGATCCAAGGACGATGGCCAAGTTGCCAGCGCTACAGTCATTGGATCCAAGACTGTCTCCTCTAGGATCCCCGACAACAGTTCCATTTTCACCGCTGAAGCCAAAGCTATCTTCTCAGCTTTGACCTACATTCAACAGCAAAAACATTCCAAAAACTTCATCGTTTTTACAGATTCATTATCCTGCCTTCAAGCACTTCAAAATGTGACTTCAAGTCACCCAATCATCCTGGACACATTAGAACTTTACAACGACCTTTCTACTGGCCAATGCGACATCGTCCTCTGCTGGTTGCCGGGTCACGTCGGCATAGCAGGTAACACCAAGGCGATGCTGCAGCAAAAAGCAGCTCTTGACAAGCCCCTATCTCCACTGCTAATCCCGTACAGTGATTTCAAACCCACTATCAAAAGCTATACTCGGGACCTGATGCAAAAAAAGGTGGGACACTCAAGTAGGAAGAAACAAACTCCATGAATTGAAGCCAACAATCGGTTATACCTACTTGGGTTGTCAGTCAAGACCTGATGAGGTAATTTTACGACGATGTCGTATTGGCCACAGTCGATTTACACATGACTATCTGCTGAAAACGGATGGGGATGGACCCCTATGTGTGCCTCTTGCGATGAGGTTTTCACCATCAAGCATATTCTGCTTGAATGCGTGGACTTATCGTCTGCAAGGGACTCACATTATGATGCAACAAACCTAAAAGATCTGTTCTCCCGCGTGAGCAGCGCTCATCTGATAGTGAACTACCTGAGGGAAGTTGATCTGTATCATAAATTGTAACTGCGAAATGTAACAACCATAAATTGTAACTATGAAATGTGACTAACAAATTGCCAGCCTTTAAATTTGATGCTATTACTTTCTCTGCTTTTAAATGACAATGTAATCAATATATGTCTTTGAAATAAACCTCATTCCGAGTATGTACTCACAATGTTTACTAATGCAAACTTGTTCTCGTCACTATATGATGTAAAGCCCAACTCAACTCAACTCAACTCAGAAACGAGTCTTAAAACAACCGACGAATACAATCGTGCTGATGCGTCATTTCAACTGGCTGTTTTTTAAGTTTGACGATGATATCAGGGGTGATATCATGCGTCGCTAAATGGCAGCAAATAAGTACATCATCATTGTTTAAAAGCGGTTTGCATATCAACGTGCGGAGCCATTGTAATTCGTTATCGGTAGACCCTACGTGATCTAAAATAGACTGCGTTTTGGTGGGGTCAAACCATTCGCGCAATATCCTTTCAGCGGGAATCGATGGGATATTCCACATGATGATATTCCTCTATCATCACTCATATTTAATAGGGGCGCACATCGGAGGATGCCTCGCGCGACACCCTCACCATTTTTAAGGGGGGGCTTGGAGGCTAATAATAAATAATCCTCTAAGCCGCATGTGATGCAGAATCCCCATTGTACTACTACTCCATCTCTGTGTAGATCTGGAGTATTAATACCAGCATCTTCATCCACTTCATCATCAGGAGGATTCACCTCTGTTTCTGCCTCTCCTTGGATGTGACTGTCGTCACTAGAGATGTGTTCCACTGCTACCTCGGCCTCATGATCGTCACCACTCGCCTGGGTAGCAGTATCCGTATCTGCAGAAACATCCTGTTTAGTATCTGTATGAATATCAGAAGTTGCAGCATCTCTAATTTTGTGGATCTCTATAATGATGTCTTCCTGGCTGGTGTTATCAACTGGTAATACATTATCTGACTTTGGTGGTGGTTTAGATCATCTCGGCCTTGGTACAGGTTTGGGTCTGGCTGATGGAGACTCTGCCTCAGGTGATGACTCAAGGTATCAAAGTCATAAGGAGTACCGTACAGTACTCTACAGTAGTATGAGGATACATCATTTCAATGTGGTGGTTAGCCGAGTGGATATCATCTTTAACTAGCCAATCACAATGTTTGATATACATAAGAGCCATCCTCCAGTCTTCGTACTTAACGGAAACCTTAAACAAATGATTTTTTACCACAGGCAGGACTAAAATCAGTCTTTTCTTCCCATTTGATTGAATTGACATCAGTTACTTGCCCCTGCAGCCGGGCAGACGTGGGGAGACAGAGATATTTCACACCCACCTGAAGCCGACAAATAACATCATTCGTTCATACAGGTGCGTGGGGTGTATTCGGAGCCGTCTTCAGCTTAATGGGGTTGTCGCTAGAAATATGGAGGGCAAGGATAGGGCTCTTTCGTCACCCACGAGGTGTGAGGCAAGTCGGCCATGTTGGCTTGTACACCCCCTACCTGAAGTGGACATACAGCATGGACGTCGGCTATCGTCTCTTGGCCACAGGACTTGTACTGTATTCAATTGTTCTGTTGCCTGCAACTATACAGTGTTTCCACAATCAAATTCCACGGAGACTTTGGAGAAGGGCGGTCTTGGTTAGAGGGATTAACCAGAGATGTTGAACATCTTCAAACAGTATTGAGCAATTGGAACAGTACAGCCGCAAGAACAATGTTCTTCTTCTATATGGAGTCAGTGAGTACACTAGTGATCGCGAGAGTGAACTTGACTGTAAAACACATGTACTAGGTATTCTAAATCAACAATCAGAAGAACAGTTCTCGATGGATGAAATACTAGAAGCATACAGGCTGGGTTCTCCTAAGCATACCGGAAGAAGGACCCGACCGATCATAGTGCGATTCCACACCACCAGTAGTAAAATCAGTTCTCTCCACTGTCGTGATCTACTGAAGTCAAATGGGTATGGCATCTCCAGCGATCTAACCAGGAAACAGAGAAAGGTATACTGTAAGCCATTAAAAACACAATTGGTATTTTTGTCCTGAAACTCATAAAAGTTCTATTGAAGATTTTTGCCTGCGATACAGAGGATGTAGGGATAAAAGGCTGTTATTCTGGTCCATTTCGAGTTCGAGTCCCGGAGCATTCCTCTCACATGAACTTTGATACTTAAAACTGAACCTTTGACATTTCTCGTAAACACAACCACATTAATGAAACACGTTGTGAACTTGCATTACCTGCACCCAGGCCCTGTAAAAGCACAAGGAGTTGTGGAACTCAATCACTTTGAGAAAATGCCACACTTGACACAAGACGAAAGGAATCAGGTTATCGGTACGGTCAGCCAAGGTGCTTCAGATGTGATGATTGCCAGGCACTTTAATGTGCATCCATCCACTGTAAGTCGACTCAGACAACGTTTTCGGGCTACCGGAAGTGTTGCTGATCGTCCGCGACCTGGTGCACGACCTGTGATAACAGCTCGACAAAACCGCAATATCCGAGTTTCACACTTGCGAAATCGGTTCCAAACAGCTGATGATGAGGCAAGGAGGACAATTGGGACAAGTCAACGTCATTTCAGCGCCCAAAAGGTGCTAGGACGCCTTGCTGCCTTCAACATCCGGTGTCGTCACCCGTACCGTGGTCCAACCTTATTGCATCGCCACAGACTTGCCAGACAGTGATGGGCAGAAAATGGGGCCAATCTAGGCAACAGGACATGGTCAGATGTCATTTTGTCAGATGAATCCAGGTTTAACTTATCCTTTGCGGATGGACGTCCACAGATTTATCGACGTAAAGGAGAAAGACTTGCGTCAAACTGTGTCCTTGAACATGATCGTTTTGGAGGGGGTGGTGTCATGATCAGACCACAGACCATCAGAGGCTGCAGACCATCCAACAGCTGTTCCTGAGAAATGTGTGTCTTTCAATGCCCCAAAGACTTGCGAGCATGTCTTACAGCGCACGGTGGACACACACGATATTGACTGCAAGTGACCCCTCCTTTGTTTGATGTCGTTGTTGCGTCACTGATGTTGTTGACTGGACATTTTCAGATGAAATTATTCACAGATGTTCACTTAAAACACATCTGCCAGTTAGGTTTATATATGTTGAAATTGGTGTGAGTAAAGAAAGTATGAATGTCAAATTGCGTTTTTAATGGCTTACAGTATATTATCAGAATAATAGAAGAGGCTATCATAAGAATGGACGGTTTGTTGTTGTTGACCGTGATACACGTGTGGGCTGGGGACAGGAACCGCCCTCTGAAACAGCGTCAGATGCCCAAGGAACAGACAATGGAAAATAGGGGCGTGGCCGAGCCCGAATAAGCAGCCAATCTGAACAATGCACAGTAAGCTGTTTATTTTGGAACATTGCCGGTTTTCCAAATAAATATAATGACTTTAACTTTATACCATTCATTCAGCACTTCGATTTTGTGACTCTGTCAGAAACATGGGTTAGTGACTTTGATTTTGCCCATTGTTTCCAGGACTATAATTGCATTACTATAAATGCTGTAAAAACTTCCGTAAAAGGAAGACTCTCTGGTGGCCTTGTTGTTTTGATTAAGAAACTTTTATTCGAAATATTTGTGAAAAGAATGGCCATTTATGATAATGTTATTTGTACAGTGTTTGACAAGAAGCTTTTTAAGTTGGATAAAGATGTTGTAATAGCATCTGTGTATGTGCATCCTTCTGGTTAAAATTGGTATGACCAAACGCAATGTAAGTGTGGACTTATGATGATGTTTTAACAATTATTAACCTTTTTGCGTGATTTTGGTGACATGTATATTATGATTTGAATTGATCTAAATGCTAGAACTGGTGAGGACCCTGACAGCGTTGAAGATAGCATTGCTGATATGTTAGTATTTGATGATATTCATGTGTTATTTGACATGCTGGACACGGAGAGACACTCCTGTGATAAAGTCGTTAATCACTCCGGGAAAGTTCTACTTGAGTGGTGCTCCGCTTTAAACTTGTATATTATGAACGGTCGCTGTGGATCAGATGCACGCTCGGGAGATTACACATTCATAAATCAACTGGGTAAAAGTGTTATTGATTATGTGATATGAGTGGTTTGATGCAATCTTATGGAATGTGTCTCATCTTATACATATTTAGGTGTGGTATTTTCTAGGAATCTAACTTGTATCCCGGGTTGTTTAAGAGGGGATAACTATGTCTTCAAATACAGAAGTCCATCAGTGGGTCCACAACACTTTTAGTCGTGATTCAATGTGTATATCTACATGAAATTACAACAATGACTCGGCGGCATGTCGGAGGCGATGGTCAGCCAACCTGCTTAGTCGCTGTCTCAGGGTCAAGTCTCGACTAACACAAAGCATTCTCAATTTATCCCTAAGGCTCTGATCAGACTGTCACGTGTCGCATTGACGACAGATGTCTGGTCAGCCTGCAGTATCCCGCACCTCATCCACATCGTCATGCTTCAGTGGCCAACCAGCCTTTGTCTAACTTTGATTATAGTCAGCTAAGGACTCTATGATGGTGGCCATACTGACAATGGTCATGCTGTGTTGATTCATTTCCATTGACAGCATGGTCATTACTTAGAGAGATATTCAATTTACATAACTCAAGGAATATCATAAATATCCCTGATAAACCCTATTCCAAAGTGCCTGCGATATACGCCCTTTCTGTAAAGAAGGACGTGACCCACGCCCTTATGCACATTGTGAATGAAATAGCGATAACATTTCAACATATACTATCTTAATAATAGGAATAAACATAAAATGCTGTAATCAGTTGGGGCTTGGTTTTACATTGACAAATAATTATACAGGCAATACAATTCGGAAGCTGATGTGACAAATATTTTGCATTATTTTAGTGATGACATTAATTACACAGTCTTGAGTATTTGGATAAGCTCTGTAACACTGATACACATTTACAGAGTTGATGCATAATTAACTGAGATTTGCTGATAGCAATATCGACATTAGAATGACAGTAAATATTTCTTTAAAGACAATTTCCTTTGGACAAATTAAGATATATGTCGCGGAACCAATTTTTCTAAATCAACATATTGACAGACGGATAACGCACTAAATCAAAGTAAGTCAGGTACAAGAAACAACTATAGATGAATATCGTCCACTGAATAACCTGTACGATGACAAGTGTTTCAGAAACAGAAAGTACAAAATAGCATCAACATGGACATGAAATGGATCGTCATGTTTATATCATCCTAACAATAAGACAGCAGTCACCTCTCAGTTTCTCTCTCTTTCAATCTCAGTTACAAGAACGTTCTGTCTCTCTCTCTCTCTCTCTCTCTCTCTCTCTCTCTCTCTCTCTCTCCTGTACTCTTTCTCTCGCTGTCTCTCTTTCACTCTCTCTCTCTCAATCTATCTCTCTCTCTATGCCTCTCTCACAATTACAACTCCCTTCTTGTATCTCATCTCCTTGCCTCACACATGTATCATTTGATACATAATATCCATAATTGGACATAGCAATAACATTATATTCAAATTCAAGGGCATAGCATTTACATGCTGACCACAAAAAGACATTATAAGCTGTTCTTTGGAACACACATTCACTCTTTAAATGTCAGCGAAATGACGATCAAATCAATGTACATGAAAGCTAGTACATATTGATAAACGCTGGGCAGGGGTACAGGGTACAAATAGAACGGTACATACACAAATATGTGTATGCTACTACCGATAGAATACAGAAAATGGACATGAAATTGAACATATTGACAAAGAAAGCATTTAGTGGTGCAGGAAAACAATTGACGGGGTAGGGGGGATTGAGGCGACACTCCTGGGGACTCAGATGGTATAACCCACAATGGATACACTTGTATGGGTGTGTGTGGGACTGGTAGGTTGGAGGCGGGGTGGGAGGTGGTGGGATGGGAGAGAGTGGGGGGTATCCGCGTGAGGGAATGGGGTGTGGGAAAGCATTGTTCGGGGAAGGTTGAAAATAATGTGCCGAGTTTTGTCTCTCCTCCTGCAGTCTGTTCGGCTGAACGTTCGTGGGTGAATTGACAGACATGAGTCCCTCAGTACCTGCTAGTTTGTATATGTCCTCTGCTACCTGAACACTTTCAATCATGTCCGACAAAGTGTGATGGCGCCTGGTGACAATAAATTGAACAATGTGGGGGAGGGCGTTTCTGAAAATGAGGTCTTTTATAAACTGATCCTCGTTACAATCTAAAAGGGATGCCTCATACTGCACAGACTGAAGAAATGAACGAAAGTCTTCACGTTCTGCTTGCTTCCTGTCAATCAGGGCATTTTTCCGAATGATGGCTTGGATGGAGGTTGGTCCATACCATTGTGAAAAACATTGTCTAAGTTCAGGCCATGTCATGTTATCTTTACTAGGAAGTCCTTCATACCAAATTGAAGCTGACTGTGATAAATATAAGGGGGGAAAAGGATAACAATTTCTTTCATCAGTGTAATTTTGAATTTTGACAAATTTCTGGAATCGACTAAGCCAGGAAGGTGCTGATCGGGAATCACGTCTGTCGAATGATGGCATGGGAAGGGTTGTGAAGCTGACACGGGGTTGGGGACAGACAGCGTGACGGTCAGCGGGCGGGGAGGAGCATGGAGGGGGAGAACAGCAACGACCACAACAATGGGGATTGTAAATACGGCAGTGGTGATCAGGGTGTTGAGGGGCAGACGGAGAATCTGAGCGGGTGGATGTATTGTCGTGAGTCATGTCATTACATTTAGATTTTCGGCGGATCCTCCAAGGAAAATATGATTTACTGGAGGATCCGTCATCGGATTTAGAAGAAAAGAAAGGCACTGAAAAAAAAACAATGAATGAATGAACCAAACCGTATGAACACTCACCCTGTAGTGTATAACAATAGAAACACAGAAATATCACTAAAAGTCACTAACACTTGTAGTTCTTAGTTTTCTCCTCAGTCAGTCTTCGTTTACACGTACACAGTATTTGCTGTTGGACGACTGTGCGTGATCGAATGTAGGCGCTGTGTACAAATCATCAACGTACCAGTTCTTGTTTTGGCATCGGTGCACACACAATAGCACTGTGATCATGTCCTTCAAACAGCCAAGAGTCCAAATTGAGACACAGTTGACAGACGTCGTGGTCAGTTACTCTTCAGGACTAACCCTTAGTCTGATGTTGTTGCATGTAGTTGGTTGACTTCCGTTGTGATGTGGACCCAGGATGGATGTATATCGCCGGAGGTTCGCTCAAGACCTTTGTTGCTGAGACGTTCCGAGATCTTGGACTCCACCATGTATCCCGGGTTGTTTAAGAGGGATAACTATGTCTTCAATGACAAAAGTCCATCAGTGGGTCCACAACACTTTATTCTGGATTCAGTGTGTATACATACATGAAGTTACAACAATGACTAGGCGGCATGTCGGAGGCGATGGTCAGCCAACCTGCTTAGTCGCTGTCTCAGGGTCAAGTCTCGACTAACACATAGCATTCTCAATTTATCCCTAAGGCTCTGATCAGACTGTCACGTGTCGCATTGACGACAGATGTCTGGTCAGCCTGCAGTACCCCGCACCTCATCCACATCGTCATGCTTCAGTGGCCAACCAGCCTTTGTCTAACTTTGATTATAGTCAGCTAAGGACTCTATAGTGGTGGCCATACTGACAATGGTCATGTTGTGTTGATTCATTTCCATTGACAGCATGGTCATTACTTAGAGAGATATTCAATTCACATAACTCAAGGAATATTATAGATATCCCTGATAAACCCTGTTCCAAAGTGCCAGCGATACTTCGAATAAGCAGTTTATTAGTTCATTCTTGCAATCTAGAAAAGCATTATTTGGTGTTTTATAATGTCTGTCGAAGCTTAGACCATTACCATATGATGTTTTCTTCAAGGTTTATAGTAAAGTGATGTCAGTTTTATTGTATGGTTCTGAAATATGGGGACTAGACTTTGATTTTGAATGTAAGATTAGCAGTGTTATTGAAGGAGATCATGTTCAAGCATGCAAATATTTTCTTGGTGTGAAAACGTCAACTTCAAACCATGTTGCTTGTGGCGAGTGTGGGAGATACCCGGTATATATTAAGCGTTGTATAAAATATTGGTATAAACTGCTGTCCATGCCAAACTCAAGCTTGCCCAAGAAATGTTATAACATGTTACTATTAGATATGAGTCATGGTAAATGTAATTGGGCTTCAAAACTGAGAAATGTGTTATTTAAAATGGGATTTGACTATGTTTGTGATAACCAGTTTATTGATAATATTCAGTCTTTTTTATCAGAATTTATGGATAGAGCTATATGTATTTATCAGCAAGTTTGGCATACATCTTTGTCACAAGGTTCTAAAGCATATAATTATTCTATGTACATGTTAAACTTATACCCAGAGCATTATATTAAGCATATAACTTCGGAATTTTCGTGTCGCTTTAGCCAAGTTTAGATGTAGTTCTCACCAACTGAAAATTGAGATGGGTAGATATTCAAATGTCCCAAGATATAAACAATTTTGTGATGATTGTAAAATGAACTATGTGGAAGATGACTACCACTTCTTGTTAGTATGCCAGGCTTATGTCGATCTACGTGAACAGTTTATTCCTAGGAAATACTACGTATTTCCAACATTAGCTAAATTAAATCTTTTAATGTCAATTGAGAACAGTAATCTTATAAGAAAGTTGGCAGTGTATGTTGAGAATTCCATGCAATTAAGAACAAATTTGTTAATGTAGGCAATAGGTATTGTGGCTGCTGTACAACTGCTGTGTCATGGACCGATGGCCTACGTCTCTTGCTGAATAAACCACTATTGACACAGACAAGGGATTAACAACACGTGGCCTTTCTTCACACTGTACGACTAACGCTTTCCGAACAAGATCCGAAATAGCTTCAAAAACAAAATCAGAATGACTCACAACTGAACGATTATTTCTTAACTCCATCAGTAATGGTGAAGAATGAAAAGGTCTCTTATATCCACATTCAATGACATCTAAACAAATTCCGAAGCATTAATGTCACGCCAAAACTGCAAACATTGTCCGAGACGGCCCCTCACTATAATTTCAGTCTTTACACTTTCATAACCACAATATTTCGTTTGTAAGGTCAATCTTTGAAGAAGCAAATGTACCTAGTCTACTCTGTGGCTGACTTGCTTCCCGGGTCACCTTGCTGTGTGAGTCAGCTCTTGGCTCCTGTAAGATAGAAACAGTCCCGTCTCCAATGCCGCCACGAAACCTCTGACGAAAAGGCCTGTCTTGCGCTGCAGGAGACGAATAAGCGACTTATGAGAGACATCTTAACAATTACTGACATCAAATATTCCTAAAATATATATTTACAAATTACAGCTATATAAAATCATCATGTCAATTAGCCATATAAAACTTCACGTCTTTTAACTAAAATATCTTGGCAGGTTTTGGCAACGCTAAAAACTACATCGGGGGAAGTGAAAACTTATGAAAGCCTTTCATGGCATGATAAATCCTTCAAATGAATGTTATTAAGAACATATTTTGGTATAAGATCTTTTCTGATACTGATAAAAGCTGGACATCAAAGTAAAACATGGATTTCATCCTAGACTACATTTTGGCAATTAAAACAAAGTCTCTCGTTGTGTGGTATATTTCCATATCTTCCCGTTTCAACTCTTAATCGGGCCACTCCGCATCTGAACTTTGCTATAGCACTTCGGTGACCTTGGGGAAGCTGGCACTTAACATACCGTTCTGCTTCATAGTCTGTTTTGAAAAGTCTGTAGTTTCTCAATTTGTTTCCTCCTCGTCTTCCCTCTTCGTCTACTGTCCAAATTCCTATTGATGTCTTCTGTTTGATCCATTGTAATGGCAAATGAAGCACCTGGCAAAAACTTTAGGTTATGAATTAACACAAACACCGCAGGAGAGACTGAACTCCCCGGGCGTCTCACCCCTATATATAACCGCTGCCTTGAATTACCCGATGTAGCAGCGCCCTCTGCCTTGAATTACCTCCCTTTATAACTTGTCTACCCATACAAGAGAAATCAATTTCATTCACCCAGTTCAACCGATTGAAATTTCATCTTTTTCTGTGGGAGATCAAGCGTTTCATACGCTGTCACATACGTGCGGTGTTGAGCACTGACCTGTAGACAACACAGCAGCAAGAGGTGGACAGAATAGGACCTAAGTGGACATTCATTACACTGTAAGTAGTGTGTGACGTATTACATCTTGATTTCATGGTTGCAGTACTGCGACGCAGTATGTGCCTTGCTGTCAATCACTGTCGCTTGGTGTAAGGTGATTCTCTCGGAAAGCCTCCTTGGCTTTGTGTGGCCTGTATTCAATATTACTTCTTGTCAACATGTTGTGTTGTGTTGTTATTGTGTTAATATTCATGGTATGTTTATTGTGTCTGGTTCAAGTTACATCATCTTTCACAAAATTCCAGCGCTAGGGGAATCCCCTCAATGGGTTTAGTCGATTTCATGATGTTTGACACGCTGTACAATTTCTACGTATTGACCGGCACTGCCTTGGATCTTTTTAATAGCATCATCTGTTCATGTGTCAGTTCGCTAGGTATTACAAGAT
Source organism: Haliotis rubra (assembly GCF_003918875.1). NCBI lineage: Eukaryota > Metazoa > Mollusca > Gastropoda > Lepetellida > Haliotidae > Haliotis > Haliotis rubra. The sequence continues at coordinate 30,751 of NW_025767642.1, forward strand.
GGATAAAATGGCAAGCAAGTCTACATATCGGCTAATGAAAATGTATCGACTCATGCGCTTTGTCGTTTGAAACGGACTATACATGCTACTCGTGCAGTCATCACAGTGCACGTTCTGATGTTGTGAAACGGACTGTAGATTGATTTGCATGATAGCCATTAGAGACGGTGTATTCTCTTTTTGCCTGCACTTTAGTTGGATATAAGCGGATTAGGATTAACAGTCGAGTGCTTGCACAATTACAGTCTGTTCGAGTAAGTGGAGTTCACTTACCACCAAGTTCACTCACTAGCCATACAGAACACAGTTCTTAATGATTAATGAACTCAGTCATTAAAAGTAATCAAATATGACACGAGGCATGGGGTTCTGAAACAGCAATTTAGTATATAGATTCAAGACTTCAAACCATCCGCATTTTGTCTCCAAGAAACCTACCTAAAAGGACTGATAAATTTGATATCTGTCGGTACAGTTCCTACCACTCCTTTTCTCCTCCCGGTTTTAAAGCTACAGGAGGCACTTCTATCTTGGTGAGGCAGGGCATCCTCCATAGCCCTGTTCCACTTAACACCAATCTACAATCTGTTGCTGTCCGCACGACGCTATGATCAACTCCCACAGCCCTGCATAATAATGGGCGACTTGAACGGCCATAACCCCCTATGGGGGAGTTCCGATACAAACAACAAGGGGAAGATTCTTGAAGATTTTCTCACAAATAATGATCTATGCATCTTCAACGATGGATCAAACACTTATCTCCATCCTGCCACTGGAACATACTCTGCTCTTGTGGAAGTGACCACCTCCCAACAATTCTTACTCCTATCAATCCCGCGGATGAACCACCTTCAACAAAGTGGAATTTTACTAAGACCAATTGGCCATTATCCAAAACACTCTGCTCCGAAAAAAAATTTAACCTGAAAATTTAAGGAATGTTCCTGATCCCATGGAACTATTTTCAGACGTACTACATGCCATTGGAGACAAAACCATTCCTAAGTCCTCTGCAAACCCGCACATACGCAAACCATGGTTTGATGCAAACTGAAATCAATTTATTAAATGATATTATTTCTAGGAAACTTTCATCGGACTGTTCATTACATGAAGTGAATTGTTGTGTCTATGCTGCCGCTCGAACCATGGAGGAAATTCACACACTTTCCAAAGAAAAAACATGTAATACTAAGAACAATACACCAAAGAAAAACCGGTTTCAAGTAAAACTAACAGAAACTAGAAAATACATTTCCTGGATAGAGCTGTGCCTGAAGTTAAGATCATCAGGGAGTTCAATGTCAAAACGGCAAAAGGCAATTTGGAGAAAATTAAAATTACAATACAAGACAACAAAAGAAAAGGTACTTCTCCAAATTGTCGAATCCCTTAAGGTAAAAATAAAGGTTTGGACTGAAAGAAAGAAAAAATGGGAAAAGAAAAATAAATTCATCAAACAAAATAAACTTTTTAGAAACAATGAAAAGCACTTCTACAGGCAACTGAAAACAAAGGGTGATGGTGAACATGATAAACGGCCTCCCATGGATGCCAATGAAAGGTTCTGGAAGCAGTTGTGGTCTGTACCCGGCAACTGTAACCTTGAGGCACCATGGGTCCGTGATTATGACCATGCAATGCATGAGAAGGTAACTAGGTCGTTTGTCTGTTACATCTCACCAGATTGCCTGAAAAGTGTTATAAAAAAGTCCAAATCTAATACAGCTCCAGGGCCTGATGGCATTCGAAACCGGTATTGGAAACTGTTCCCCTGTGTCCAAACACTATTACTACACTGTTTCAATACTCTCGTGGACACAGGTGATGTTCCTCCATGGTCCTGCAAGGTCGCACAATACTTCTCCCCAAGAAAGGAGATTTGACTGATCCCAAAAACTTCCGCCCTATCACATGTTTGAATACACAATACGAAATATTCACAGAGTGTTTGACAAACCTCGTGTCGAACAACAAGGAGAGTTCTATGGATATACAACCTTCTTTAATATGATATGAGCGACGTTTCGGTGTAGCAACTAACACCGTTATCAAGCAAATGATGTACAATACTAGATGCAAGGTATATTTATATACATGGTAATGTTGAACAGTAAGTGATGATGTTTACACAATAAATGAGGTAGATGTACAAGGTGGTGGATGTTTACACAAGAGGCCAATAGTTACACAAACATAGTAAGCTATGGGGGATTAAGGGAGGAAGCCAGTGATATGACAAACAGGAGAATAATAGGATTAAGATTGCTTGGTGATGAGTTGGTTGTAGGCAGTGGGGATGTAATATCCTTGGTCTCTGTTCATGGCCGGTTGGAGTCTCTTGATGTGAATGGCTTCTATTAGCTTTCTGATCTTGTAGTGGGTGTGATTGCTGGTGAGTACATTGATGCTGTTCCAAAGGATGTTGTGGTCTGGGTGAGCTTGGGTGTGGTCAGAGATGGCGGATTTAGAGTCTTTCTTCTTCACAGAGGCTTGATGTTCTTTGATTCTTACAGGAAGGGGTCTTGAGGTTTCGCCGATGTACGAGTCTCGTGTGTACATGCAGTGTGTTGAACAGAATAGCAATCCCACCGACTCCTTCGCCTGGATGAAGTCGGCTGGTCTTAAATGTGAAACTGAGGGCTTCCTTTTTGCTGCTCAGGACCAGTCACTTCCCAGTCACAGTCGCCTAAATGTGATTCTTAAAGAAAATATCAATATGAAATGTCGACTTTGCAATGAATTCACGGAGACTGTCCAACAGTCATGATGGCATGGCTCGTTGCTTTTACTACCGTCTCCGACATGCCTGTGGCTTTGACTCCGAGATCCATCCATGGTACGACCCTGAACATGTCCGGGGCGTCATGGAAAATGATGCTTTCAAACTTCTTTGGAATAGGCCCATATACAGCCTCAGAAGAATTCCTGTCAACAAACCTGATCTTGTCCTTTTCGATAAAGCCAATGAATTTATTTATGTCATCGCATTTTCTGTCCCTTTTGACACCAATGTGATTGGCAAGATTAAGGAAAAGCATGATAAATATGCGGACCTCGCCTTTGAAATGTCTCGCTTGCATCACAAGTACACTGTCGCCAGGCTCCCCATTGTTCTCGGTGCCCTTGGTTTGGTACCTCCTGATCTCTTGGCGCAGATCAGGAGTGTGCCCGGATTCTCCACCGGGAGTACAGCCCTTCTGACACTCTGGGTAATGCAGAAGGCTGCAGTGTTGGGGAGCCTTCATATTCTCCGGAAAGTTCTTAGTGGGTTCGACTAGGCAGCGTTTCCTGGGAGAAGTCTCATTCGCTGTCTTGACTGCGTGTAGAGGGGGCAAGGGCCCTGACCTGATGATGAGCCTTACCAGCCTGACTGTGCCAGGATCACCCGAACTCTCTCTGCTGCATACTATCTTTAATCTGTAAAACATAATAATAATAATGAGAAGTCTCATAATGCGCTAATCTCCACGCAACAAAGCATGCTCAAAGCGCTGACACCCTTATTATTATTATGGTGAGGATTACAATGAAACGTTTTCTCTCCATGAACTACCTACTGCCCTGGGGCAGGCTCACGACACTGCAGCAGGAGCTGATGATATTCATTATCAGCTTCTAAAACACCTCCCTGATTCAAGTTTGGAAACACTACCCAATATATTTGATGACATTTGGAGTAGTAGATACAATGATTGTCCGGGACCAAGTGCAACAAAACCCACTGCAAAGCCTTATTTCCCAAATAAGGCTTTGGTCGGACCCTTAGCTCTTGCTACCATTGTATCTACTACTTTTGAGCCCCCGTTGATTTCCTGCCCACACGTGGCACTATAGAAAGATAGAAAGGTTCTAAAAAGTAGTAAAATGTCCCCGGCAGCCACAATTCCCCAAGGGTGAAATCGAAAGATGATGTTGCGCTTCTCCCAAGGGGAATTGCGTCGGCTGCCTTTCTCTCACCATGAGAGTGCCCCGCTCAGCTAAGCCCTTTTCAGCGACCCAACTGATATGATCTTGATTCCTTACCGAAACACCTCACATCACACAAAGTTGCAAGGAATCTCCTGAGGCAACGGCGGGATATGAACCCACATGTATAGCTCGCGCAAACTATACATAATGGGCCGCACCACTCAACCGATTGAGCTACCGGGGACTTAGCTGGAGTATCTCGGTTTAATGGGTCTATCCTGGGATTGCATCATTGCATCATCACTACAGGAGGTAACATTGTGCCGTACGGTACGATCAATAATTCCTGTCTAACGAGCCCTCTACCTGGCCCATCCCTCAAGTAGTACAAGTTAGGTTCGTCTGCTTTCATGTCCACTTTATCTATGTTGTAAGTTTTGACTGACCATATAGGATCGGTGGCTCGCTTACGACTATCACCCTCATGTTCCCCCGGCTGGTATAGATACCTCACTAGGGCCCTATCTGGTATCTGTTTCTCCTTCCCCGCGCAATGGAGCAGCCGACTCTGCCACTATTGATTTTAGTTTGATAAGCGCCTGCGGTTTCTTGCGCCGGTGAGGCGGGTGACTTCATGGTTGATTGCCGACACCACCTTAGGTAACCTGGCGACCCATTCAGTCGATCGCTTCCCGGGTTGGCCATCTCCCTAGCATACTGATGTCCGAATAAGTGCTCAGCCAAAGTCCTATTAAATCTCTCAACTATGGCTTGGCTGCGATGGGCTCCGGCCGTGCAGCCACGCCTGACCTTTGTATCGTGTTTGGCTAGCAGTTGTGACACGTCACCCATGAACTCCCGCCCGGGGTCAACTTGCAGCTCTGTTGGCCACGTCAGCGGACTGCGTTTGTATATGCGTTCGAATCCTCTGGTTACCTGGGCCGAAATCTTTCGCGGTCAAGGGTTCGGCTTCCTTGTAGCGACTTGCTACGTCCACTACGGTTAAGGCATACTTGTACCTCTTGTCGTGGGGTAGGAATAGGAGGTCGGCCTGGTGAACGCTATTAGGTATGTTAATACCAAACTTCCTTCTAGGTACGTAGCGTGGTGCCGGTAAATAGATCTGCCATAGGGCTTGTTTTTCAAGCCACGCTTTGACCTCCTCCGGGGTATCAAGCGCCATTTTAGCCAGCTTATCTACAGGCTTAGCTCCTTTCCAGTACCCACGCGGGCTATAGTAAATAGCCTCAAACTTTCTCTGGTTCCGTTGACATATATATATCTATCTTCTTGGTTCAATTTTTCTCATGCCCGCATTACCGCGTGCGTGTTTATCCGGATCAATAGCTATCCAACGTTTAGTGTCCATCGGCGACAGGGACGTCTTGTTTATAGTAAGTCCCGGATATCCTATGGCCATCACTTCTAAGTGTGTTCATTTTATGTCTAAAGGTACGGGTCTTGAACAGGGCTTCCTTGAATCTGGCGGTTTGATGTGTTGTTTAACCACGTGCTTCTTAACACCCTTAGCCTTCCGGATCTCACCATTGTCGGCCTTCAGGATGGAGTACATCTTAGGTCTCAACCCTATGTACTACCGGCTATGGGCGTGCCAGCACACTCGTCCTTCATCTTACCTAGGACCTTTTTATTTACCGTACTGTGTATGGCATGGTCCTTGGGGTGAGTCGCTGGTGTCATACAAATCGAGGCGTTTTTTTCATGTCCTCGTACACATCCCTCGGTTCGAATCTCAATCAACAGGGAATCTGTATCAGTGTACAGCTGTACTTCACACCTGTCGTCGTACTGTGTTTCTTCAGCTCGTTAGTAAAAGTCGTACATCAGGTGTTTGGATAAATCGAGGATGCTCATCCCCACGTAAACAGGCGGTTGAATTTTATGTGGCTTTTCTTCATGTGTAGGGCAACTAGGTCATTGGTGAATATCTTGCTACGGTTGAATGCCGGACTGGCTATCAGTCTCCTGAGCTTGTCTTCCTCATTCGACCGAAACCAGCTTCACGGTCACGCATTTCCCTCAGGTTCTCCATAGTCTTACCGAACACCGAGTTGTTCATGAGCTTGTAGAGATTTTTCTCAAAGTCACTGGTGGCAAGCTTTCGGAGGTCTGTGTTCATTCTGATGTAGGGCTCCATCCATGGGCTCTGGTCGAACACGAGCACCCTGTGTATTTTGGTCAGCCTCATACCCAACGACGGGTGCAGCTGTAGGTTGCGATAGTGAACGATGTACTTGGTCTTATTCATTAAGTTGGGCACGAGTTTTTCAACGTCTGCCACCCGCCCACCTAATAAGTTATGTTGGTACTCAGACATCCAGTCTGGGTTAATCCTCATACGTTCGGGGGCCAGGGGGTAACTGTTGTGTGATGTGTGTAATGCCTTGGGGTATTCCAAGTCAACCTCGAGGATATAACCTTGGTTCGAATCTGGTGCGATGCTCATAACATCGACCTCATGTGACGCCCATTCGAATCCCCCTGTGGGTAGATCCTGGCTCATGGCCCAGCCGTACAGGTTGTTGGCGTCGAGGTAGAGAATGTGATTGGTTGGCTTGCTCGGGTCGTAGCCCTTCACATATTGATTATTTGCTTTCGCGTATCGTTTGGTTGCCATGGAGGTCCCTTCAAGAAGCCTTTCTCAATGAATAGGTGCATGTCATAATCTGTGAGTGATTCTAACTTAACTCCGGTCTTTTTAAGTAAGGCATCCCACGACAGACCTGGGCTGGTGTAATACCATGCGGGGTCGAGTTTATACTGCTTGAAACATGTCCGCCTAAGCGTCTCAAACACGTCGGCTAACAGCAGTACATCTGTCCTCAAGTACAGGTCGTGGTAGTCACCCAGATTCTTACGACCCAGTTTATTCCATACTTTTAATGGCGTGTGAGTGTCGTCTTGGGATATTTCCGAGTCGGTCAGGTTGCTGTAAAATTCTCTGATGGGGGGTAGTCTGGTCTCGGCGAACTTGGCCCAACCATCCATGTACTCATAGGGGTACACACCCTTCCTCATCAGCAGGGGTCTAGTCTCGGCGTCTGTGTATCGATCGGTGATAGGGAAGGTATCGTTGGCCTTGACCAGACTGTCGAAAGTGAGCGCGGGAGGAACTGAACCGAGTCGATGAACCTCAGGCCGTTTAAGCTGAAGGAAATGTATCTCTCCATGTTGTTGGGGATGCACGTTATATTGCCATCGATTTTCGCGATGGCCTGCATGATCAAGTGAGAGTCGTACCCTCTCAAGTTGTGAAAGACAACGGAGATGTTTATTGTCTTAGGGTTGATTCTAAGCTTAAGGTTACACTCGCTGTGAGCGGTGCCTCTATACTTACCGGTTACGTGACAGTGATCTCTCACCGAATCACCGTTAAGTGGTGAGTCACACACGTGGCAGTTAGTGCTACAGGCGTGAGCTAGCCGGTCGGCTTTGGTCATACGCATGGGAGCGACTGTATACAGTGCATTCCTGATAATTTTTTCTTCCTCCTGAAAACACTTTAGAAACCTTTTAGCCGCGTCGGGACCCCTGTACACTACCGGAGCTTTCGTTTCCCCATCACAACGGACAACCACGTATCCAAACCCACAGGCTTCATGCTCCTGTGTTTTGTGTGTGAAGCTCTCACCTGTGGGGGTATCCCCAACAGCCTCAACAGGTTTGACCAAGGCTTCAAAGTCGGCGTAGATGACATAAGGCACAGACATTTGGTTCTTGTGGTTGCCGAATTTTAGGATATTGTCACCTTCCGTCGACTCGTATGGCCGTTTGCCCCACACCTTGGCAATCCTCCTGGTGGGATTCTAATAAATCAGCTCGGCTGAAACCGTGCAGGCATCGCACACAAAAGTTTTTTTTCCCCAACGTGTTTCGACTGGTCGTGCAACAACCGACTGAGATGTTTTATCCACGTGTAGTGATACTTTTCACCTCGTTGGATCATGAATATATTGATAACTTGGCGACCCTCCTCCCCCAACACTGGGCTGACCCTGTGTACTTTTGTTGTGTTGCCTTCGTGCCCAAAGACGTTATAAGCTAGATTATTCTGTTTTTCTACTTTAGTGATCTGGGATATGGGGGTTGGTTCATCTATACCATCCCAGTTGAGCCCATCATCTTGGGGATAGCTAGAAAGCCTGTCTGAATGAGTGTCAGCTGGAAACAAGGCTGACCTGGTAGCTACCCTCAGGCAATCGTCTCCTCTATTCTTGACGTTGACCATGGCCTGTTTTTTCTTATAGTAGGGGGGCAAGTCTAGGTATGACCCGCCTCTGAACGGCACTTAGTTAGCTATGTCTAGATAGACATTATCGATTTTATCTACAGCCCACCCGGACCCCAAGTGTGTGTAGCGTTCTAGGTATTCTCATATCTGCTGAAAACTGGTATCGATTGATGCGTCTATGGTCTCTGTATGCGTGACGACCTCTTGCCTACCTCTGAAGTAAGGCTGAACGTATTCAGTGACCCCATTCCCTGCCTGCTTATCGAGCGACATTTTAACTGTGATCTGAAATTTGATACTTCCAAGATCATTTAGTTCATGGTTAACCTTAGCAGCTATCAGAGGCTTGATATCTGTGATGTCTATATTCCTATCAACATGCATGCGCCAGGCTCTCAAATAGTTGCCTACAGCGTGCTCAGTGTGCACGAACTGTAGGTCAATAGCTCTATTCTGCCGTAATAGTTCTACAAGCTGTGGTTTCCTCATACGGGAATATCCCTCTAACCCCCAAATTACGTACCTCGGCTTTCAATTGTTTTACAGTGGGAGGTTGCGCTACGGGGGCATGTGATAACAATGCGACTAACCCGGCTCTCCCCAGGTTTGAATAACCCGTGAGCCCAAGCTGTTTTGCCTGGACTTTTAATTGTTTTACCGTGGGAGGGGCTTCTAAACCTAGTAATTTCAACAAGGCTGGCTTCCTCATTCGAGAATACCCGATCACACCACGGCGTCTGGCGATTTGTTTGAGCTCACGTATAGTAGTCATAGTTGCGTACACACCTAAGAGAATCAATGTCTAATTGGACCACAGTAAAGGTAGAAAAATTAGTAAATATCTAGATAGACCTTATCGGCCCACCCGGAACATACACAGCATAGTAGGGTGTTTTGTATTACTCTATACTTTTCCCCACATCCATCTGCCAGCTTCTCAGGCAACCTTCCCTGGACTCAATTTCCACAAACATAGCTATACATAGGTGTGCACAGTCTCTAATTGGGTCACTGGCAAAGGGAGGTAACTCCTCCAACCTTGAAAAAATATAGTGAGGCGCTCATAAAATCACTAGATGGGCCGTTTCAATCCAGTACTTACACTGTTGGATATAGTATTCCTTGAAGTTGTACAGGTATTCCTGTATACTTGTAAAACAATTTATTTGGTATTGAGTCGTGATGTCCCGCCCACATGTGAAGGGGAGAGTATACTTAACACCCTCTTTAATCCATGCCACTTCCAATATGACCTGAAATCTGAAGCGTCCCCATAAGTTCAGTTCATCTTTGAGTATGTTTTTAACCAGAGATCCGATGTCCCTGGGGTCAATTTCCACAAACATAGTTATCCTTAGGTGTGTCCTCCTCTAATTGGGGGTCTATCCTGAGAAGTCGCCTACATTCTTTTATGTAGGCCTTTTTATTCTCGTAGATGAGGTGATGTCTGACTACGTTTGCCCCGTGAGTTTTGCATAGGCAGTAGTGCCCTTTAACCCCTATACCACACACAGAACACGTGTAGTTAGGACTTCCCATGTCGAAACAACATTACCCCTCGGTCCTGCATCTCCTATCACAGGCTTCTTTCTTCCCCATAAGTATGTATTCGCATCGGTATGGAGCAGGTCTCATGTTTAGCATACTTATATGAGTACTTAGTCTAATTGTTTCGCAACCAACGCAGTCGCTGCTATACCCAACGCTAAGAAGACCAGTTCACGGTCCATTTGCCCCTTGGATGGTGTGTAGTACTGAGCGAGTGTGGGTTTATTGAGCCGTTCCAACTGTTTACCAGTTAATAGGTAGTATTCTCTCGCTGCGTCGTCGACATCGTGGAATGTTTGAACGGCATGGTTTTCACGCCTGAGCTGTTCGTTAATGTAATAGATCCTCTGGAGGCGTTTTTTAGCATACTCGAAAGTTGTGCGGCCTGTAATTTCTCAATAGCGAGGTTATGTCGCTTCCTTTCTTCCTGTATTTCAGCCGCGTGTGACTCTCGTAGTTTCGAGAAGAGGAAATTACTCCCGGAAATCGCTAGGGCATTTACTAACGCACCACCGACCATCATGGCAATCGTAGCCATCCTATATTTACTTCATAATATTTTCAGGTTGTATCCCTTGTTTTACTAGGATGTCCTTTGTGGCCATCGCCATACCAAGGTTCATTATGAGCATACCCATATCCTGCAGGTTGAAATCTAGCTTGATAGTCGGTTGTTTAAGCACCATTTTGGTCAACCGAGCGTATCCTACAGCTAGACTGGCGACCACGGTGGCGTGGTATGCGTCGTTGACGAACGTTTTCCCCTCAGACATTATGTATATGATATAAAAATATTAAATTATAACATGATATGTGGGTTGACCTCTAATTGTGGGACCGGATCCCCAGGATCCTTGGGATCCCTGTGTCGTGTATATAACCACGAGATAACCACGGCAGCAGTTACGCCTACAGCCCAAAAGAGTCGAGTCATGTGAGTCACCGTGATAATTTTATGTTGGTTACACCACCTTTTTTTACCGGCAGCTACTCACTTAGGATTCTTCTGCCTGGTGACTGTGGGAGGGGTCTCCTCGGGAGGGTTCACCTCCAGTTGGGGTTTCCCCGTCTCCTCTGAAGGGGTCTGGGGTGGGGTCTCCTGTGCAGCATCCATCCTTTATACTATTATTATTATTTTTCCCCTCCTTAAATTGGCAATGCTTTGCCGTGATAATCGCCGCCGTCACTGGGGCTAACAACATACCGTATTTGTGGTACAGCTCGCAGCTGATGGAGCTCAAGGCGTGTTCGATAAAAGGGTCTTTCTCGAGGTCTTCCCACAGGTAAAGTCGGCGCTCCGGGGGGATGGGGAGGAAGTACGACGCAATACCAGTGTATATCTGGGTCATAGACGATCCTATTGTCTTTGTCATTTCTGCCCCGAGTCTAGACTCGTATCTAGCGTGCAGCTTATCGATTTCTTCGGCTGACATTTTATGAATTTTATCGGGAGTGTACTCCCCAAAGTAATGTTTGGCTTTGCCGCCAACAGCCAACGCCACCAGTTTCTCTCACTTATCATCGTCCACCTGTGGTGATTGGGGTACCAACAGTTGCTCTAGCAATTCCTCACACTCCATCTTATAATGTAACAAGTAAGTTTTAGGTTTAACAATATAATACCCTATGCAGGCAAAACACAGAGAAATGAAGGTTAAGTTGCACACGACAAACACTTCAAATATCATAGCTACTAATGCTAAAGCTAAGTTTTACTTAGCATTTGCTTAGCTTTGCTTAGCATTTGCTTAGCTTTGCTTAGCATTTGCTTAGCTTTTGCTAAGCTAAAACACCCTATAGGCCACGGGTTGGTCGGTCTTGAGCACTAGCTTAGCGTGTTTAGTTTCAGCGAGCTGTTTCTTTACCCGTTCCCATTCTAATTTGCTCATCACATCGTTCTCTCTCAAACACTCCTCGAACGAATCCCTGTCCTTGCAGTGAAATAAGGCCACCCATCGTGTCTGCTCCCTGAGGTCTTTCAACACCGAGTTGAACTTCTGCGTTAGCACCCAGCCGCTGTGATTTGCGTGCCGGCCGGAGAAGGCCAGGTACGATAGCATATCTCTCTTTTTTGTTATCTCGCGATTAGCGCTGCAGTCGTCCAGTATGAACAGCGTCGACTCCCCTTTAAATTTCATATGGTAAGCTTTCAACCAGTCCTGCAGACGTGGTCCCGGGTCGACTCTGTGTACGTCTGGGTCCGTCATCACCCAAGGTCTTTCCGTGTACGTTTTATTCATTTGCAGAGTAGGGCACATGATAACGATGTTGTCGAACACATCCCTGTAGTACCCCTCCAACATATCCAACATGAAAACGTTCTTCCCACAGCCAGTCTGCCCGCACACTATGGCGCAGTGTGGGTCGCGGGGCAAATCAGTAGATGGCTTGCCGCCATCAGTAGATGGCTTGCACGAATCTCCCATTGTCTATATTAAGTAGCGCGTCCATAATAACGTACAGATATAATTTCAACTTGCCAGCGGGTTGAGCCTTCTTGGTAATCTGGATGGTTATCCCCTCGCTGCCGTTATCGATGCGGCGACCGCTACCGTGCAGTTTATCGTCATCCGTGGATCGCATGTCCAACCACAGCGTGTACTTGGTGGTCAGGTATTCACCGATTCGCACGGAGGATAGGTCCAGGTCTTTGGTTATGTATGGATGTTGTTTGATGGCCGGTAGCTTTTTTATCTCATCCCACTGCTGGTATGCTCTCATACCATGACTGAACAGCTGGTTGGGCACGCCCTCGATGGTCATTTCTACCTTTTCAATCTCGGGGTTGAAAACTTCTCGCTGTCCCTCTGGAATGGCTCGTAATCCTCCACGGGGACGACCAGGATGCCTTTCATAGATCGTGCCGGCACGTTCAGGTTGATATTCCACCCAGTGTCGCTCTTATCCCGCGATCGACTGATCTATGTCGAGTATGCGATCGTACAGGATGGCCATCTTCCCCGAGTACTGGCTTCGAACCTGCCTGGCCAGCTCCGGGCTAGTGACCATGTCGAACTTCAGAGAGATGTTGTCTATAGTGTAACTGGCCTCATTGCCGTTCGGTGTACGCACTACTTTGCTGTAGTCGTTAAACGTTAGCTCGTATTCAAGCCTATCACCCAGCGCTGCCTGGTAAAAGCGGCGGCGTGCAGGACGTGTGAGCAACTTCAAGTCGGCTGACGCGCAGAACCTGTTCCCGTACGCGTGGGCGATGGCTTTGTGACCGTCCGATATCTTGTCTAGCTGGTCTTGCGTGAAGCTATACCCCATGCGCAACCGGGTCGATTTGCTGATACCCTGGTACACGTCATTGGCGCATTCTCCCTCGCTTTTCCAGAGGTCCCCGTAACAGTGAAACACGTCGCTGTCGTCGATGCTCAGCACCTCGTTACCGCTGATCTTGATGGTGGTTTTCTTGATGATGGCTCGACCTACGTTCCGCACTAGATCACGTTTGTCTTTGTTGGAGGTCAACGTGAGGTTGAACGCCAGTCGAACCGTGCCTGGTACAATGAGGTCATTCTCGCCAAGGTTTGGAAATCTTACCAGCAGCGTTTGATTCTGGTCTATCTTGCTGGGATTGTTGGTGATGGTCACCGACTGGCGCACGGCTCTGACACCTAGTGGCTCTCTTGATCTTCTGAAAGGATCTAGTTTTCTACCATACATTGTTATATAAATGAAATATATAAGTTTTAATACTAAATAATGGCTGAAGGCGGTTATGAGTACATCCCTATGGATGATATGTGGGATGATAGTGGCCAGGCGTTCGGGGGGGATTTCACGCAAAGCAACGAACTCGTGAAGCAGGCCGTCAACGGGTTTTACGATGGTTTAAAAGGGAATAAAAATTATGTAGAGCCGTGGGGGCGAGACTATTCCAAGTTTTTTGTCGATGGCAAGGGCACGCTGCGATTGAGGGCTCACCCGGAGATCGATCTCATGAATAAGCGCACGAGAGAACCGCTTGCCTTATCAACACTAGGCAGTCGCCATGGGGGTGACTTGATCCGCGATGAACTAGGTTTCATAGATTACGGTGGCGCACGACCTAAAGCCCTTCTGCAAGACATCAGGGGTGCCACATCGGATCAAGACGTGACTGATAACATTGAAAAGCTGTTGGCCATCTACCATGACAAACCCTTACCCGGGTTCGAATTTACCGCTCGGGAACTGCGGGGGCTGGACATGGCCATGCAAACCATTCATGTGGACATCTATTGAACAACACGCCAAACTGGACGCTGGATAGACGCAACACATTGCCCATGAAAAGGTCAAACTCGGTGAAACGGAGGACGAGTCTCTGAAAGCCACCATCGAGGAACGAATATGTAATTTGGAAGAGGAAAGGAAGACCCGGCTGGAAACGGCATCCTCCTTCCGAGACCAGCTTCGATCCCAGGTCAGCCGTGCGCGGGAAACCGTTGATCGAGTCCTCCACCAAGACACCACGTTAGCTGACAGGATCTGGATCCTGTTCCGGGAGCAAGGGATCACCATCGCCAGCATTCTGACTGCATTGGGCTTTATCATATCAACCCTGGTGGTGTCATTGAGTGGGGGTACCCCCACGCCTGCCGGCGGCAGTGGCACACCAACACCCACAGGTGGTGTCAAAGACTGGATAAAAAAACACCTGAAATCCCTCGGGGAAGCCCTGGCTAAACTGGCTGGTAAGGCTGCCGAAGCCCTGCCCGGCACCCTTGGTAGCATCGTCTCGTGGCTGCTGAGCGCTCTGGCTAAAACTGCCACGTGGCTCAGTCAAAACCTGTGGGCAGCCATCGTCGCCGTGGCGGGTTTGGTGTATGTAGCGGCTAAGGAATTTTTAACCAAATGAGCCCCAAAGCTACCCCGCCAACCACCAGGGCTGTTTTACGATCGATGTGCTGCTGATTGGACGCCTGAACGTGTGGGGATGGGGGTGTTGGTTGAACCCTAGGCTCCGGGGGTGGTGCCACTATACCCGTTTCACCGGTTGTGGGTGGTGGGACGTGGGGGACGTTGACATCGAGGTTGACGCCCAACTTTTGACCCACCGTGGCTATGACTATTTCGTTGTTGTAGCCCACCACTTTTTTTACTCTCAGTTGCATATCGCTCGGAGCCATGTACAATCCCACGTCGAAGACGTAGTCCAATTTCGACCTGGCGTATTCCAACACGTTTTGGTAGCGTTTGATGGCACTCGGGAGATCAACTGGAGCATTGATAGCATCCTCAACGTTGACAACAAACTGTTTCTGAGCGTGCCGTAAGCAGTCCCCTTACCGAGGATGTTGGACGCTGCGTTTGCGCCTCTGCGCTCCAACAGCCCACACGTAAGTTCGAATCGAAAGTCGCTTAACCTGATTACCCCGCACGAAAGTGAACCCTCTCGACGTGTCCAGCATGAACTTTGTCCAGTCATCCGCTGCCCCTGCTCGAACCTCCAGACTCGGTAATCCTTGCTGTTGTCGAAAGCCATGTAACGGTCATCCCACTCGTTGATTGTGAGGTGATGATACGACTTGTATCCCCATTCTTTCATCTTCTCGCTGGCTTCCACGAGGGGCATGTTGTGAACGATGGGGATACCCAACTCGTGGTTCGGGCCCGGCAGACGTCAATCTGTCTTCGTGTTTAGTTCGAATTCGTTGCAAATACGTTCGTAGGCCCGTCTATCGTACTGGTTGTTTACTGGGTTCCACGCCTTTTCCTGTGGGAGCGGGGCGCTGATCTCTTTAAGGATAAGTCTGACCTGGTAGTACACGTGAAACGTGAACACAGACTGACTCAGCGGTCCACGCCGAGTGTCGGTCAATGTCACACCACACCCCCTTGTAGCGCACCACACGGCGAAGTTGAGTTGATTCTGCCAGAACTGCATCGGTTTGTTGAACCAAGCGTGAACTACCTTGGCGTTAGTCACAGAAAACTTATACCGGTCGAACACATCTATGAACTGGGCGTCGAAATACAACCCAGCAGCGACCACGATCTTCATGTGGGGGAAATCTACGTCCAGTTTAGGGTAAAACACTCCAGGGGAGAACATTTTAAAACTATTATATAATGAGCATATATACTCTAACATGTACATAACACTTCCAGGAATAACGAGCGGCGAGGCCGTTCAGCTGACGCACGCGATCAATAACACGTCGGGTCAACTCGAAGTCGCACTCTGTGATATCACCTACCTACCGCGATGGACTAACATCAACTCCAACAACAATAAGCTGATCGTCGGGGCGCCAAAGCAAACCAGATAACTCGGGCTACTACAGCGTGTGCTCGCCGCATGGTTTACTTCCAGGTCTTCAAGCCCCTGGGAGCCGAACTCAAGATTAACGACTCAAACGGCACAGTTGTGTTAATCAACAACGGAAGAAACTCCTTGAGGCTCAGCCGACCATTGGCGAGGACACTCAGTATGCCGCCGGACGAGATAAAACCAACAACTACTGCCACAGGTGTGAAGTTACCCGACCTAGTACCGTACCGAGAGCTGTGCATTCATCTCAACCAGGTGAGCACAACAGACAACATTCAAGGGGGTCACCCTTCCACTATACTGAGAGCCGTACCGGTGAAAACGGAGAAATACAACGACGGTAGAACTGAGTCGTTTTCACTGCGGCAGTATAAGGGGTTAACCCAGGGCAACATCCCTGAGCTGATAATATCGGTGTTAGATATAAATCATAATCCCGTGAATATAGGATACCTCAGCGTAACGCTGCACATAAAATGACCAGCGCACAAGGCCCCGGAATGAAGTTGAAAAAATGCATCAATGTGGGGATCTCCGACCTCGGGGACACACGCGGATTCGACGACCCCAGAGTAGATGGTTAATTGTACGCCTTGCAACTGAAAAACAACATTTACAAACGCGTTGAAGTCCCCTCCATTGGTGGTACTAGCAACCTAAGTGATATAGTAGATACCTCAAGAGCGGTCGTCAACACTAAGTACACCCTAGTCAACACCGGTGATGATAACTGGATAATATACCCATCGTTCGGGGGCAAACTGTTCGACTTAGCCGATGTTGAGAGCACTACCGTCGTCCGAAACAAACCATATACGCTCGTCTTCACCGAAGATGACAAGTGGGTGTTGTTACCCGATAAAGACGACTGGTTTCTCAACATTAGGCTCGGCTACCTAAACTACCTAAACAAAGTCGTGAACAACGGAACCCTGCTAGTGGCTTACGTTCCGACTCAGAGACGTAGCGTAGTCATCAACCCACTCGCCAGTATGGCAGCCCATATGCTATCGAGTAAACCGGGCATGCAAAACGTGGTATTGCAGTTGGTGCCTGAATTCGAAGGCGTGGTCAAGATACTGGAGAGTCTACCGGCGAACTCAACACTGATCATCCAAGTCTACCTAGGGGAACCATCGCGGAATGATGTCAGGTTGTGAAGGGGGTCAAACTCCGGTGGGGGAAACAACACCAGTATCACGTTTGCAACGGTTACGTGCGGGTGGGTGTCGACTCCAAAACCAGTCTGCAGGGCGTCACAGTGGTCGTGGAAGACACGATATCACTAACCAAGATATTCCTACCCGACAACATACACTTCATGGGGGTGAAGTTAACCCCTGAACTATTATCAGAAAACCAGTTGGAAATTATATCGTAATAGTATTATAGCAATGACCAGTCATCGTCCCAACGCTACGTTTAACGACTTAGGGGACACGGAGGGATTCGATCAACCTGGTGAGGAAGACACCTTATACATCCTGCACTCAAAGACAACATGTATAGGCGGGTGCCGTTATCAGATTTTAAAGAGCCTGAATGGTTAGCCAACTTAACCCTCACCTCACCTTATATCTCCTTGGAAAAAAATAATACTATCTCCGAGATTAAGAACAACAGCATATTTCTAGGATCGTTCGTTCTGGAATCTAGTGTACAAGTCATACCAATACCAGACTTCTCGGGTAACATGTTTTTTTCCAATAAGAAGGTAAAGACAGAGCTCATTTATAGTAGTTCCCGATTAGATAGAGGTGTCGTGGAAAACTACACATTCATCATAGACGTCTATCTCGGAGATATAAGTTGGACTAGTAATTATATTTACATTATAGATGATATGAAGATAGGTTGGGAAGCCAGGTGTAATAACCAACGTTGCCGTATTACTAAGGTATCGGGAAACGAACCTTTAGCAAGCCTTGATGGAGTTCGTCTCCTTAATGGACTTAGAGCTAAGACCCTGCTTTTTTACACGCACCCTAATCTAAATATTATCAGCTTTAAGTACATTAATCGAAGGTTAAATGAAACCCAATTAAAATATCTTTCGTAATATATATTATAGGATGGGGCTGTACCCAGTCGTAGAGGAAGTAGCGAAGACCCTGGAAACCGTAGACGGGTTCCGCTTGAGACAGTTATGTGATGTAAAACGTCAACTAGAACAAGACCGCGACACGCGGAAAGCACTATATAAGAAGTACCATAGAGCTTTCAATGCCGTGGACGGGACTGATACTGCCCTTATGGTAACCAGCATGGGACTAGGGGCGGCAGGTTGGGTTGTTAGCTACCATCGTGGCTGCACCTGTAGTGCTAGGCATTGAAATAACAGCTGGGGTGACAGGGGTGTTAGGGTTGGTGCTTAAGTTTGCATCACGCAGACTGCATCGTAAGGCGTTGAAACACGACGAGATCAGGGTTCTGGCTGATGCAAAGCTGAACACGGTAAGTGAGCGTATTTCCACGGCACTCACTGACAGTAAGATCTCAGAGGAGGAGTTTCGTTCAATCCTCTCTGAACTCACAAAATATGACAAAATGAAACAAGAGATTCGATCCAAGTCTCGTAAGTCTGCTGCTATCAGCGAGGACGAGAAAAAAAGTACATAGAACAGGGGATACAAAAAGCCCAGCAAGCCTTTATTACGAACACCAAAGAGATCATAGGCGATTCACATTAAACTGTTTCATCGATGTCAACGTGACATAATGCCACGTGTGGGCGGGAAATCAACGGAGGCTCAAAAGTAGTAGATACAATGGCAGCAAGAGCTAAGGGTCCGACCAAAGCCTTATTTGAGAAATAAGGCTTTGCAGAAGCTTTTGTTGGACTTGGTCCCGGACAATCATTGTATCTACTACTTTTGGACATCCGGCATCTTTCCTCCTTTGTGGCACAATACCATTATCATCCCTATACCAAAGCCTGGCCGGGATCATAGCGATCCCTCAAACTACCGTCCTATATTACTAACTAGCTGTGTTTGTAAAACCATGGAGCGCATGGTCTACAATCGATTAATTTGGTACTTGGAGACCAATAACCTCCTTAGTGACCTCCAATGTGGTTTTCGAAAAGAACCGAAGTACGATTGACCATCTGGTGCGTCTGGAATCAGGTATAAAAAAATCCATTGTCAAAAAACAACATACTGTATCTATCTTTCGATTTGATCCTTGATTTACATGAATTTGGATTGAGGGGCAGATTACATCAGTTCATATCTCAGTTTTTAAACAACAGACAATTTCAAGTACGGGTGGGTTCCACATTGTCTGATTATTTCCACCAAGATCAGGGCGTCCCTCAAGGCAGCATCCTGTCTGTCACACATTTTAGCATCAAAATTGACAGCCTCACTAACGTTTTGAACAGCTGTGTTGATGGGTCCCTTTTCGTGGATGACTTCAATATTTCATGTCGTGGTAAGAACATGCACGCAATAGAAAGGCAGCTACAACTCTGCCTTAACAAAATCCAAAAATGGGCCAATGAAAATGGTTTTAAGTTTTCAAAATCCAAAACAAATTGTATTCACTTTTGTCGTAAATACAAACTACACAAGGATCCAGACCTGTCCTTAGATGGTACCCCTATCAAGGTAGTAGAAGAGGCCAAATTCCTGGGAATCGTAATCGACAGCCACTTGACAATCTTACCACACATAAAATATTTGAAGTCAAAGTGTTTGAAGGCTCTTGACTTGCTAAAAGTCGTTTCAAATACAAAGTGGGGAGGGGATCAGACTACCTTACTTCACTTGTAGATATCTTTGGTGCGCTCTAAACTAGATTACGGATCCATTGTCTATGGTGGAGCCTGCAAAAGCAATTTAGAAAATTAGACTCTATCCACCACCAAGGATATCCACCATATCTGCAGCTAAAATTGACTTCAATTTCATTGCACCTTTCCGGCTCCTGTCTTCGCCACCGTGGCAGATGGTGAAACCACAGGTGGATCCTACCCTCACCAAACTCAAAAAGTCAGAAACAAATAATTTGGTGTTCCAACAGGAATACAACCAGTTTCGCTCCAAGTATAACACCCATGGATCAATTTTCACGACCGATCCAAGGATGATGGCCAAGTTGCCAGTGCTACAGTCATTGGATCCAAGACTGTCTCTTCTAGAATTCCTGACAATAGTTCCATTTTGCCTGCTGAAGCCAAAGCTATCTTCACAGCTTTGACCTATATTAAACAACAGAACCATTCCAAAAACTTCATCATTTTTACAGATTCATTGTCTTGCCTTCAAGCACTTCCAAATGTTACTTCAAGTCACCCTTTCATCCTGGACATCTTGCATTGGAACTTTACAATGATCTTTCCACTGGCCAATGCGACATTGTCACGTCGGCATAGCAGGTAACACTAAGGCCGATGCTGAAGCTAAAGCAGCCTTTGACAAACCCTCATCTCCACTGCTGATCCCGTACAGTGACTTCAAACCAACTATCAAAAGCTATACTCGGGACCTCATGCAAAAAGGTGGGACACCCAAGCAGGAAGAAATAAACTTCATGAATTGAAACCAAAAATTGGTTATACCTACTTGGGTTGTCAGTCAAGACGTGATGAGCTGATTTTACGACGATGTCGTATTGACCACAGTCGGTTTACTCATGACTATGTCCTGAAAACGGATGGGGATGGACCTCCCATGTGTGTCTCTTGCGATGAGGTGTTGACCATCAAGCATATTCTGCTTGACTGTGTGGACGTTTCGACCGCAAGGGATTCACTTTGTGATGCGAGAAATCTGAAAGATCTATTTTCCCGTGTGAGCGGACATCTCATCGTTAACTACCTGAGGGAAGTTGACCTGTATCATAAATTGTAACAAATGTGATGTGAATGGCGAATTGCTCGCTTCTAAATTTGGTATGACAATTTTCCGTTTTTATATAATAATGTAATCAAATTATATGCCTTTTAACATGGACTTTGTACTTGGAATGCTTATAAATGATTACTTCGCTATATGAAATAATGCCGATGCGACGTAAAACCCAACTCAACCACAAAGCTATATGACAAAAGAGATGATTTCAACTTTCCATTAGTCGTCTTCCCTTTCATGTCGAGTGATATTCCAACAGCTTTGAGGTACCATCTTGTGTGCTATGTTTGTCAGGAATTCAGAAAGTGTCACGCCACTCTTGCTCAGAAGTTGCTTGATTAGGGTTCCAATATCCAAGGCCTCAGTCAAGCTTTCAAAATGCTTTATGGAAGACATGTGGAGGAAATTTCCAAATTTGGCGTATCAGTGACAAAAATGATGTCCGATGCAGTTCCCTATTTTTACTTATACTGTACGTTCCTGAATTATTTCAGGTGATCATTTGACTAGACTTCGCTTATGTTTATGACGGGTGCCACCAGTGGGGCAGGATGCGCCCACCTTTTCGCGAACACCTGGTATCATCATAGTGATTCATTAACACATGCTCTGTCATCGCATCACATGGTGACAATCACCGGATTGTCTGGTTTCAGACTTGATTTGTTTACAAACAACATCCTACAGCTGTAATGCTGCTGAAACAAATATATATTCATGATTTCATCACAATTGTACAATCGAGGTTTCCTATGGACGTGGACAGAGTTTTGTTGCTTCTATTTCCATATCCTTTAAGTTGACACTTCTACACACACACACTCTTGATACGACAGACTGAAAACAGCTGATAGTCGCTAGGATCTGGCGTCTAGAGTTGATTTGTTTATATGCTGTTTGTTAGGAGAGTTGCAATTTGGGGTGAAGATATATCTTTCATAGTCATGTTTATTCAGTTTATAAAATCCGATTGCGTAATGTCAAGTCTAACGTTGACGAATTCTTTTTTAAATACGCTATAATTTCATCTTATAAATTTGAATTTTGGCAGATTGAAACATTCTCTGATATTCTGTTTGGTTGTTATTGAATGTCATGATTACTATCGCCCGAACAAATCTGACTTTGCAGACGAAACAAAGGTCGCCGTTACATACATGAAGTAATGCCAGGTACGGCAGCTAGTTGTTGTTCAGTGTTTCAAAGTGGTCAGAATTATGTTTGTCAGTGGACTGCCAACGTTTACCTGAAAAAGTGAGTTCTGTTGCCTGCTTCAATGATAAACATAAATACACATATAAAGTAAGTTACAAGGTACACTCACAAAATATTTTGTGAACATTTTGTGAGGAATACAAAGGCGTATATCAGACTTGAACATGCACTAGTGAAAGGATTTGCTAAAACAACGGATGCCAAGGTAAAACAGGCAAAGAAAAAACAACAGAAGGAAAAGAGAAAGGGTTCAATGCGAAATCAAAAAAGTTACACATTGTCCATATCCCTTATGTAACCCGGAGGATAAGATAGTAGAGCAGGGCGCGAAGGCGTCCTCGACGATACCGGAAGTGATCACATTACGAAATGGAAGCGTCAAATATAGGGAGTGAGTGAGTGAGTTTATATTTAACGTCACATCGGCAATATCTCAGCCATATCGTGACGAAAACAATTTATAAAATAAAGAGTGAAAATATTTTGAAGAGTAAAACCTGTCGACGATGGACAGTAAAAATACTAGATAATCACATATATAATATTATTTATTTCAATTAAAGTGGATGTTTGCAAGATAATTTTTTAATAGCCTGAAGGCAAGAAAGAGAGTCAGAAAAGATTATACACTGAGTCAAAAAAGAATTTTTCTCTGTTGATACATCTATGTATCCGAAATGGGATCCCTATCTTTCGACTCTAGAAAAACGTTAGCAAAACCCACTCAAACCCATCCATTCGTCGTGCAAATGACGTTTGTGCCAAATCAGGTTTTGCACATGCAGTCGATCACGTGATTTTCCCATCGAAGTTTTCTTCATATGCACGTGTTTGTATTGACCTCAAGAATTGAAAAAACTCTTTTAAACCACAGTTCTAACGGTACTTGAAATGCCACGACTGTCAAATGTGCAACGCGAACGTGCCGTTGGCATGTTGCAAGTGGAAGATCAGTTATTGACGTCGCAAGAGCAATGGGATGCAGCCGTCGTACTGTGTGTGACTTGCGAGGTCGTCTACAACAACCTGGCACCACTTCTGATCGCCCAAGGTCGGGTCGTCCACGTGTGGCGTCACGAGCAGAAGACCGTCAAATCGTCCTACGTCACCTACGTGACAGATTTCTGCCGGCTACACGAACCAGGGCTGAGATGTTTAGAGGTCGACTGTCCTCACAGAACATTCGAAATCGGTTGCGGGCTGCCAATCTCAATTCTCGACGTCCATATCGTGGGCCAATATTGACGCCGTTTCATCAATGTCAACATCTGCTGTGGGCCCAACGTCACCTCCAATGGACCCAGAGAGACTGGAATCGAGTCATCTTTAGCGATGAATCCAGGTTTACCCTCAGATTCGCGGACGGCAGGCATAGAATCTGGAGACGACGTCATGAACGGTATGCCCAATGTTGTGTACAGGAGTACGACAGATTCGGGTGCGGAAGTTGCATGGTGTGGGGTGCTTTCTGTGGGAACAACCGTTCCCGACTTCTGCTGCTTACCACGACCAGGTGCTCACCCCTGAATTCGTTCCTTTCATGGCGGCTCATGGCCCAGGTCTACAGTTCCAGCATGATAATGCTCGGCCGCATACCGCGATGTTGACATGAAATTTCCTTCAAAACGCTGGAATCAACATGTCATGGACTGGCCATCGAGGTCCCCTGACCTTAATCCAATAGAGCATGTTTGGGATGCACTTGGGAGAAGGCTTCGTGGTCTTAGGAACTAACCTCAGAATTTGCAGGAACTTGACGCTGCCTTGCAAGAGCAATGGCGCAGAATCCCCAACCACATGTTCACAAGCATCAGGCAGTTGATGAGGAGACGGTGTTTGGCAGTGGTGAATGCGCGGGGCGGCCATACACGATATTGAAGTGAGAAACTTCACATTTTTATTCTTGTGACTTGACATTCTGTATACCCATGTTTTGGAACGGCGGTGTAGCCTAATGGAACTGATTATGGCACTGTCAGTGTATCGAGTACATCACACAGATCCCAGGACTGAAATAATAACAATTTAACCATCTTACCATCTCTTGTTCTTTTATAGTGCCCTGAAGAAAGAATGTGAAGTTTCTTTTTTGACTCAGTATATATTGTTTATGTTTAGGATGTCTTTGAATATATTTAAGAGGTGTTAATAAGGTGTTATGCTGTGAAAATAGAGCTGTTATTTGGTTGTCGAGAAGATATTGTTCTGGATTCAATGACAGTGGCACGTGCCGCCGCGCCACCACCCTTGGACCATCTGTAAATAAGGATTTGTATGTTTTATATTTGATTTTTAATTGATTATATTCTTCTTTATTGTAATTCATTAGTTACAGATTTCTTAAACTTTGTCAGAGTTAGGTCAACTTCAGGCCTCACCAGTTGCCAAGGAGGAGAAGAAAGAAGACGGGAAAGAGATCTATTTTCCAGCTCAATGCCGGCAGCAGAAAGAAATGGTTTAATTCTTAAACGAAGAGGCGTAACAAGAGAAGGCTTTTTGTTGTACAAATCCTCATAAGGAGGATTGAAAACACAGTTAAATGCAGGATTAGACTCGTTAGAATAAAGTTTTGTTATATACTGTAAAGATAGTTTGATACGACGTTGGGTAAGGGATGGCTCATCAGCCTCAACATAGAGACTATCAATAGGAGAGGTTCTAAAGGACCCAAGACAAAGTCTTAGGCCTTGGTGGTGGACAGAATCAAGTAGTTTTAGGTTGCTTTTGCAGGCTCCACCATATCCGATCGAGCCATAATCAAGTTTCGAGCGGACCAATGATCGATATAGGTGGAGGAGGGTAGTTAATATGTGGCAAAAATGTTAAATGAGAGTCGAAAATAAGACCCAAGAACTTGGCCTCCTTGACAACTTTGATTGGAGTGCCATTTAAAGATAGTTCTGGGTCTTTATGCGGCTTATATTTTCTACAAAATCGTAGACAATTAGTTTTAGACTTGGAAACCTTAAAGCCGTTTTCAAGACACCATTTATTTATTTAATTTAAACACAACTGCAATTGCCGTTCAATAGTGTGCATATTTTTACCACGACAAGAAATATTAAAATCATCCACAAAAAGTGATCCATCAATTGAATCGTTTAAAACCTTGGATAAACTGTTGATCTTGATACTAAATAAAGTGACAGACAAAATACTGCCTTGAGGGACACCCTGATCCTGATTGTAATGATCAGACAGGGTTGAACCCACTCGGACTTGAAATTGTCTGTCTTTTAAAAACTGTGATATAAAAAGAGGCAAACGGCCTCTCAAACCGAAATCATGTAAATCCTTCAAAATGATCAATGGTACTACGATATTTCCTGAAACCACATTGAATATTTGTTATAAGGTTATTGGTTGCAAGTTAATCTATTATTCACCATCTGTTCCATGGTTTTACAGACACAGCTAGTTAGAGATATTGGTCTGTAATATGACGGATCTGTATGATCTTTGCCAGGTTTTGGTATTGGGACTACAATGGCATTACGCCACAAGGGAGGAAAATTTCCTGACGTCCATATTTTGTCAAATATATCTAAAAGTGTGGTAAGTGTTTCAGTCAATATTGTCATCACCTGCTGCAGTGTCATGAGCTTGCTCAAGAGCTGCATATAGTTCATGTAATGAAAACATTTCATTATAGTCTTCACCATTATTTGATTCCAAATTAACTTTTGTCTTTTCCTGTTGTTTCTGATATCTCTGATGAGTTTCGCCAATTTTATCTGCAATTTTAGATTTGTCAGTTATTAAATTATCTCCATCTTTAAGATGATGAACAGCAGATTTTGAACCTTTGCCTTTAATTCTTTGAATCATGTTCCATACTCTGGACATTGGCGTACGTGAATTAATTTTGGAGACATAGTTCCTCCAAAAATGTTTTTTGTTTTGTTTGAAGGTACGCATTGAGTATTAAATTTTATTTAAGTTATGGACAGTTTGGTGATGGCGGAAATAGTTCTCTGCCTTTTTCCACGCTTTTCTGGCTTGCCTACAATCTGTATTAAACCATGGTTTCCGTACATGTGGAGTTGTAGAGGTCTTTAGTATACATTCATCAGCTATTTCATTTAAAACGTCAGAATAAACCTCAGTAGGATCAGTTATATCACTGAAATATTCGGGTCTTAGTTTAGATGTGCATAAAGTTTGAAATACGGACCAGTCTGCCTTGGAAAATTTCCGTCTTGTATAAGATGTAGAATAAGATGGATAAATTTCTGAGAAGATAGTTGGAAAGTGGTCACTTCCACAGAGGTCATTGTGAACTGACCAGTCAAATTCATTGAGGAGGTTAGAGTCTGCAAGAGACAAATCTAGAGAAGAGTACGTTTTTCCTGGTTGTAAACCTTTTAACGAATGAAACTCCTTGGTCTTTCATCTCGGATACAATATCGAGCTCAGTCATGTCTGCAAATAGATGATCTCGATCTCTAACAATACCTTTGCTGGTGTTTAACGTTCTGTGAGCTGACACCACAAGAGGGACTCCAATGAACACATCAATTGATAGCAGGTTGGTTGCCTTGTTGTTTTCTGTTACATTTGATTAACAGCGATCCTGTACGCAAGCCTTTGATGTTTTTAACTTCTCCTGCTATTCCAGAGACATCTTTAGAAATTGCAAAAGGGTTTGGTTTTAATGGAGTCTTATCGAGAGTCTCGATAACCAAAAATCGTGGCCAATAATCAATAGATATGAAGGGTCGTTGCTGATCATCGTTTTCAAGTGGACGTTTGTTTTTTTTGTTAGGGGGTTGATAATCCATGGTTGTTATATTGGTTCGTCATCCACGCTCCCCACCCACCACGGAGTATCATATAGACAATGCTAAAAACAAGTGGATTTCCGACTTGCAGCACCAAGGATACTTTGATGATATACTCCAGCAGAAGAATTATAAATAATTACTCCACCAGATTGGCCCATGAGCCACCGCCTTCGGGGCATAAGGCTTTAGGCAATTTATAGAATGAAAGATCTAATTTGAATTTCGAAGGAAACATCATAAAGCCAAGACATTTGATAGAAACATTTAACAATATAATATATTTGTGCAGCACAATATACATGCACAGGGCTTGGCATGACCAACCGATTTGTAGAACCAGGCCCAATCTACCACCCGTCTAGGTGAAGTAAGGGCCGAAGTGGTGTGTTGGGCAAAAGGAACACTGTCCCGTCCTCCACCGACACAGGGGCGCAACCCACGGCAAACGGGTTGGTGGAGCAAATATACCCCCGTGTCAACAACGGGGGGTTGAAGAGCTCTTAGCGTTACCCACCACCCACCACGAGAGGTGGCTCTTCAAGGGTGCCACGTCACATAATAACAGAGATGGAACATCATGTGTTCTCTCGAGCCCAAAGCATCGAGATTCAACTGGAAGTGTATGTATATTCCCAAATGATGCCAAATGATGAGTCAAAGCTTTTGAATCTCGTTTGAAGATGGAGACTGGAAATGTATGTTGGGGTGTATACATGTTTCTGGGATATTGAGGAGGCAGCAATGGAGGATTGTTTTTTCCCTGCGCTCACTATTTGTAATACCATCTGCTCCTTGTTTTTTTAAAAGAAACAATTTGTATTTTACTGTCCATCACTATCAGTAGGTTATAGAAATGATCGGTCAAACATCCATCCATCCTCCCTGTCCTATTACATGTTTTTCCTTCCTATTTATGTGAACTGTCCTTATACAGATTTCTTTACGCATTAAAATGCCAGTGTAACATTTGTGGTTGTTGTAGGTACTCTGCTTCACCATGGACATCTGTGACTCGTCCGATGCCGATGACCAACGTTACATACAAGTGGGAAACAAAAATGAAACGACCGTGTACCAAAGGGAAGGAATAATTAAATGTCTTCAAATGGGACCCCAAAACACCATTGAACTGAACAGAATACATGAATTGCCTCAAGACACAGAAGTAAAAATGAGTGTCATGATCCGTAAAGCAAGTAAGTACCTCGTCTATGAACGTCTTTATTTCTTCGTTGACTCTTTTGGGGCGGTGGGGTAGCCTAGTGGTTAAAGCGTTGGCTCGTCACGCCGAGGACCCGGGTTCGATTCCCCACATGGGCACAATGTGTTAAGCCCATTTCTGGTGTCCCCCGCCGTGATATTGCTGGAATATTGCTAAAAGCGGCGTAAAACTCAACTCAGTCAGTCAGTCAGTCGTTGACTCTTTATTGACCAGAGTACATGTCCAGTCCTCTTTTTGTCCACCAAATAAATCCCTGTCTCAAAGATTAACCATGGTCCTTAAAAGTATCAAGGAAGGAATTCCTATATGCACAGTACTTATTTGAGACAAGCGGAATTAATACCATGTGGATTCTCCAAAGCTCAAAGCATCTGCTTACAAGTTTACAATCTCAGAAACGGACCGAATTCCATTCTGTCTACCACTATGCCACATGACAAACGTAAGGAAAATCTTCATTTCTTGCATGGGGCATTTGTAAACGAACGTGGTGAACACAGACATCCTTACATATCTTCAGAGGTTTAGGACAATTTGTTAAAAATTAAAGCAAATGTCATTTGAAGCCTACCGAGAAAACAATATGTGAATTGCTGGACTTTCTCATTGTTTCTTTGTGAAATGTGGGGGTAAAACATTTTGCCAAGAAGTAGGCATCACCTTGGCTACCAATTGTGCTCCCCTCCTTGTGGATCTATTGTTTTTTTGGTTTTGTTGTTGTTGTTGTTTTTGCATATTTAGATCTATGCATAAAGATTCAGAGTGACAAAAAACAAGGCTGTATGACAAAAGGGATGATTTCAACTTTCCAATAGTCAACTTCCCTTTCATGTCGGGCAATATTCAAACATCAAACATCAAACAATAACTGTCAAGGCGAAGGTCATCTGTTCTCATCGTCTTGTATGGCCATGGGATTGAAGTACTGCCTGGCATCGGCGCCCCATGGAACCAATCAGATTACGAAATGTTGCCAGGGGACTGTTCACCCAGTCCTCCTGCAGTGCTTGTGTCAACTGTTGGAGGTTCTGTGGCTGATGCTGATGTGATCGCTGAGATGATCAAGAGCATCCTATACATTTTAGATGGTGTTAAAGTCTTTAGACCTTGATTGCCATGACAGAAAAATCAGCAATATTTCGGTTGTGAAAAGTTACATGCACATTTCGTTTTAATGATGTAACTAGTCATGTAGGCTCTCGATTTGTTAGTTACATGGATCTGTTTTCATATATTTCAGTACCTGTATAGTCTTGTCAGCACAGTATTCAGACAGTGAATTTTATATTTCTTTCAGGCGTTGACACAGTGGAGATACACATAACCATCAGCGGAAATACTGCTGCCGAGGAACGCTTGACCGAAGTAGCCAACAGACGTGGAGTGTGGGATAATTTGCGACGGTTCTTCAGCACACTATATGCTGGACTGGAGCGGATATATCGGGGGAGTGTGGTGCTGAAACTCCAGGTGACAGACTCCAACTTCCTCCATTGTATCGAGAAGGCAGCCAAGGAAGGTCGACTGAATGAATTCATCCTGAATCTCCTTCAAGAAGAGGGCGTTTTCGACACAATTAAAGGTCAAAAGGTGGAGATAACCGTTGAAGTCAGGATCCCGGAAGACCAGTATGGTAGGTTTGGTCAGCTGTACGCAGGACAGTTCAATTTAGTAATTTGTATGTTTTGTCACTACCTAATTTAATAGTTTCATTTAACGTGACACTGCTTTCACATTTGAGCTGGCAGGGAAGTACATTGCAAAGACATCTGGAAGCTAATTCATTCTGATTGAGACCAAACCTAAATACTGGTTACATCAATATGCTTTCTTTTATTCAGAGGAGATGTCTAAAGAGATGAAAAGGTTGGTATGAAATGTTCTTAAAAACTTAAAACTTGTTTGTAGAATATGCTATTTTGGCATACATATCTTAAGTGTTCGTAAACGTGATTCCCAACACACTGAGTCTATCACTAGGAAACCATTTTAATTGCAGTAAAACCTGAGCGTGTGAACCACGTGTGAATTTACATACATTAACACCGAGACAAATTAAATGTCCATTAAAGGCCAATGCCACGGGGTTTCATCTGTCAGTTAGCTTGGTTAGCATAGGAACGGCTGAAACACCCTTTTTCATAATTACTACTACTACTACTACTACTACTACTACTACTACTTCTACTACTACTACTACTATTACTACTACTACTACTCCTACTGCTACTGCTAATTCCACTGCCACTGCCACTACTACTACTACTACTACTACTACTACTACTACTGCCACTGCCACTGCCACTGCTACTACTACTACTTCTACTACTACTACTACTACTACTACTGCTACTCCTCCTCACTACTACTACTAAAATGTTGAGCTCAATGGGCGTTTTCTTTGTGACTCTTAACTGTGTAGTAATATACTCCCATATGACGTACCAATTTAACTTAACCACTGGCTACTTATGTGATCATGTCTTGTTATGAAGAGATTGGAGACTTCATATCTAAATATCTGAACATAGTTTTTACATGATCTGAAAGGTGAAATATGTTTTCTATCCTCAGAAAGAAACAGTTCGCCTGTGAACTTGTGGAGGAGCTTTTGGACAGTTCACGCAACGAAGAGATCGTACAGCACCAGTCTGTTAAAGGGCTTAAAGACGTAGCTGAAGAGGTGGAAAAAATTGGGAAACTCCTGAACGGAGCTATGGTTGGAGGGGCTGCTCTTGGCACGGCTGCATTGATTGCCGCTCCCTTCACGTTTGGAGCATCCCTCGCCTTTGGAGCTGCTACTGCGGGCCTGGGTGCTGCTTCTGTAGTAGCGCTCATTGCTGCATTCTTGTTGTCAATTAAGAAAAGTCAAGTAAGACAAGGTGCACAAGAGAGCTTGGAGGCGTACATCAGAGCAGTGGAGTTACTGGAGAGAAATATTTCTATCCTGAAGAAGCAAGATGATGTCATGAAAGAATTGGTGGAAAGCGCAGTTGTGGAACGTCTGAAAGTCAAGCCAGTACAGATATCAGATATGATGATATCTCTCGGACAATCCGCAAAGTCCGCTTCAAAGATGGTTTTCAACATCAACGGGCAGGAAATCCCAATGGATAAAATGAATTTATACGAGTTCATTTCTGAAAATGTGCAAAATAAAAGGCGTCCCCCTTCAGTGGTGAAAGACGATATCTGGGACATGGCTCGACAAATAGAAAGAATGGACGTGGATCCCTTTCGCCGACTGTTACAAGTACAGTGAAGGACATTAGTGATGCTGACCAATATACAATATTCATCAATATACAGTAAATTGTAACATATGTCCGAATGAAGCTCCAAATCCGGTTTAAAGACAATACAGAAAAGTTATTTTTCAAGAAGATCAACAAGTAAACTGCAAACTATGGGATATGAGAGTATGTTTGTGACTGTACCTTGTATAACACGGGGCCGACATAGAGCAGAGGGTTTGGGATTCGACAAAAGAGATGATACTTTTTATTACCCTGCCAGCCACTTAACACTAAGTGGATTAAACACTTGTCGGAGTGAGTATGATGTGCCTTAGTGAGGCAGCCATGTTACGCTGGGGAATTATTAACCATGATAAACCATTTTTTGTTTGGACTAGTGCATTTCCCATTTCTAACTTATTGTACTTTCTTTTGGGATGTCATTCAAATTGTGATTTACTATATAGCGAAAAAAACAACCACTTAGTGGGTGCTCCGGCGGAACAAAGTAATGTTGGGGTAGAGTTAATAGTGTAGTGAAAAGAGATGCGTTTATGATGTTATTTGAAGTAAAGGGGCAGTTCATTCCACAGCGATAGAACACACACACTGAAAGAACCCTTTCCACAAGAGGCCCATCTATAAGAGTTTTCAATAAGAATTTGCTTTCAGATTGCAGTTGTCTGAATGATTTGTAGGAGGTTAAGAGTTCCAGTTGAGGTGGGCATAATGTTTAAAGTACTCTGCATCACATAATGGAGTCTAAATGGCATGACCCCACTCTTTAAAGCTTGATGTTGCTCAGCTGACATTGTTATTGCTGGTTTTATGTCCAATATCTCTTTAAAGCTTGATGTTGCTCAGCTGACATTGTTATTGCTGGTTTTATGTCCAATATCTCTTTAAAACTTGATGTTGCTCAGCCGACATTGTTATTGCTGGTTTTATGTCCAATATCTCTTTATAACATGATGTTACTCAGCTGACATTGTTATTGCTGGTTTTATGTCCAATATCTCTTTAAAACATGATGTTGCTCAGCTGACATTGTTATTGCTGGTTTTATGTCCAATATCTCTTTAAAACTTGATGTTGCTCAGCTGACATTGTTACTTCTGGTTTTATGTCCAATATCTCTTTAAAGCATGATGTTGCTGAGCTGACATTGTTATAGCTGGTTTTATGTCCAATATCTCTTTAAAACTTGATGTTGCTCACCTGACATTGTTATTGCTGGTTTTATGTCCAATATCTGTTTAAAGCTTGATGTTGCTCAGCTGACATTGTTATTGCTGGTTTTATGTCCAATATCTCTTTAAAACTTGATGTTGCTCAGCTGACATTGTTATTGCTGGTTTTATGTCCAATATCTCTTTAAAGCTTGATGTTGCTGAGCTGACATTGTTAATGCTGGTTTTATGTCCAATATCTCTTTGAAACTTGATGTTGCTCAGCTGACATTGTTATTGCTGGTTTTATGTCCAATATCTCTTTAAAACATGATGTTGCTCAGCTGACATTGTTATTGCTGGTTTTATGTCCAATATCTCTTTAAAACTTGATGTTGCTCAGCTGACATTGTTATGTCTGGTTTTATGTCCAATATCTCTTTAAAGCTTGATGTTGCTCAGTTGACATTGTTATTGCTGGTTTTATGTCCAATATCTCTTTAAAACTTGATGTTGCTGAGCTGACATTGTTATTGCTGGTTTTATGTCCAATATCTCTTTAAAACATGATGTTGCTCAGCTGACATTGTTATTGCTGGTTTTATGTCCAATATCTCTTTAAAGCTTGATGTTGCTGAGCTGACATTGTTAATGCTGGTTTTATGTCCAATATCTCTTTAAAGCTTCATGTTGCTCAGCCGACATTGTTATTGCTGGTTTTATGTCCAATATCTCTTTATAACTTGATGTTGCTCAGCCGACATTGTTATTGCTGGTTTTATGTCCAATATCTCTTTAAAACATGATGTTGCTCAGCCGACATTGTTATTGCTGGTTTTATGTCCAATATCTCTTTAAAGCTTCATGTTGCTCAGTTGACATTGTTATTGCTGGTTTTATGTCAATATCTCTTTAAAGCTTGATGTTACTGAGCTGACATTGTTATTTCTGGTTTTATGTCCAATATCTCTTTAAAGCTTGATGTTGCTCAGCCGACATTGTTATTGCTGGTTTTATGTCCAATATCTCTTTAAAACATGATGTTGCTCAGCCGACATTGTTATGTCTGGTTTTATGTCCAATATCTCTTTAAAGCTTGATGTTGCTCAGCTGACATTGTTAATGCTGGTTTTATGTCCAATATCTCTTTAAAACATGATGTTGCTCAGTTGACATTGTTATTGCTGGTTTTATGTCCAATATCTCTTTAAAACATGATGTTGCTCAGCTGACATTGTTATTGCTGGTTTTATGTCCAATATCTCTTTAAAACATGATGTTGCTCAGCTGACATTGTTATTGCTGGTTTTATGTCCAATATCTCTTTAAAGCTTGATGTTGCTCAGTTGACATTGTTATTGCTGGTTTTATGTCCAATATCTCTTTAAAACATGATGTTGCTCAGCCGACATTGTTATTGCTGGTTTTATGTCCAATATCTCTTTAAAGCTTGATGTTGCTGAGCTGACATTGTTATTTCTGGTTTTATGTCCAATATCTCTTTAAAACATGATGTTGCTCAGTTGACATTGTTATTGCTGGTTTTATGTCCAATATCTCTTTAAAGCTTGATGTTGCTCAGCTGACATTGTTATTGCTGGTTTTATGTCCAATATCTCTTTAAAGCTTGATGTTGCTCAGTTGACATTGTTATTGCTGGTTTTATGTCCAATATCTCTTTAAAACTTGATGTTGCTGAGCTGACATTGTTATTGCTGGTTTTATGTCCAATATCTCTTTAAAACATGATGTTGCTCAGCTGACATTGTTATTGCTGGTTTTATGTCCAATATCTCTTTAAAGCTTGATGTTGCTGAGCTGACATTGTTAATGCTGGTTTTATGTCCAATATCTCTTTAAAGCTTCATGTTGCTCAGCCGACATTGTTATTGCTGGTTTTATGTCCAATATCTCCTTATAACTTGATGTTGCTCAGCCGACATTGTTATTGCTGGTTTTATGTCCAATATCTCTTTAAAACATGATGTTGCTCAGCCGACATTGTTATTGCTGGTTTTATGTCCAATATCTCTTTAAAGCTTCATGTTGCTCAGTTGACATTGTTATTGCTGGTTTTATGTCCAATATCTCTTTAAAGCTTGATGTTACTGAGCTGACATTGTTATTTCTGGTTTTATGTCCAATATCTCTTTAAAGCTTGATGTTGCTCAGCCGACATTGTTATTGCTGGTTTTATGTCCAATATCTCTTTAAAACATGATGTTGCTCAGCCGACATTGTTATGTCTGGTTTTATGTCCAATATCTCTTTAAAGCTTGATGTTGCTCAGCTGACATTGTTAATGCTGGTTTTATGTCCAATATCTCTTTAAAACATGATGTTGCTCAGTTGACATTGTTATTGCTGGTTTTATGTCCAATATCTCTTTAAAACATGATGTTGCTCAGCTGACATTGTTATTGCTGGTTTTATGTCCAATATCTCTTTAAAACATGATGTTGCTCAGCTGACATTGTTATTGCTGGTTTTATGTCCAATATCTCTTTAAAGCTTGATGTTGCTCAGTTGACATTGTTATTGCTGGTTTTATGTCCAATATCTCTTTAAAACATGATGTTGCTCAGCCGACATTGTTATTGCTGGTTTTATGTCCAATATCTCTTTAAAGCTTGATGTTGCTGAGCTGACATTGTTATTTCTGGTTTTATGTCCAATATCTCTTTAAAACATGATGTTGCTCAGTTGACATTGTTATTGCTGGTTTTATGTCCAATATCTCTTTAAAGCTTGATGTTGCTCAACTGACATTGTTATTGCTGGTTTTATGTCCAATATCTCTTTAAAACATGATGTTGCTCAGCCGACATTGTTATTGCTGGTTTTATGTCCAATATCTCTTTAAAACATGTGGTTGAAATGTTTTGTCATACATACGACAGTCTTATGCTGTGTTCACGTGTCACAGCATTTGATGTTAACAAATTCCCTCTTTTATTATTGTAAATCGATTCTTATTTTCATCGATTCAATTCATATGGTCACGGTGTTATATGTAGTTGTCTCGGTCTGATTCTTTTAATATCCATTCGTGTAGTTTGGGCACATTTTATTGTGGTTTCTGAGACGTTAGGTTATAAGTACATGATCAGAAATCATTAGACGGTATATGAGAAGTAAGTTAAGAGGAAACGATATTGTTTGCTCTATGTATAAACCGTTCAATGGTAATTAGACTTGACAGCCTCCAGATTGGCTAAAATAACACTCACAGTTATCAGGTAAAGATAATTTTCAGTTGGTTCAGTTTCCATGTCATGATTTTTTTTAGAACCAGGTGACTGTGCTTTGGACTATGTAAAGTGTTGTTTAGGTATTTAACTGGGCTATATGTAGGCTATTGGCTATCTAAAGATAGTATCTGTCATATTTCTACAACTTATGAAATGTGTCAGAACAGTTAGAAGGTGTACAAAACCAACACATTTTGTCACCATTGTGCCAGGTCATTCAGTCCGTATCACAGGTTGACTTCTAGTTTGATCACTCATGGGATTTTTATTGCTTTATTGTTTGACAATAGATTAAATTATGTATGTTTGGATCAACACTTTGTAGTCTAAAGATAGATTATTTGCCGTTTTACGTGTTTAATGTAACTAACTTTTTACCGGGTTTTTTTCTTGGTTTGACTTAATATGATTTGATTTGACTACCCAGTCATGCTATTGGTGGTATTTGTTTCTCTTTTAACACAGTCTGTGGCTTCTATTTAAGGATACTCAAGCACTAATGTACTTACATATTTTGTAAACTGTTCGATTTGTTTTTCTAATGAGCACCCACGGCTGCACTGTATCCATTTAGTGTAATACAAACCGTTAATAGAAACGTGAATAAATAGTGATGAAAAACATATTTTTTGAACATTTTCTTATCTT
Source organism: Haliotis rubra (assembly GCF_003918875.1). Lineage (NCBI taxonomy): Eukaryota > Metazoa > Mollusca > Gastropoda > Lepetellida > Haliotidae > Haliotis > Haliotis rubra. The sequence goes on from NW_025767642.1 coordinate 67,109, forward strand.
TTTGCCAATAATGGTATGCGGCTTCTGTTGAATATTTGTATTGATAAATTGTAAGTTCTCCACCGCCACACTCTAGCACTTTCCACATAATCCAGTGGTTGCTTCTGTGAGCAACGACCCACGTTGTCAAGGAGCTATCTGAACGTCACCGTTCCTCAGACCCGATACATACGGTCGTCTCTTACGTCAGGCATTAGTTGCTGTGGGCTATACTAACCACTGGAGAACAAGTATTGAACCAGTTCTTGATGGCGTTGCTGTAGGTAACCGGTTGAGGAAGCACTACACCAGGCCCCAAATTCCTGCAGAATACCAAAAGTTGTAATTCAAAAAAGGACACAAAACGTAAAAATGATCCCTGTTCACTGAAAACGATTTTGCACACTCTAACAAAATAGAAAGTTAGAACGGATTTTATTATACTGTTGTTCAATTATTTATTCACATTATTTCAAAGAATTTTTTGCATTGAAATATTGTTGAAATCATGCCTGAAATTAAAAAAAATAAACAGTATGAACAAATATTAAGAAAATCATGATGTAAATGATATATTTTGGAAGTTTGGTGATTTCCTTGAATAACATTTCATAATGGATACAGTTTTATGCACCTTCGATTGCAAAAAATATCTCAACTGATTTCATATTAAGGTGAGTTAAACTATTTCATTTTTTGTTCCCTACTTCGCCTTGCAATCCGAGTTTTAGCGTTTACCGCGATACGATGGAGTTCCATCCTTTGGTAAATATTAACCGGCTTCGTTCGTTTAATGGCTCTCGCTGAAACACTATCAAAGTTAAAATAATATTCTTTTCACAAATGTGTTGATTAAATGTGATGGTAATCGGATTTAATAATAAATTAGGCCTTAAAGTTTTTAATTTTATTTACGATTACGGATATGTCAAGTACCGCGATACAACGAGGTCGCAGGCTATTCCCAATTTTGCTTCCTGTTTTTATGAAGACAGCATCTGAGGTTCAGAATACAAGACTAGGACAGTATAATTTTCACAACTGATTTCACAGACAATTTCTCAGGTGTTTGTGTAGTGGTATACAGGCATTCAGGAAAACGTTTTAGTTGCGCTTGTTGTTTAAGGTTAGAAGCGGAATGGTATGGTATAGCACAGCTCATGATTGTTAATGAAAATTTGAACGGCATGCACAGCCTAAACACATCGTTCGAGACGTAACGTCACACGTCACAGGGACGTAACGTCACACTGCAACACAGTAACACAAGCTCACACGTGACAGGTGTTGAGTGAGTGAGTTTACTTTTACGCCGCTTTTAGCAATATTACAGCAATATCACGGCGGGGGACACCAAGCATGGGCTTCACACATTGTACCCATGTGGGGAATCGAACTCGGGTCTTCAGCGTGAAGAGCGGATGCTTTAACCACTACCCCACCGCCCCGCATGTGTTAAAGCGGACGTTATGACGCTGTAATGCCAAGTTGTTCCTCTGGACCCCTTCCCCATACAACATGTCGCGATTGAGATAAACAATGTGTACACAAAACTAAGGCTACAGAACACACTAGCTTAGTCGTGGGTGACATATGGAATTTGAACACGCTGGTTGCTCCAGTGCGCAGCTGCTACCTCGTGTGTGTGAGGCATATGCCTGTAGTCCACATTGTCAGTTGAGCAATTACACAGGGTGATGTGTTTTGATAAAAAATGATCAGACGAATGACCAAACACAGTGTTGTAATTATATAACATTTACACCACTTTATATGGGACATAATTACTGTTTCCAGCAAGTATATTGTCCCCCGCAGGGTACTATGTATTCAGCGCCCTCCGTACGTCCGTTCGTACGTTCCGATTCTTGTTAACGCGATATCTCATGAACTGTTGTACCCAATGTCTTCGATTTAGGTGAAAGCCTACTGTGGGGGATTACGCAGACTCCAGTCCATTTGGGTGACCTTGACCGTATTCTCAAGGTCACCACACCACTTTGACCCCATTTCTTGTTAACGCAATGTCTCATGCACTGTAGCCATGTTAGTGGCAAACACTTGTCCTACTTCTGTAATGTGGGTCAAGGTGGCGCCACGTTAAGATGTCTCTGATACGGGTGCTGCAAGGTCCTGCGGTTTGAATGCAGGCGGTGCTTGACTAGATCAGATGTATTTCCCTTCCCACCATGGACATGTTAGTTACACATTCAGAATCATAGTCTGGCGAGAACACGAGAAGTCGGCAAGGTGGAGTGAAGTGGGCTTAAATGTCGAGTTTAGGATATTTGAGGTAGCCCCTTTGGGATGGCCTTAAAATGTCTCTAACTGATTTGGAGGTTGAACCCTCAAGGTATTGCTTGGTAGGAGTTACTGCAACAAACAAACAAACAAACACTGTGACTGGTGCTGATGGTAGGGCAGGACATGTTTATCCCATTTCGTGATTGACCTTTTGAGTGTTCTTGTCGTGTGAAGTTCTGTGGTAAAGGAACACAACCCATGCCTTTGTTGATATAACATTTAACCTGAACTATTTGTTTATTAAGGTTACGTTTTTTGGTTTAAAGCTTTACTTATACTTCTCTTGAACTAGAGATGAGGTGACGACATGGGAACTAATATCGTTAACGGACATGCATGTTCAAAATATGTTAGCTTGAACAACGCTGTTTACTCCGATCAAGATTTCATCAAAAGTACACCAGATACAACAAAGGTACACACGGGTGTATGATGTGACTTCAGGTTACCATGCAAAAAGCTGAGTAGTATGGGGCCAGCGCTTTTACGAGGTGACGTAATATGCCCTCGGGAAAGCGCTGGCCCAACACCATGACGTCACAGAGGCGGTCATCGCATGACCGCCCTATGGCGTCGAAAACGCACTGACTCACAACCACCATGACGTCACGATAACGGTGACCGCCATATGACGTAGGAAAAGCGCCTGACGTCACGATGGCGGTGTCCGACTTACGACGTAGGAAAAGCGCCTGACGTCACAGTGTCTGTCTTGCGCCTTATGACGTAGGAAAAAAACGTCCACTCAAGGTGTCAGTGGCATGCCACCCCTCCCAATGACAAAGCGTCCAGCACAAAGCGTCCAGCATGACGTCACGGTGGCGGTCATGCGCTGACCCTGCTCTGTGTGTGTGTGTGTAAAGCTCTAAGTCTACCAAACAAATCGTGTACTCCCGAGGTCTCTACTAGGCCGTACGAAGCAACACGTAAAATACAACATAGACATTCATACATTTCATACAGTTTATTCGCAATTCTGGACACCATCAAACATATGTTCATATACACATTTTTTTAAGCAATACAACAGCGACGAGAATATATTCTATATACATTTTTAACCAATACAACAACGACGAGAATATACACATTTTAAGCAATACGACGAGGAGTAGATATACAATAATTTACTGTCATGCGATAGTATGCGTCCTCATATCACTGTCAGGGGCGATGGGGTAGCCTAGTGGTTAAAGCGTTCGCTCGTCACGCCGAAGACCCGGGTTCGATTTCCCACATGGGTACAACGTGTGAAGCCCATTTCTGGTGTCCCCCGCCGTGATATTGCTGTAATATTGCTTAAAAGCGGCGTAAAGCCATACTCACTCACTCACTCATATCACTGTCGAATTTGAAGGGACACGTAATTTTCAGGAATGAGCACGATGGGCTAAACCTGTTATGTTCAAAGTCAATGTGCTCCTAGCCCCCCCTAAACTGCGAGCAGCTCATCCAACGCCCGTTTGTCTGAGTGCTCGCATCGGATGTTTTTGTGAAGCATTTGGAGCACTTCTCCACAGGTACCACCATCATCTCCTTTTCATGCCAGAGGTCGCTCTCTGGGATCTCCTTCCGTTTCTTGGACACCGAGGGATCGTGGGTCACCGTTTGTCGTAGTGTCCGCTCCAGGGTGTACGTACAGCGCGGGCGCTTCAGCGGCGATGGTCCTCGCGGGGTTGGTCATCACCCTGCCCCCTAGTGTGGGACAGTTTCTTCTATAATGTCCCTCCTTGTTGCACTCTGTACAGGGTTGGGGACACTGCATCCCCCAATGCCCGGAACCCCCTCACCTGTTCCCGCACACCGCCTTCGGGCAGTGCTCAAAAACAAGGCCGGTCGACTTATATAGTAAGTCATTAGTTTCTGATTTTTTTATATTTAGTGAGTGTTAGGTCGACTTGTGGCCTAACCAATTGCCAAGGAGGAGAAGAAAGAAGACGAGAAGGAGATATATTTTCCAGCTCAATGCCGGCAGCAGAAATGAATGGTTTAATTCTTTAACCAAGAGGTGGAACAAGAGAAGGCTTTTTGTTGTACAAATCCTCATACAGAGGATTGAAAACACAGTTAAATGCAGGATTAGACTCGTTAGAATAGAGTTTTGTTATATACTGTAATGATAATATGATACAACGTTGGTTAAGGGATGGCTCATCAGCCTCAAAATAGAGACTATCAATAGGAGAGGTTCTAACAGACCCAAAACGAAGTCTTAGGCATTGGTGGTGGACAGAATCAAGTAGTTTTAAGTTGCTTTTGCAGGCTCCACCATATACGATGGAGCCATAATCAAGTTTCGAGCGGACCAATTATCGATATAGGTGGAGGAGTGTAGCTTGATCCCCTCCCCACTGTCAGTTGGAAACAACTTTCAACAAATCAAGGGCCTTCAGGCATTTAGCTTTAAGGGATTTTATATGCGGCAAAAAAGTTAAATGAGAGTCGAAAATTATGCGACAGGACTTGGCCTCCTTGACAACATTGATTTGAGTGCCATTTAAAGATAGTTCTGGTTCTTTATGCGGCTTATATTTTCTACAAAAGTGTAGACAATTAATTAGTTTTAGATTTGGAGAATTTAAAGCCGTTTTCTAGACACCATTTATTTATTTTATTTAAACACAACTGCAATTGCCGTTCAATAGTATGCATATTTTTACCACGACAAGAAATATTAAAATCATCCACAAAAAGTGATCCATCAATTGAATCGTTTAAAGCCTTGGATAAACTGTTGATCTTGATACTAAATAAGGTGACACACAAAATACTGCCTTGAGGGACACCCTGATCCTGATTATAATGATCAGACAGGGTTGAACCCACTCGGACTTGAAATTGTCTGTCTTTAAAAAACTGTGATATAAAAAGAGGCAAACGGCCTCTCAAACCAAAGTCATGTAAATCCTTCAAAATGCCATGCCTCCAGGTCGTATCATAAGCTTTCTCAAGAAAATTGATCAGCAAATGATCAATGGTACTACGATTTTTCCTGAAACCACATTGAATATTTGTTATAAGGGTTATTGGTTTCAAGATACCAAGTTAATCTATTATTCACCATCCGTTCCATGCTTTTACAGACCCAGCTAGTTAGAGATCTTTGTCTGTAATTTGACGGATCTGTATGATCCCTGCCAGGTTTTGGTATTGGGACTACAATGGCATTACGCCACGAAGGAGGAAATGCTCCAGACGTCAATATTTGGTCAAATATATCTAAAAGTGTCATCAGACATGGTTCAGGTAAGTGTTTCAGTAGCTGGTAATGTATATTATCATCACCCGCTGCAGTGTCATGGGCTTGCTCAAGAGCAGTTGTTAAGTATAGAGGCACCCGGAGATTACACATACACGACTCATACGGTATAGATTACACGCGAATTTGGGTCGAATTTCACGAATTTGTGTCAAAATATGGTCGTTTGCAATATACCTACAATAGAGTTAGCGTGCAGAGCCTATCGTCTGTAGCTTGCGGACACCACTGCCTATATTTCAGTAGCTGTCGTTCTAGGGGTATTTTCAACGACGAGATAGTGAAACATTACAGTCAAAAGAACACGCTTAAGAATGATTCGATGGTTTTCAGATGGTATGACGACAGCCTGAAACGTATGCTCGAAAAATTCTAAATACGCGCCGGGGCAGGGTTGTGTATTCCTAGTGGATTCTGTTTTGATTAGCGTTTAGGCAGAGACCCTCACGTGTTTGCTCTGACACGCTGGTATAACGAAGCTATTGGCGACAGACGCCCCCGAGGCTTTGACAATGGTGTACAGGTGCTTATCGCCCGGGTGTGGAGTAACGTGTGCCCCGGGGCTTGACGATGATGTCACGCACGTCGTTACCCTGACTGTTTGACGCCCCAGATATGTCAGGCTCGAAGTCAGTTAGAACCCGACAGCCGGAGAGTGAGGTTGTATATTTTTGAGTGTCCACTCACTACAGCAAAGATGTCTCAGTACTACGTTCCCGATACCCTTAAACACCAGAAGGATGGAGAAAGGGGTCAATTGTCCGATTGCTATGATGATGATACCGACGCGAGGAAGCCAGTGACTTTATCGGAATATTTATACGAAGACAGTGTATCGCTGGATGGTAAATATCATCTTCAACGTGGGTACGACACCTGTGGGAAACAACCATCGGTAGTGCATCGAAAGCTACCGGTCGATTTAAGCCAGAACTACTATCAGAGGCAAGAATCATGGATCGGTCTCCGTATTATGGAACCCGAATTGGCGACATGAATCACCTCTTCCCCATTGGTCAAGAATCCGATGGGGGGAGACATAACCCTGGCGAAAGACACAAACTGACCACAGGGACGTACACCAAACATGGAATGGGGGAAAAGCCGGATACGGGCAAGGAATGTCAGCTATGTCAATTAATGGATGGTATAAATGATTGTGAACCAGCAGTGCTGGGCAGTTCGGATTGAAACTCAGAGTTCAGAGCCACCCCTTGTAACTAGACCCGAATAAATCGTGTGGACCCCAAGACGAACTTGTGTGCTGATTAGATAGCCCCTAGAGCATCAACTTACTGAGGGGGATATACAGGATCTCATAATCCGTAATGCCTTGCCCCATATCCGCCAGTTCATTCTTACACATCCCCATACTTCATTAGACCAAGTGACAGAGAGCGCTGAGATCTCAGATGCGACATCTGGGTTGTCTGACGCCAAATCTGATCAGCTAATGTCAGCAATTAATGAACTTACCGTTAAGGTTAATGTTCTCCAATCCAACAATCTTAAGGGGTCTGATAAATTCCACCTTACGCCCAGTGGTTCTGCTCAATTAGCTGGTCCAGATGGTATAACGCTTAATGTGCCTGGGTCAGCTGATTTAGTCGTGCACATTGCCAATCTTAAACTATCCCATAAGTTCTATGTAGTGGAAGATCTACAACAGGACATCTTGCTTGGCCTTGACTTCCTCAAACAACATTCAGCTTCAGTTGACTATTCCAATAACAAACTCTGTCTTTACCAGGGTTTAGCCGAAGCCCCATTCCTTATCCCGACAGCAGATCATATCTTAGCCAGATGTCCCACACATGCCTGTATTCCTCCTCGATCAGAGCTGTATTTGCAATTAGACATCCCAATTAACACCCCGACAGGCTCCCCTGGTATGCTGCAGCCACTCTGTACTTTGACCCAAACTCATCCGGTCATAGGTATACATTGTGCAGTGAGATGTGTCGACTCTCAGGTCCCTTATAGGTTACTCAACCCAACCAACTCTATAATTACCTTGCCAGCAAACGCACCTGTTGCTATGTTTGAGTCACTTGAGCCGAACTTTGACTTGGGTCCACTTAGAGATACCTCATCTGAACAGTTAAAGACAATCAATCCGTATCTTTGACTGACAGCCAAACTACTCTTGACTTGACGCAACCCAAACTGACCCCCACGGAGACAACGACGCTGATTTACATCACGACAGTGCCTCCACCAATGTCCCAACCAGTTCCCAAAGAAGCCACACAAGCCTAGACGAGCCAAATCCCATTCCCCAAAATAGCAGTTGGGACCCCGAGGATGATATTCCACTCGCTGTCCTACAGAGGAGATGGAATACCCCACACCATATTTCACCTGTCAGTGACTCTGTGGACCAGACACCCTTTATTGAACAAGTGTTGTCGTCGAAACGCATATGCGGCGTTCAACATTTCAAGGTACAATATGTTGGCTATCCCACCCCCACAGTGGGTCTCCAAGCCACAAATACCCACATTTATTGTTGAGGACTACTATGCAAGATGCACACTGAAGAGCATAACAGAAAGCTAACAAGAATTCCCCAGTTACAAAATAATGTGACCCAGTCCCACAAATCAGAAATCAACATGTGCTCTCTTTACATTGTTCGTCGGTATCAGTACATCACACACAACATGATTGTCCTTCCTTACAACACAAACAATGCGTGATCAACAAACGGATAGTTCTCCATATCACACCCTCGAGGTACCCACATTGATAACCCATTAGAAGTGGGTTACTACTTATGATGCATCACGCATAAAATAGGTTACATGCAATAGTTCGGTCATCACCTGTGTAGATGCCTTGTTTGTTTGGGGTTGTTTTTTTTTTTAAATTATTTTTGTTTACTCGTGTATGAAAGACTTGAAGAATGGAAGGGCTGTGCAGTGTTGATATTTGGTGTCAACTGTGGAAAAACAGGTACAAGACAACCCACAGACGAAAGAGCCATCATGCCATTGTCTGTGGGCCATGGAGTGACACCAGGTGTTTGTGAGTAGTAGTGAAATGATGTAGAGTGAGGTGTCAACTGTGCAGAAACAGGTACAGGACAACCCGCAGACAAAAGAGCCATCACGCCATTGTCTGTGGGCCCTGGAGAGACACCAGGTGTTTGTCGTTACGCGACAGGGCGGCTGATGGATTCCACCGTCTACCCGTCTCTTGATCACGGACGGGTCCACAGGCGTGCTCGATACCCATGGGACGGGGGGATAGAGCAATCATTCCCCCTCCCACAAGTCCCGGTAGTAGTTAAAGGGCCAGCCGACCCGAGGGAACTGTTGAAGTAATTGTGAGAAGACGTCTTGGGGCTATGTAGGTATAATTATGTCGAGAATGTGTGTATCAGCACAGCCGACAGATGTTTGAATGTTCCATGGTTCATTAAGAATATTTTTATTGAATGTGGGGTTTTTTTTAATGAATTTCACCACAAGTTCATAATAAAATAATTACTGGAATGGATGGAGAGTAGTTTACCAGTGGGTTACCAAATGACCTTTATCTTTACACAGGATGGTGACCGACATACTTTCCTGTGCCTGGTTGCTGTTGGTCATTTTGACCAGTTCAGTCCACGGACAGGATCATGACCGTCTACACTACGGGGTACTATTCTCCTAGAGAGTTAAGCTCACAACGTATGGCTAGTCATGGATACACACATTCGCCTTACACCTACCTCAGCCGTACTTGAAAGGCATGTCTTACCATATACCTGCCTGCACGAACCACTGTAACGCTACATGTAGAAACACACACTTTCATGTAAGCACTATACTCAGTCTGGTTAGTTCTATCCACAAACGCGCCAATACTGACCTAGTAAACACCATTAAACTGATCAAGGATCTTATCCCGGACACTCCCGAGATCAGATCCAGATCACGTAAAACACGTTGTCTCTTACCTTGGCTGGGGCAATTAGACAAGGGGGCCTTTGGACTGGCCACAGAACGCGATCTCAAAATAGTGACTGACCACATCCGAATTATTGTGGAAAACATACACGCACGTGACATAAGGTTCAATGTTTCTCAACACCAAATGGCCTCATACATGGCAAAAACAAACGCCCGTTTTGACAACATCATCAAACTTATTAACAGTAACCAGAAACAAATAGTGCAAACAGGTATAGTTACTCGTCAAGAGGTCAAGTGGTATGAAAGATTTTTCTCCACATTTTTACTAAACGTGGGCCGAGAAAACCAGCTACCGTCAATAGTTCATTCTCAGTCTCAGTCTCTGCTGGCAGGTATTCTCCAACTGTTAAGGGGTCGCTTGTCCCCTAACGTCGTACCTTTACACACCTTATCCTCAACTACTTCCTCCATTCAAGAAATTTTGGCCCAAAACTACCCTGCATTTAAACTCCGATACACCAACGCCACCATGTATTACACAGACGTCGACGTCCACTTGGCCCGCCATAACGACATGATATTTGTGACGTTACTAGTGCCTTTAGTGTCTGACAGTACTGTACTGCGCGTTTACGCGACATCGACGTTCTCACTTCCGACTCATGTGGCATCCCCTCACGCAACTATAGTCCGTGATGTGGCTCCATACATTGCCATCTCCAGGGAAAGTGAGAAGTATGTAGAACTTCAGGTTGAACAATACGAAGCGTGTAGTGGACAGTCACACATTCACTGTGATATACTGCCACCAGAATCCTCGTTCGCTTCACCGAGTTGTACACACTCGCCCTGTTCCTTAACGACATCGATCTGGTACATAGGTTATGTAACTTTCATTTTTGGACTTAGGTCGGGTAAAGTCGTATTACAGAACGTACCTGATATCAAGTATAAATGTGGAAGAGAGGTTAAGACCCACAAGGGATGTAGTCTGTGTCTCGCCCCCATGTATTGTTCATGCTCACTACACGCAAGCAATAAAACTATTCCCCCACGTCTTAATGACTGCAGTAGCCATAATAATGTCACCCAAATTGAATATCCAGTAAACATTGGGTTCTTACGCCATTTCTTCGATACAGATCAAATCCAAAGCTCCATCCCTACATTGTTAGCTAAGGAACCGGTTCGATACAAAACGGCACCACTTCGTTTGGCAAATAGAACTTTCAACAAACTTATCAAAACTGATAGACAACTAAGTGTCAATCTTAAACATGTGGTGGCACAAGCAAAGGCAGACTAAATTATCTATACTGATCCTTCCAACCCACTATTTCTAAATTCCTTGAGCGGGGAGTCCGATACATTTAGTTGGACCAACCCTTTCACGTATCTCAATATGGCAATGTGGGGAATATTGATTCTATTTGGATTTATACTAGTTACTATGAATCGAAGAATTGGTCACCTGCGGGTCCAACTATATATTAGCCCGAGGTATCACTGCGGTCACAGTATCATCAGGTGTATATCAGAGGCAAGAATCAAGGATCGGTCTCCGTATTAGGGAACCCGAATTGGCGACATGAGTCACCCCTCCCCCCATCGGTCAAGAACACCAAACATGGAATCGGGGGAAAGCCGGATACGGGCAAGGAATGTCAGCTATGTCAATTAATGGATGGTATAAATGATTGTGAACCAGCAGTGCTGGGCAGTTCGGACTGAAACTCAGAGTTCAGAGCCACCCCTTGTAACTAGACCAGAATAAATCGTGTGGACCCCAAGACGGACTTGTGTGCTGATTAGAGTCATATCCCCCCAGAGAATCAACTTACTGAGGCGGATAGAAACGTCGCACTCACGAATAAAAAGAAGTTGTTATCCATAAAGTTTGTTCTATATTGTACTTCCCAACTTCTAAAATGCCACTCAAACAAGTTGAATTATTAGAATCTAATAATTCTTTCATTGTACAATTAGGCAGATTTGTGTTGTAATAGTGAACACGACATTGCACTAACTACAATGTATTACTTTCCGACACTAATTGTTCCAATGTTATAACCAGCTATATTTACAGTTATTGATTGTTACATTTCCAGAAAGCTATTCTGCGTTTGTTAATAGCATGCTTTTCTATTCATGTTTGTTATATTTATAATATATTTGTGTTCGGGAGCGGTATTCAAATAAGCAACATACAACTTGTTTACCAATCCGGTTCCACTACTGGAAATAAAAGCAAGATGCTCAACGCCTGACTGCTATCGGTGAAAGAGAATCGGGACATTCCGCAAATCGACGCAAAAGTATTGGACCTCTATCTGGCATGCCTTTTTATGTCAGTAGCGGCGAGGGTAAACGATACAAACGTATCCGACGCCCGGTAATCGACAGCGACACCGACGATGAATGAACGCGTGCAAATGACATTATTAAGTGATATAGATATTATGACCCTCCCTTCTCCATGTCTTGCCGCGTATCATCCTTCGACCCATATCTGAGCTAATCCCTGTCAGATATGGGCCTCTGGGGATGGATACGGAGCAAGATATGGAGAAGGGACCTCAACATGAATCGTGCGTCACTGTACTGTGGGCAGACTATAGGGGACGATATACACTCTTCAAAAAAGAAACGCATAGGCGATTTTGAGAACTTTGAACTCATGTAACTGCGGCAAAAGCAATACAAATATACTATTTCTTTCAAAAACGTCATCTTTGTGTGATTGTAAACAACTTCAGTGCCAAAATGCTGCAATTCTAACTTTTCCCTTGTTTTAGAAGAGTTTGAAGAAATGATCGCCAAAACGTCACCAAGAAAACATGCAAAGCAAAATGCACGTGCAAATAAGCGGAAAAGCATGCGGTATCGATCATTATAGAAAGGCAAACGTTGTATTTAATTTTGTCATTCGGTTTTGCCTGGAAAAAGATGAAATCATCATGCCACGACTGAGTGCCGTTAATCGAAACATTGCCAAAGGCCGCCTTGAAGTTGGGATGTCGCAGTCTGCAGTTGCCCGACATTTCAACGCTCATCAGAGCACCATATCTTGCCTTTGGGATCATTTTCTGCAGACTAACTCTGCCCAAGATCGCCCGAGAAGCGGCCGTCCAAGAGTTACCACCCAAGCCCAGGGCCGCTACATCCGGTTTGTCCACTTGCGTCATCGTCTTGCCACAGCCGTAAAGACTGCACAACGCATCCTTGGTTTGGAAATAATTTCCGACCAAACTGCCAGGAATCCATAGCGTGAAGTGGGGATTCGACCAAGAAAGCCTGTTGTCTCCCCTGTTTTGAGAGACTTCCATCGGCGCAACCGCTTGCGGCGGTGTCGTAGAGTCCGGAACTGGAACCTGAGGAAACTGGAGGCGGGTCTGGTTCAGTGATGAATCACGATTTCTTCTTCACCTGCGAGATGGAACACAGCGTGTTTACCGCGGGGAAATGAACGTTTTGCCCTTAAATGCTTTCGGAGGAGACAGATTCGGTGTAGACAGTGTCATGCTATGGGGTGCGATATCTCGCACACAAATGTCTGATTTATGGTGGTTCGAGGGAATTTGATAGCAATTCGATATATCAGCGAAGTCCTTGCACGTCACAGGTTTCCGATTATGGACCGACAGAGGGAGTTGTTCAAGCATGACAACGCTACTTCACATACAGCACGCATCACAGTCCCCTTCCTTGCAAATTCTAACGTCAGTGCCTTGCCATGGCCTTCCCGATCACCAGATCTAAACCCGATAAAACCTGTGGGATGAACTCGATTGGCCTGTATGTCAACGTCAAAACACCCCTCAGACACTTCAACAATTGGCCAGTGCACTGCAGGAAGAATGGGGGAGATTTCCACAAGAGCAACTTCGTCTACTTATCCAGTCTGTGCCAAGACGGTGCCGAGCAGCGGCGGCCATGCAAAGTACTGTATTTGATGCCATCTTGTGGACTAAAGTAAACAAAATTTTCACCCTCTTACCCTTGCAATTGCAAGAAATAATTGCCGATAAACTAACGCAATAAATTCTTCTAAAAACGATGTATATCGTGTGTCACTGTACTGTCGGAAAGAATATATATCTGTGTCTGTACTATATAGTCCAGTAAAATTAGTGGAAAAAATCGCTGAACCTAAAAAGAATTGGTACAGAAATGGTTGTGTTTATATCATTTATGATAGTTATGTAAACAATATATAAAAAGTCCTCCCTTGGATGGTGATGCTAAGTGGCCTTTTTGGGGCAAAAACTATGAAAAAATGGTAGTTTTCAATTATTTTATTTATCTGAAAATAAGGCCAAAAAATGGTATAAAATCTTGCAGAACTAAAGTATACAAAATAGTAAATAATGAAAGCTAAAATTGAAACAAAATTATGACATGAGGTTTAAATTTGGATTTTTGACGCTCCAGCGCACTGAAAACAAGTAAATGAGAGTTATCTCCCCTTTGTTTACAATATATAAACGGCTGCATGCCAACCTAAGTCATTTTTTGCAACTTTACAGGAGAGACGAAAAACTCAAATCATAAGCTCAAATCATAACCTGAAGCATACAATGAAGGCTTATGAGTCGTTACATGAGTTTTCAGTAATATTTCAACATTTATTGCACAAAACCCATTTGTGACTTCTTCATCACCCGCCAAAACGACCTAAGTCAACACAAGTTTCCATGCCAAAACAACCTAGGTCACAAAAGTTACATGCCAAAAATAAACTAAGTCACTAAAATACTTAACTATTTTGATTATTTCAGTGTAAATTACCCTCATTGTGGTTGTAAGTATATTCATTATTTTATTTCAATGCTAAATGATAACAATGACAATAGAATAGGTCCTGGTATGGGCATGTAAGTCTAATGGAATATGCAGTTCCCGATTCAATAATTATTGCCACTTAAACAAGATGACATTGTGATAGCATGAGCCTCACACTGTGACAAGCATGCTCATGGGGTATGGAACAAATTGTTTCCGTTAAAAATATGATGGTGTTGAACAAGATATCCTGAATCTTGCATTTGACTAGCCGTTGCTGTAAATGGGTACCCGTAAGACAAAATCGTTTAGTACTCTGTCACTTCTGTGTCAGTGTATTATAGTTCTGTAACCACATTATGGTTAATGACAATAAAGGAAAGGCTTTACAATAATGTAAATTTTTGATTTCTAATTACAAATATGAACATGGCAATCAACAGCTTATCAAATGTCACAAAACAACAAGCAGTTTTTATCATAAAAAATTAACGCAATTCAATTGAACACATTGAATAGGAAATGCAGCATGTTACCTGTTGTTGTTCAGGTAACATCAACAAACCATGATGTAATACTAATTTCTGTCTGTTTGTCAAATCATAATTCAATCTCGTAGAAAAATCCATGTCACATGACCTAGCCGCGATAGGGATCGCGATCAGGATCTCAGACTGAGGTGACCTTCACGATTTGATTCTCCAAGTAACGAATAAAAGAACTGGAACTCACATTATTGAGGATGAAAACATAAACTAATTTTAAAACTTCAATCTTTAAATTCAAGAACTTTGAGGAACCATCCTTCTTCAATGAACCCTCAAACGTGATCTGTCTATCACATGCACATGCAAATGAAGAAAACAGCCACAACAGACTTCAAGCCGTTCTCCATTGAGTAGCCTCACGTGGTAGCTACGAGGACATGAGCGCTGTCTAGCAACCTGATGTCTGCCTCTTAGTTGCTTTGTTTCAGTCTCTTGGTCAATCAGTCCGAAGAGGTACATGTCTTGGTCTCTCTTGGTGGGTAATCTGTAAAACTAATCACAAATTCTCTTAGCATTATCCTCCATCTTCTCCAAACGTTTTCTTTCGACAGTCTCTGGACAATAGTTCTTTCTTTGCTACGACTTCATGCTTATAATTTACGTGCTCCTGTCCACTAGATCGCTTCTGTTTTCTTATTCTTTTTCCATGAATCTGGATTTGCTTTCTTTATTTTCTCATTTTATTTATTTCATTTATGTTCATTTGTTCTTGTCTCTCATGTGAAGATGTTTGATTTTCTATAGTCAGATGCGTAAGACTTTTTATCGGAGACTGACTGTCAATAGCTGTCGAGGCAACTTGAACATTCACCTCCAGTACATCTAGCAGTACCTCTTGTCGACAAGAGGTACTGCTTGAGCTAGATCAGGATTGGAATGAAGGTTGTTTGGTGACTGAGACACTTCTGATCCAGACATAATACTAGAACATGGAACTGCTTCCTCGTCTGATGATGACTGGGACATCTGGTTCATACTCTGGATCACTCACACATTCTTCATTTTCAGATAAGGTATTCTGTAACAATTGTTCATCATTTAGAAGAACTTCTTTCTCCATGGCACACTTGACAGTATTCATCACCACATTGTCATTGCTTACAAGTTCTCAGTAGTTTGGGTGTCAGGACCACTGCTGTCCGTGTCAGAGTCCTCATCAAACAGGAACTTGAGGACATCATTTGTTGATAGTCTGTTCATGATGTCAGTTGTCTGTTTTGTATCAGCACTGAGATCTTATTGGATAGGGCACCGAGTAAACCCATCGACGATGGGTGAGGAGGGGGTCTGGAATATGCATCATGATACCATGTCCAAAACATACATCACCAACGAAGTCATTTGAAAGCATGGCCAATTGATTAACTTCTTCATTTACAGTTACACCTTTTCCACGAGGACCTGTCGCACACTGGCTGGAGATACTGCAGGTGAATTGCAAACTTTAATGTATTTCAGCCGCGGTATGGCAGAGATAATTTCTGACTGATTTTTCTCTGATAAATCCTGAAGCCCCATTATTCTGAGGTGAGATAGACATGCATACATCTTCAGTCATGTAACCAGCCGGAAAAGGTGAGCTCTTTAAGTTTTTTTAGCACATGCAATGACTGCAAGGAGCATAAATGTACCCTACTGAGCAGAAGCTTGTCCACATTGGTGCATAATGGTATATAAGGAAGACATAAATTTGAAGATTGAGGTAGATGTATTTCGACCAAAGAGGTGGACTTCTAGAAATCTCGGCTCAGCGTCTACAGACCTAAGCTACATCCCTGAATAAGATGGTCGGTTCAAAGTACTGAAAGATCTCTCTCAAAACCTCAGAAGGAAGACTATTCATCACGACTACAGAAACCTGGAAGAAACAGAAGTTTTCATTGTACTTCAGAATGAGTGAAAAGCAATATATATCAACTAATAACGAGATTTTACTAGCCCTTAACAAAAGATTTGAATGGTGAAACATATAAAAGTGCTTAAGATTTTACTCTTCCGCATCAAAACATGTCAATTATTGTTCGAAACCCATTTGGTAGGAATAAAACATCCCATCAACCTGTTGGATCCATTCCCTGCCAAAACAACCTAAGTCACAGGAGTTGAAGAATGGAGTTTCCAGGCCTAAATTAATAACTTCAACGTTCAATCACATATTTTGTTTAATATTGGTAACAGTGTTCATCATAAATTATCATTTCATATAATTTATACTACCTTTAAGCTGTTTTGACTCCAGAATTGTCCTCATTTTGAGTTGCTTGTTTGGCTGGTCACAATGCAGGCGGAAGACAGAAGACAGCAGATTGAAAAGGAAAGGTCCTATCTTTTATAAAACTCTAACTAGATGAGGCTATAGTTAGCCTTATAAATAAAGGTTTAAAAAGACAAGTGAAAGCTACAATTAAAAGAAGTGATTCAGCTCCCATAATTAGCCCATAAAACTATATGCACTGCGGGCGAGTAGTAGAGAGAATGATTGTCCGGGACCAGTTCCAACAAAAAGCCTCTGCAAAGCCTTATTTCCCAAATAAGGCTTTGGTCGGACCCTTAGCTCTTACTACCATTACCCCTACTACTTAAAAGTAGTAAAATGTCCCCGGCAGCCACAATTCCCCAAGGGAGAAATAGAAATGTATTGCGCTTCCTCCCAAGGGGAATTGTGTCTCTCACCGTGAGAGAACCTCACATCACACAAAGTTGTGACGGCGGGATACAAACCCCACATGTACAGCTTGCGCAGACTACACATAATGGGGTCGCACCACTCAACCGACTGAGCTACCGCGGACTTAGCTGAAGTAACGGGTATTGCATCATTGCATCATCGCTATGCCGTGTTGACAGGAGGTAACACTGTGCCGTACGGTACGATCAATAATTCTTCTCTTACAAACCCTCTGCCTGGCCCATCCCAGTTAGTACAAGTTAGGCTCGTCTGCTTTCATGTCCACTTTATCTATGTTGTAAGTTTTGAATGACCATATAGGATCGGTGGCTCGCTTATGACTATCACCCTCGTGTTCCCCAGGCTGGTATAGATACCTCACTAGGGCCCTATCTGGTATCTGTTTCTCCTTCCCACACAATGGAGCAGCCGACTCTGACACTATTGATTTTAGTTTGATAGCGTCTGCCGGTTTCTTGCCGGTGAGACGGGTGACTTCATGGTTGATTGCCGAGACCACCTTGGGTAACCTCGTGACCCATTCAGTCGATCGTTTTCTCGGGGTGGCCATCTCCCTCGCATACTGATGGCCGAATAAGCGCTCAGCTAAAGTCCTATTAAATCTCTCAACTATGGCTTGACTGCGATGGGCTCCGACCGTGCAACGCCTGACCTTTGTATCGTGTTTGGCTAGCAGTTGTGACATGGCACCCATGAACTCCCGCCCGGGGTCAACTTGCAGCTCTAGCGGACTGCGTTTGTATATGCGTTCGAATCCTCTGGCTACCTGGACCGAATCTTTTGCGGTCAAGGGTTCGGCTTCCTTGTAGCGACTGGCTACGTCCACTACGGTTAAGGCATACTTGTACCTCTTGTCGTGGGGTAGGAACAGTAGGTCTGCCTGGTGAACGCTATTAGGTATGTTAATACCGAACTTCCTTCTAGGCACGTAGCGTGGTGGCGGTAAATAGATCTGCCACAGGGCTTGTTTTTCAAGCCACGCTTTGACCTCCTCCGGCGGTACTCGCGCCATTTTAGCCAGCTTATCTACAGCGCTAGCTCCTTTCCAGTACCCACGCGGGCTATAGTAAATAACCTCAAACTTTCTCTGGTTCCGTTCTTGGTTCAATTTTCTCATGCCCATACGCGTACGTGTTTATCCCATCAATAGCTATCCAACGTTTAGTGTCCATAGGCGACAGAGACGTCTTGTTTATAGTCAGTCCGTATATATCTTATGCCCATCACTTCTAAGTGTGTGTTCATTTTTATGTCTAAAGGTACGGGTCTTGAACAGGGCTTCCTTGAATCTGGCGTGTTTGATGTGTTGTTTCACCACATACTTCTTAACACCCTTAGCCTTCCGGATCTCACTATTGTTGGCTTTCAGAATGGAGTACATCTTAGGCCTCAACCCTATGTACTCAGCTATGGGCGTGCCAGCACACTCGTCCTTCATCTTACCTAGGACCTTTTTATTTACCGTGCTGTTTATGGCATGGTCCTTGGGGTAGTCGCTGGTGTCGTACAAATCGAGGTGTTTTTTCATGTCCTCGTACACATCCTCGTTCGAATCTCCATCAGCAGGGAATCCGTGTCAGTGTACAGCACTTCACACCTGTCGTCGTACTGTTTCTTAAGCTCGTTGTAGTAAAAGTCGTACATCAGGTTTTTGGATAAATCGAGGATGCTCATCCCCATGTAAACAGGCCGGTTGAATTTTATGTGACTTTTCTTCATGTGTAGGGCAACTATGTCATCGGTGAATATCTTGCTACGGTTGAATGCCGGACTGGCTATCAGTCTCCTGAGCTTGTCTTCCTCATTCGACCGAACCAGCTTCACGGTCACGCGTTTCCTCAGGTTCTCCATAGTCTTACCAAACATCGAGTTGTTCATGAGCTTGTAGAGGTTTTTCTCAAAGTCACTAGTAGCAAGCTTTCGGAGGTCTGTGTTCATTCTGATGTAGGGCTCCATCCACGGGCTCTGGTTGAACACGAGCACCTTGTGTATTTTGGTCAGCCTCATACCCAACGACAGGTACAGCTGTAGGTTGCGATAGTGAACGATGTACTTGGTCTTATTCATTAAGTTAGGCACAAGTTTTTCAACGTCTGCCACCCGCCCACCTAACAAGTTATGTTGGTACTCAGACATCCAGTCTGGGTTAACCCTCATACGTTCGGGAGCCAGGGGGTAGCTGTTGTGTGATGTGTGTAATGCCTTGGGGTATTCTAAGTCAACCTCGAGGATATAACCTTTGTTCGAATCTGGTGCGATGCTCATAACATCAATGGGTGATACCCATTCGAATCCCCCTGTGGGTAGATACTGGCTCATGGCCCAGCCGTACAGGTTGTTGGCGTCGAGGTAGAGAATGTGATTGGTTGGCTTGTTAGGGTCGTAGCCCTTCACGTATTGATTATTTGCTTTCGCGTATCGTTTGGTTGCCATGGAGATCCCACCTCGCAAGCCTTTCTCAATGAATAGGTGCATGTCATGATCCGTAAGCAATTCCAACTTAACTCCGGTCTTTTTAAGCAAGGCATCCCACGACAGAACTGGGCTGGTGTATGCCACCATCGCGGGTCGAGTTTATACTGCTTGAAACATGTCGCCCTCGCGTCTCAAACACGTCGGCTAACAGCAGTACATCTGTCCTCAAGTACAGGTCGTGATAGTCACCCAGGTTCTCACAACCTAGTTTATTCCATACATTAATAGCGTCGCGGTAATCGTCTTGGGATATTTCCGAGTCTGTCAGATTGCTGTAAAATTCTCTGATGGGGGGTAGTCTGGTCTCGGCGAACTTGGCCCAACTATCCATGTACTCATAGGGGTACACACCCTTCCTCATAAGCAGGGGTCTAGTTTCGGCGTCTGTGTATTGATCGGTAATAGGGAAGGTATCGTTGGCCTTGACCAGACTGTCTAGTGACGACAATAAGAATTGTACTGAATCTATGAACCTAAGACCGTTTAAGCTGAAGGAAATGTATCTCTCCATGTTGTTGGGGATGCACGTTATATTACCATCGATTTTCGTGATGGCCTGCATGATTAAGTGAGAGTCGTACCCTCTCAAGTTGCTTGAAGAGACAACAGGGGATGTTTATTGTCTTGGGGATGATTCTAAGCTTGAGGTTACACGCGCTGTGAGCGGCGCCTCTATACTTACCGGTTACGTGACAGTGATCTCTCACCGAATCACCGTTAAGTGGTGAGTCACACACGTGACAATTAGTGCTACAGGCGTGAGCTAACCTGTCGGCTTGGGTCATACGCATGGGAGCGACTCTATACAGTGCGTTCCGAATAATTTTTTCTTCCTCCTGCAAACACTTTAGAAACCTTTCAGCCGCATCAGGACCCCTATACACTACGGGAGCTTTCATTTCCCCATCACAACGGACGACAATGTATCCAAACCCACAGGCTTCATGCTCCTGTGTTTTGCATGTGGTTGGGGTATCCCCATCAACCGCGCCTGTAACAGGTTTGACCAAGGCTTCAAAGTCGGCGTATATGACATAAGGCACAGACATTTGGTGCTTGTGGTTGTCGAATTTTAGGATATTGTCACCTTCCTTAGGCATGTCGACTCGTATGGCCGTCTGCCCCACACCTTGGCAATCCTCCCGGTGGGATTCTAATAAATCAGCTCGGCTGAAACCGTGCAGGCATCGCACACAAAAGTGTTTTTTCCCAACGTGTTTCGACTGGTCGTGCAACAACCGGCTGAGATGTTTTATCCACGCGTAGTGATACTTTTCACCTCGTTGGATCATGAATATATTGATAACTTGGCGACCCTCCTCCCCCAACACTGGACTGACCCTGTGTACTATTGCTGTGTTACCTTCATGCCCAAAGACGTTATAAGCTAGATTATTCTGTTTTTCTACTTTAGTGATCTGGGATATGGGGGGTGGTTCATCTATACCATCCCAGTTGAGCCCATCATCTTGGGGATAGCTAGAAAGCCTGTCTGAATGAGTGTCAGCTGGAAACAAGGCAGACCTGGTAGCTACCCTCAGGCAATCGTCTCCTCTATTCTTAACGTTTACCGTGGCCTGTTTTTTCCTATAGTAGGGTGGCAAGTCTAGGTATGACCCGCCTCTGAACGGCACGTAGTTAGCTATGTCTAGATAGACATTATCGATTTTATCTACAGCCCACCCGGACCCCAAGTGTGTGTAGCGTTCTAGGTATTCCCGTATCTGCTGAAAACTGGTATTGATTGATGCGTCTATGGTCTCTATATGGGTCACGACTTCCCAGACTGTTTAGTTCCTGATTGACCTTATCAGCTATCAGAGGCTTGATATCGGCGATGTCTATGTTCTTATCAACATGCATGGGCCAGCCTCTCAAATAGTTACCTACAGGGCGCTCAGTGTGCACGAACTGTAGGTCGATAGCTCTATTCTGCCGTAATAGTTCTACAAGCTGTGGCTTCTTCATACGGGAATATCCCCCTAACCCCAAATCGCGTGCCTCGGCTTTTAGTTGTTTTACAGTTGGAGGTTTTGCTACGGGGGCATGTGATAACAATGCGACTAACCTGGCTCTCCCCAGGTTTGAATAACCCGTGAGCCCAAGCTGTTATGCTTGAGCTTTTAATTGTTTTACCGTGGGAGGGGCTTGTATGTTAAGTAATCTCAACAAGGCTGGCTTCGCATTCGAAATACCGATAACCTGCGCGTCCGGCGATTTGTTTGAGCTCGCGTATAGTAGTCATAATTGCGTATTACACACCTAAGAGAATCAATGTCTAATTGGACCACAGTATAAGGGAGGTAACTCCTCCAACCTTGATAAAATATAGTGAGGCCGTTTCAATCCAGTACTTACACTGTTGGATATAGTATTCCTTGAAGTTGTGCAGGTATTCCTGTATACTTGTAAAAACAATTTATCTGGTGTTGAGTCGTGATGTCCCCTCACATGTGAAGGGCGAGTATATAACACCCTCTTTAATCCATGCCACTTTCAATATTACCTGAAATCTGAAGCCGTCCCCATAAGTTCAGTTCATCTTTGAGTATGTTTTGACCAGAGATTCGATCTTAAGTTCCACAGACATAGCTATCACGTAGGTGTGCACAGTGTCTAATTGGGGTCTATCCTGAGAAGTAAGCCTACGTTCTTTTATGTAGGCCTTTTATTCTCGTAGATGAGGTGATGTCTGACTACGTTAGCCCGTGAGCTTTACATAGAGCAGTAGTGCCCTTTAACCCCTATGCCACACACAGAACACGAGTAGTTAGGGCTTCCCATGTGAAACAACAGTATCCCTCAGTCCTACATTTCTTACCACAGGGTTCTTTCTTCCCCATAAGTATGTATTAGCATCGGTATGGAGCAGGTCTCATGTTTATACTTATATGAGTACTTAGTCTAATTGTTTTGCAACCAACGCGGTCGCCGCTATACCCAGCTATGAAGACCAGATTTACGGTCCATTTGTCCCTTGGATGGTGTGTAGTACTGAGGCAGTGTGGGTTTTATTGAGTAGTGGTTCCAATCGTTTACCAGTTAATAGGTAGTATTCTTCTGCTCTCGTCGTCGATGCGACATCTTGGAATGTTTGAGCGGCATGGTTTCACCGGTTGTTGGTAATGTAATCGGTCCTCTGGAGACGTTTTTAGTACTCAGATTGTGCGGCCTGTAATTTCTCAATGGCGAGATCGTGCCGGCTTCCTTTCTTCCTGTATTTCAGCCGCGTGTGACTCTCATATAGTTTCGAGAAGAGAAATTACTCCCGGAAAATGCGAGGGCATCTACTAACGCTTACGACCATCATAGCTGCTATCGTGGCCATCCTATATTTATTTCATAATATTTTCAGGTATTATCCTTGTTTTACTAGGATGTCTTTTGTGGCCATCGCCATACCAAGGTTCATTAAAGAGCTTACCCATATCCTGCAGGTTGAAATCTAGCTTGATAGTAGGTTGTTTAAGCACCATTTTGGTCAACCGAGCATACCCTACAGCTAGACTGGCGACCACGGTGGCGTGGTATGCGTCGTTGACGAACGTTTTCCCCTCAGACATTATGTATATAATATAAAATATTAAATTATAACATGATATGCGGGTTGACCTCTAATTGGGGGACCGGATCCCCGGAATCCTTGTGAGGGTCTCCCTCACTGTGTCGTGTATATAACCACGAGATAACCACGGCAGCAGTTACACCTACAGCCAACAAGAGTCGAGACGGGTGGGTCACCCTGATCATTTTATGCTGGTTACACCACCGTTTTTTACCGGCAGCTACTCTCTTAGGATTCTTCTGCCTGGTTACTGTGGGAAGGGTCTCCTCGGGAGGGTTCACCTCCAGTTGGGGTTCCCCCAACTTGGGGGTCTCCCCCATCTCCTCTGAAGGGGTCTCCTGTGCAGCATCCATCCTTTATACTATTATTATTATTTTTCCTCTCAAATTGACAATGCTTTGCCGTGATAATCGCCGCCGTCACCGGGGCTAACAACATACCGTATTTGTGGTACAGTTCGCAGCTAATAGAGGCGTGTTCGATAAAGGGTCTTTCTGAGGTCTTCCACAGGTAAAGTCGACGCTCTGGGGATGGGAAGAAATCTGGCGGCATACCAGAGGGTATACCTGGGTCATAGCCGATCCCTGTGTTTTGTCATTTCTGCACCTAGTCTAGCCTCGTATCTAGCGTACAGCACATGTCGATTTCTTCGGCTGACATTTTGTGAATTTTATCTGGAGTGTACTCCCCAAAGTAATGTTTGGCTTTGCCACCAACAGCTAACGCCACCAGTTTCTCTCGCTTATCATCATCCACCTGTGGTGATTGGGGTACCAACAGTTGCTCTAGCAATTCCTCACACTCCATCTTATAATGTGATCAGTAAGTTTTAGTTTTAACAATATAATATACGATATAAGCGAAACACAGAGAAATGAAGGTTAAGTTGCACACGACAAACACTTGGCATCTGCTTAGCTTTACTTAGCATTGCTTAGCTAAAACACCCTATAGGCCACGGGTTGGTCGGTCTTGAGCACGAGCTTAGCGTGTTTAGTTTCAGCGAGCTGTTTCTTCACCCGTTCCCGTTCTAATTTGCTCATCACATCGTTCTCTCTCAAACACTCCTCGAACGAATCCCTGTCCTTGCAGTGAAATAAGGCCACCCATCGCGTCTGCTCCCTGAGGTCTTTCAACACCGAGTTGAACTTCTGTGTTAGCACCCAGATGCTGTGATTTGCGTGTCGGCCGGAGAAAGCCAGGTACGATAGCATGTCTCTCTTTTTTGTTATCTCGCGATAAGCGCTGCAGTCATCCAGTATGAACAGCGTAGACTCTCCTTTAAATTTATCATGAAGAGCTTTCAACCAGTCCTGCAGGCGTGTTCCTGGGTGACGACTGTGTTAATGCGTCCAATTCATCACCCAAGGTCTTCCCATGTACGTTTTATTCATGCTCAGAGTAGGGCACATGATAACGATGTGGTCGAACACATCCCTGTAGTACCCCTCCAACATATCCAACACGAAAACGGTCTTCCCACAGCCAGTCTGCCCGCACACTATGGCGCAGTGTGGGTCGCGGGGTAAATCAATAGATGGCTTGCACGAATCTCCCTTTGTCTATATTAAGTTGCGCGTCCATAATAACGTACAGATATAATTTCAACTTGCCAGCGGGTTGGATGATTATCCCCTCGCTGCCGTTATCTATGCGGCGTCCGCTACCGTGCAGTTTATCGTCATCCGTGGATCGCATGTCCAACCATAGCGCGTACTTGGTGGTCAGGTATTCACCGATCTGCACGAGGATAGGTCCAGGTCTTTGGTTATATATGGGTGTTGTTTGATGGCCGGTAGCTTTTTTATCTCATCCCACTGCTGGTATGCCCTCATACCATGACTGAACAGCTGGTTGGGCACGCCCTCTATGGTCACTTCCCCCTTTTCAATCTCGGGTTTGAAAAACGTCTCGTCATCCCTCCGGACGGCTCGTAATCTCCCTCCAGGGGACGACCAGGATGCCTTTCATCGATCGACGCGGAGCGTTCAGGTTGGTATTCCACACAGTAATCGCTCTTATCCCATTACGATGAGATCTATGCCTCAGTATGCGATGGTACAGGATATACGTTCCCGAGTACCGGCTTGAACCTGTCTGGCCAGCCGGGCTGGTGACCATGTCGAACTCCAGAGATGTTGTCTATGACGTAACTGGCCTCATCGCCGTTCGGCGTACGCACTACTTTGCTGCAGTCGTTAAACGTTAGCTCGTATTCAAGCCTATCACCCAGCACGGCCTGGTAAAACGGCGCGTGTTCCGTGAGCAGCTCGAAGTCGAGCGGCACGCAGAACCGGTTTCGATGCGGCTTGAGCGATGGCCTTTTCACCATCCATGATCTTGTCTAACTGGTCTTGCGTGAAGCCGTATCCAATGCGAAACCGGGTCGATTTGCTGATGCCCTGATACACGTCATTGACGAGTTCTCCCTCGCTTTTCCAGAGGTCCCCGTAGCAGTGAAACACGTCGCTGTCGTCGATGTTCAGCACCTCGTTGCCGCTGATCTTGATGGTGGTTTTCTTGATGATGGCTCGACCTACGTTCCGCACTAGCTTGCGTTTGTCGTTGGTGGAGGTCAACGTGAGGTTGAACGCCAGTCGAACAGTGCCTGGTACAATGAGTTCATTCACGCCAAGGTTTGGAAATCTAACCAGCAGCGTTTGATTCTGGTCTATCTTGCTGGGATTGTTGGTGATGGTCACCGACTGGCGCACGGCTTTGATGCCTAGGGGCTCTCTCGATCTTCTGAAAGGATCTAGTTTTCTACCATACATTGTTATATAAATGAAATATATAAGTTTTAATACTAAATAATGGCTGAAGGCGGTTATGAGTACATACCTATGGATGATATGTGGGATGATAGTGCCCAGGCATTCGAGGATGATGAAACCTCGTTCCCCTTAAGTACTGAACTTGTACAGTCGGCCGTCGACGATTATTATGACGCAGTTGAAAATAGAGCCGACATCAAGCCGTTGGGGAGGGACTATTCCAAGTTTACTGTTGATAAGAAGGGCACGCTGTGATTGAAGGCTCACCCGGGGGTCGATATCATAAAAAGAGACGGGAAGCCGTATGCTTTGTCAACAATCACCAGTCGCCCTGGTGGGAGTCAACTGCTCCGTGAGGAACTCCAGGCTTCATAGATTACGGTGGCGCACGATCTAAGTTTCCCCCGAAGGTCGTCCAAGATCTGCAAGCAGCCAGGGTCAACACTGGGGAAGAAACATCGGACAGTATCGAAAAAATATTGGCCACGTACCATGACAAACCCTTGCCGGGGCTCGAATTTCCTCTGAGGGAACTGCGAGGCCTAAACGAAGCCTTGAAGTATGTACGTGGAGAACTCGTTAACAACATGGGGAAACTGAACGAAGTCGACGAGCGCATCGCCCGTGAGAAAATAAAACTCACCGAAACTGAAGACGATGATATGAAACGCCGTATCGAGGAGAGAATAAAAAACTTGGAAGACGAGAGATGGACTCAGTTGGAATCCGCTTCCTCGAACCGGGAAGCCCTCCGATCACAGATCAGCCGCGTACGGGAAACCATCAATCGAGTCCTAAATGAAGACACCACGCTAGCTGACAGGATTCGGATCCTGTTCCGGGAGCAAGGCATCACCATCGCCAGCATTTTGACTGCATTGGGCTTCATCATATCAACCTCGGTGGTGTCATTGACAGGGGGTACGCCTGCCGGCGGAAGTGGTACGCCCACAAGTGGTGGGGGTGTCAAAGACTGGATAAAAAAACACCTGAAATTCCTAGTGGAGGCCCTTGCTAAACTGGCTGGTAAGGCCGCCGAAGCCCTGCCCGGCATCCTGGGTAGCATCGTCTCGTGGTTGCTGAGCGCTCTGGCTAAAACTGCCACGAGGCTTAGTCAAAACCTGTGGGCAGCCATCGTCGTTGTGGTGGGTTTGGTATACGTAGCGGCTAAGGAATTTTTAACCAAATAAGTCCCAAAGCTACCCCACCAACCACCAGGGCCGTTTTACGGTCGATGTGCTGCTGATTGAGCGCTGCAGGCTGGGGCTGTGGGTGTGTTGGTTGAACCCTAGGCTCCGGGGGTGGCGCCACTATACCCGTTTCACCGGTCGTGGGTGGTGGGACGTGGGACATCGAGGTTGACGCCCAACTTTTGGTCCCCAGTGGCTATGACTATTTCGTTGTTGTAGCCAACCACTTTTTTTACTCTCAGTTGCATATCGCTCGGAGCCATGTACAACCCCACGTCGAACACGTAGTCGACTTTCGACCTGGCATATTCCAACACGTCTTGGTAGCGTTTGATAGCACTCGGGAGATCAACTGGAGCATTGATAGCATCCTCAGTGTTAACAACAAACTGTTTCTGAGCATCGTAAGCAGTCCCCTTGCCTAGGATGTTGGGACGCGTTTGCGTCTGCGCACCTAACAGCGCCCACACGTACGTTCGAATCGAGTCGTTTAACCTGATTACCCGACGCAGTGAACCTCTCGACGTGTCCAGCATGAACTTTTTCCAGTCATCCGCTGCCCCCTGCTCGAACCTCCAGACTCAGTAATCCTTGCTGTTGTCGAAAGCCATGTAACGATCATCCCACTCGTTGGTTGTGATATGATACGACTTGTAACCCCATTCTTTCAACTTCTCGCTGGCT
The DNA here is from genome assembly GCF_003918875.1 of Haliotis rubra. Lineage (NCBI taxonomy): Eukaryota > Metazoa > Mollusca > Gastropoda > Lepetellida > Haliotidae > Haliotis > Haliotis rubra. The sequence goes on from NW_025767642.1 coordinate 95,260, forward strand.
TCCACGAGGGGCATGTTATGAACGATGGGGATACCCAACGCCCGTGGTTCGGTCCCGAAACGCGTAATCCGGTCTTAGTGTTTAGTTCGAATTTGTTACAAATACGTTCGTAGGTCCGTCTATCGTACTGGTTGTTTACTGCATTCCGCCTTTTCCTGTGGGGCGAGCTGATCTCTTTGAGGATACGCCTGACCTGGTAGTACATGAAACGTGAACACAGACTGACTCAGCGGTCCACGCCAGTGTCGGTCAATGTCACACCACACCCCGTTGTAGCGCACCACACGGCGAAGTTGAGTTGATTCTGCCAGAACTGCATCGGTTTGTTGAACCAAGCGTGAACTACCTTAGCGTTAGTCACCAAAAATTTATACCGGTCGAACACATCTATGAACTGGGCGTCGAAATACAACCCAGCAGCGACCACGATCTTCATGTGGGGGAAATTTACGTCCAGTTTAGGGTAAAACACACCAGGGGAGTACATTTTAAAACTATTATATAATGAGTTTATATACTCTAACATGTACATAACACTTCCAGGAATAACGAGCGGCGAGGTCGTTCAGCTGACGCACGCGATTGATAACACGGCGGGTCAACTCGAAGTCGCACTGTGCGATATCACCTACCTGCCGCGATTGACTAACATCAACGCCAGCAACAATAAACTATTCGTAGGTAGCTCTCGCAACCAGATAACTGACGGCTACTACAGTGTGTGCTCTCCAAGCGACGAGGTCTTCAAACCCCTGGGAGCCGAACTCAAGATGAACGACTCAAACGGTACAGTGGTGTTAATCAACAACGGAAGAAACTCCTTGAGGCTCAGTTGACCATTGGCGAGGACACTCGGTATGCAGCCTGACGAGGTAAAACCAACGACTACCGTCACAGGCACTAAGTTACCCGACCTAGTACCGTATCGAGAGCTGTGCATTCATCTCAGCCAAGTGAGCACAACGGACAACATTCAAGGGGGTCACCCTTCCACTATACTAAGAGCCGTACCGGTGAAAACGGAGAAATACAACGACGGTAGAACCGAGTCGTTTTCACCGTGGCAGTATAAGAGGTTAACCCAGGGCAACATCCCTGAGTTGATAATATTGGTGTTAGATATAAATCATAATCTCGTGAATATAGGATACCTCAGCATAACCCTGCACATAAAATGACCAGCGCACAAGGTCCTGGAATGAAGTTGAAAAAATGCATCAATGTGGGGATCTCCGACCTCGGGGACACACGCGATTCGACGACCCCGAGTAGATGGTAAATTGTACGCCTTGCAACTGAAAAACAGCATTTACAAACGCGTTGAAGTCCCCTCCAATGGTACTAGCAATCTAAGTGATATGATAGATACCTCAGGAGCGGTCGTCAACACTAAGTACACCCTTGTCAACACCGGTGATGATAACTGGATAATATACCCATCGTTCGGGGGTAAACTGTTCGACTTAGACGATGTTGAGAGCAACGTGACGGCTATCACCAAAAATAAGCCATATACGCTCGTCTTCACCGACGATGACAAGTGGGTGTTGTTACCCGATAAAGCCGACTGGTTTCTCAACATTAGGCTCGGCTCCCCCTACGTGTTCACGGATAACAAAGACAACTACCTAAACAAAGTCGTGAACAACGGAATCCTGCTCGTGGCTTACGTCCCGACTCAGAGGCGTAGTGTATTCATCAGCCCACTCGCCAGTATGGCAGCCCATATGCTATCGAGTAAACCGGGCATGCAAAACGTGGTATTGCAGTTGGTGTCTGAATTCCGAGACGTGGACAAGATCCTGGAGAGTCTACCAGCGAACTCAACACTGGTCATCCAAGTCTACCTAGGGGAACCATCGCGGGATGATGTCGAAATCGTGAAGGGGGTCAAACTCCGGTGGGGGAGACAACACCAGTATCACGTTTGCAACGTTTACGTGCGGATGGGTGTCGACTCCAAAACCAGTCTGCAGGGTGTCACCGTGATCGTGGAAGACACTATATCACTAACCAAGATCTTCCTACCCGACCAGTCATCGCCCCAACACTACACTTAGCGATCTAGGGGACACGGAGGGATTCGATCAACCTGGTGAGGAAGACACCTCATACGTCCTACACTTGAAAGCCAACGTGTATAGGCGGGCGGCAATGACAATCAGGGGCCTAGGAGATATAGAGGGGTTCGACCGGCGTGGCCAGAACGACGCCTCATATACGTCTTACGCTTTAAAAACGGTGTGTACATACGGCAGGACCTGTCAGTCTTAAAAGAACCCAAATGGGTGATCAACGTGACCACCACCGCACCTTATATCTCACTAGACAAAGATGGTTATGTCTCTGAAATTAGGAACAACGGTACCTTGCTCACGTCTTTCATTCCAACTGGAAGGATGATAGTTTCTAACTCCGAATATTGGCCTAGGGACACCCTGTTAATTTCATCCAGGCAGTCCCAGTTAATAGCCACCCTACACCATCATTCCATAGTAGGGGTTAGGGCTATGGCCCCAGAATCCACACTCATCATAGAAGTCGCTTACAAGGGTAAGTTTGATGATTCGGACGGCTTTGACCCACCCCCAAACTTGCAACTTTTACCTGGTGTGACAATGCGTTGGGTTTATCCCGACGCATCAGGTTTCTTTTCTTGCACATTCGTTATACGATTGGGGGACTCCCAACAGGGATTACTACCCCCCCATATTAAGCTGCTTTGACTTTGAGATAGACCAGAAGTTACCTATTGACCCTTCCCGTATCTACACATACGAGAATCTAAGTTTTATAAGCCTCAGGTACGTTGACGAACTATTAACTGAAGCCAAATTAAAATATCTTTAGTAATATATATTATAGGATGGGGCTATACCCAGTCGTAGAGGAAGTAGCGAAGACCCTGGAAACCGTAGACGGGTTCCGTTTGAGGCAGTTATGCGATGTAAAACGTCAACTAGAACAAGACCGCGACATGCGTAAAGCACTGTGTAAAAAGTACCATAGAGCTTTCTACATCGTGGATGGGACTGATACTACCCTTATGGTAGCCAGCACGGGCCTAGGGGCGGCAGGTGTTGGGATGTTAGCTACCATCGTGGCCGCACCTATAGTGCTACGTATTGAAATAACAGCTGGGGTGACAGGGGTGTTAGGGTTGGTGCTTAAATTTGTATCACGCAGACTGCATTGTAAGGCGTTGAAACACGACGAGATCAGGGTTCTGGCTGAAACAAAGCTGAACACGGTGAGTGAGCGTATTTCCACTGCACTCACTGACAGTAAGATCTCAGAGGAGGAGTTTCGTTCAATCCTCTCTGAACTCACAAAATATGACAAAATGAAACAAGAGATTTGATCAAAATCTCGTAAAAGTACTGCTATCAGTGAGGCCGAGAAAAAAAAGTACATAGAACAGGGGATACAAAAAGCCCGGCAAGCCTTCATTACGAACACCAAAGAGATCATAGGCGATTCACATTAAACTGTTTCATTGAGGTCAACGTGACATAGTGTCATAGCGGCACGTAGAGCTATACAACATAGATAAAGTGGACATGAAAACAGATGAACCTACCTTGTACTACTTGAGGGATGGGCCAGGTAGAAGACTCGTTAGATAGGAATTATTGATTCCTGTCAACACAGCATAGTGTCACGTGATGTGTGGGTGCGCGTGATCTACCCGTTAAACTGACCTACTTCAGCTAAGTCCGCGGTAGCTCAGTCGGTTGAGTGGTGCGACCCCATTATGTGTAGTCTGCGCAAGCTGTACATGTGGGGGTTCGTATCCCGCCGTCACAACTTTGTGTGATGTGAGGTTCTGTCACGGTGAGAGACACAATTCCCCTTGGGAGGAAGAGCAATACATTTCTATTTCTCCCTTGGGGAATTGTGGCTGCCGGGGACATTTTACTACTTTTAAGTAGTAGGGGTAATGGTAGTAAGAGCTAAGGGTCCGACCAAAGCCTTATTTGGGAAATAAGGCTTTGCAGAGGCTTTTTGTTGGAACTGGTCCCGGACAATCATTCTCTCTACTACTGGGCGTGTAAGACTACGTACACTGGTGATTAATGGAACATCAAGATTTAACAGAACTTGAAGAAACATATGCCAGAATGATAAATTGGGAAAATATGATACCATTTATATTTTCTATGCTATTACTTTCAAAACAATTTCAAAAGGTGATTGAAGGATAAGCCTGTTCTCTTTCAACTTTAACTGGCAACTACATATTATTATGCGGAGCAGAATTGAGTGAACCCTAGCAAATATCTATAGTATAACTGGTATTATATTTATCTGATTTGAAATCTTAGCTACATTTGAAAAACAGACTGAAATCTACATGAAAAACCTTAAATTGATTCACATAAACTGGATATATAACACATATATGTAATGAAAAACATACCAATCTTTTTCTTAAAATTGGAAAAATCATTTATTTAGGCTCCTTGTAGTGAGTGAGTTTAGTTTTACGCCGCACTTAGCAATATTCCAGGTATATGGCGGCAGTCTGTAAAAAATCGAGTCTGGACCAGTTAATCCAGTGATCATCAGCATGAGCATCAATCTACGCAATCAGAACATCTCCCATCTCCATCCCTGTCATTGCAACATCCCTAACACGCTGTCATGTTGACGGAGACAGGTTTACGCATGCGTTGTCCGTGATACTTAACGACTTTGGATGCACGTGCAGATGGAGTATCAGTGAACTGTGTAAGTTGGTTCATTTCCAAAGTATGACACCTGCCGTACAGTTCAGGTAACCCATGTTACAATCTGCCCTATCATGGGGTCTTTTATAAATATCATGTTCAATAGTTTAACACCTGTTAGAGTCGATGTTCCTATACAGGTGGTAAGTAACTTGAACAAAGGTAGCTTGGCAAACGTACCTGTGTATTTATCTTCATTCACAGGGCAAACAATGCCTCTCTCATAAGCCAGAAATATTGCTACTTCCTGTACCCACATCAGATGTATTAACTCCATTTGTACTCCATTGTCCTATAGTAAACGTCCATGTGTAAACTGCCAGACTATGGGAGATTGTAACAACCTTCTGAAATGAATACCAAATTGAAAAATAATTGCAATAAGGTAGATGTGTTTTAATAATCCTGGGATACCTATGTCTAACCTCACTCTTACTATCATATATCAAAAATATATAGTTTCACAATCTCTCACTGTGACAGAGTGCCCTACCATTGACACTGTCTTAAAGTGCCATTTTGTTAAATGTGCATAAAGTTCAATGATAAAAAAAACTTTCCATTTTGATAAAACGTCTCCGCGGTCAAGTAAATTGTGCCTCATCACAAGGGCTACAAAATTATCTGCTTGAGTATAAGTGTATTGTATCAATCACATACAAGGACTGGAAAGAGCGCTGATGGAACGGAAACAGCTCCTGTGTTGCCAGCAATGTTTTATATATGTTTCAACATACACCAAGGATAATAATATAATATAGATAATTTGTAATGCGCTCGACTCCACAACACTTGGCTATGCTCTAAGCGCAAACACAAGACTGTCAGTAGCGAAGGATGCTTGAACAGTTTGGTTACAGAAGCAAATATGGAACCAATAACAGGGCTCCGTGATAATCCAGTAGAATGAAGTCTAGATCCAGTGATAGTAGACCTGGCAACTTGGCCACCATCCATAGGTCCATTAGTGAGGACGGAATGGTCTTTGGGCCCTATCTGGGCGCATTGTTGCTGAAGGAATAACTCGTTTTGTACTATACTAAGCAGCAAAAGAAACGTCAGTTTGGAATTTTCCTTCGCAGAAACGGATAACAGTAAACTCATTAAATGTTTTGATTGTATATTTTTGACAACATCTCCAACTCTGAGCAAAGACATTCCTTCCAAAACTCAGAATGGAACCCGGGAAATGGTCTCCAAAAACGCAACCTGATCTCGGAGATGGTACTTTGTTCTCCATGTTTTACATGCAACTCATGCTGCACGTGCTGTTCACGAGGACCAGCCCTATAAAATGCACCCCCAAACCTGGTTGAAACATTCACATTACAACGTCAGCAGGATTCCCCGACTCACAACAGCTCAGAGGAACCAGGCACTAGGAAGACTTGAAGCTGGCCACACCACACAAGCCGTTGCCAATCACTTCCAGGTGAACGTTCGGACCATCTACAGGCTGCAGCAACGTTTTCGGGCCACCAACACCACAAATGATCGCCCCCGTACTGGCAGACCAAGGGTGACCAAAAGACGATAAGACCGCCATGTTGTGCGACAGCATGTACAGAATCCCTTCATGCAGGCATCCCAAACAGCACGCCAGGCAGTGGGAACACACGGAAGACCAATCAGTACTGATACAGTACGCCGACGTCTTAACAGAGGGAAGTTCCGTTGCCGTAGACCTTACCGTTGACCTATCCGCACCCCTCGTCATCGGCGTGAACGTCTACAGTTTGCCCTACAACACCAAAACTGGCGATACAAGCAATGGAGAACTGTTCTGTTCACAGATGAGAGTCGGTACTGCGTATCAACTACAGATGGCAGAACAAAAATATGGCGACGACGTGGCCAGCGTTACTCAGACCAATGTGAGACTCATGGGGAGGTGCAAGTATCATGGTATGGGGTGGAATAGGCCTGAACCAGAGAGTGGGTCCTGTAGTGTTCCAGAACCTTGGTCCAGGGAGAGTAGGCGGCATCACAGCGGTGCGCTACATCGACCAAGAGCAGTGTATGTATGATATAGGGAAGTCAGATTGTCCAGACTTTCCAGAAGGTGTTCTCATTAAGCGAGTTAAGAGACTGGGACAAGTGAAGACTGTTATTGAAAAATATGCGTCTGATGTGTACCTATTGTTCAAATATATACATGGAGTTGTACCTGCACATGTGATTCAGTCAGATGTATTAAGCAAAGGTAAACCGCCCCAGGTTAAACAGGGGCAAAGCGAGTGCAATGACGATGAAAGGTATATGATGTCAAATTTGCCTTCAAAGATGCTATTTATGCATGAAGACAAGAACAGAAAATTTCAAGATGTGTGTAAAATGATCGACGTCTTTCAAACCATGTATAGAAATGACATGCTTAACCTATTTGAGCAATATCAGCTTAAGGATAAAATATGTGAAAACAATGCAGTTGATATTGCAAAACTTCGTGTCAATTAAAAGAATCTCAAAACCGAGATTGTTATGCTTCGTAATGAACTCAAAGCAAAGGACACTGAACTCAGTCAGTACAAAGACGGCATAAGCCCATCAATCGTATCTATTGACAAGAGCGTACGCTCTCTCGACGGTAAGATTGTCCTAATGAATACACGCAACAAGCTCATGTGTTCAGAGGCTGTCAAGAGATACCCCTCCAGCAGGTGGTCAAATTGCTACTATTCAGAGTCAACAGCCGTGTCGACAACAACCAAGCGAGGAGATAAACTACCCTTGCGACAGCAGAATGGAAGACAACCGAAGTGCTGACGTCATCATCATGGACGACAACGTGGGACGGAACACTACCGACGAGGATATTAACCATGATAGTGCTGATGTTACCCACCCTCATGACCAACGCACTAACATCAATAGGAAGGTGACCTTCGATAACGAGTGGTCAAGGTCATTCAGTAGAGTATCAAGGACGCGTAATAAACGGTATGTACTCAGTTACGTGCTTGCTGATAAACCGTTTGAAGTTGTGAAAGACTCTATTATTAACTATGCCAAAAAACCGGATGTTGCCACAAATGCATCATTATTGAAGCACTGGGACACTGGACGTAACGCCACACATACGATAAGAATCGCTGTATCGAGACACAGTATACATAATCTCCATGATGACTTCTGGCCTGAAAATGTCTTGTGCCGCGAATGGATCCCTAGAAAAGCTTGGTACAACGAACTTACACGTTCATGACCCTAACAACCATGCATATTCTTCACTGGTGCCTTATTGCAATGGTGCTTCGCATTGCCACTTGGAATGTTCGTGGAGCTCAGAACTGTCTAGCTGATATTGAAGTCAAGCTAGATAGCACTGACGTCATGTCTGTGAATGAACATTGGCTAGACCCATCTCAGTGTCATGTCCTTGAGACTCTACATAATGAATTTAAGGTGTTTAATAAATTCCATGTAGAACACATCTCAAAACGAGGTGCAGGCGGTGTTGCTCTGTTTGTGAGAAAGAGTACGTTTCAGGGTATAGGTAGTATAGATATACAGTCAAATCCCGATGAGTCGAATCGCTGGGGACCAAGTAAAAGATTCGGCTTATCGATGTATTCGAGACATAGGTATGTCTATGAGGGTAGAAAAAAACAGATGATTCAATATTGAACAATTCCTTTATTCAGCACATCATATCTAAATATAGCACAACAATACATTAGGTGACATAGATAATGGATAATAATGGATAATGGAAACAAACATTATACAAATGAGAACACATTTCAATACTAGCATAATAACATACAAAATACATTTACCTCTTAAAATCCATGAACAAAATCTATCGGCAATCGATAGATATACTTGTACATGCCGCCATCTTGAATCTTATTAATACAAAAAGATGAACTCACTTCTGGAAAAAGTCTGACATTAATGTTTGTTTCTGTGAATTTCCCTTACATTTATCCACAAATTCACGGACGCTTGCCAAGTGGGAAAAATGTTCGTTGTTTGTACCTGGAACCGACTCGAGAAATTCCTCCAGTCCTTCACAGAACTTTATCGCTTCCGATACGGATGGTGGTGGTTTGACGGCAGGGTGTGTCTCGTCTTCATCATCAGACGAGTCGTCGTTGTGACAGGTGCTAATTCTTCCGTTTCCGTAAAATCACTAATCTGCCTTTTGAACTCACCCGACAATCGCGGAAAGGTGCGAGCCGCGCTGGTTTGTTAATTGGATCAGTTACATGTAGTTGGATCACCAATTAACTTCTCATTGACTTACTTCGGCTTATGTATACAAGATTACTATTGTTTGAATCTCAAGGGACCAAATTTCCATTTCGAGTCATCGTGTGTATTTATGAGACGAATTCGTGTAACCGGAAATCAAATGATGACAAAAATAGCAGGGAATGGTCGGGAATGGTAGTTGTAAGCAACCATATCATTGGTGCCAAATTAATCAGAAACGGTGCACCCCTCTACGTTATTGGTGTCCGTCTACCGTCATCAAACGTCCTAGACAATGTGTACTTTGATGTCATGTATGATATGCAAGACGTGTATCACGAATGCTCTCAGATTGGTACAACTATCTTACTCGGTGATTTTAATGCCAATATCTGTGTACGTGATCCCTTAAAAGGTAGGGCAAAGACTCTAGCACGCGCTCTCGCAGCGCAGAACCTTATTTCAATTGTTCCACTAGATAACAGCTGTACATACACGTTTAGGAGTAAATGCAGCACTGTTAGAAGTATGATTGACTATGTGTTCATAGACCTTGAACTTCGCAGTAGTGTTGTAGGCTAGTACGTAGATACAAGACTGACCACAGCCCTGTCTTAGTATGTTTCAGTATGGACGCTGGTAATGTCAGTTATCATGGTGAACGTCCCAACTGGCGGAGGGCAAATTGTTCTGACTTTAGGCTGTTTCGGTATGAAACCGAAAACTACTTTAGAAATGTACAGTTTAATGTTCCGATTTTTCACCGCCGGTGAATACATCGAGTATCACAACAGTTATATCACAGAATGTCTACATGCTGCAACTATACTTGCAATTCCTACTTCAAAATTCCAAGCACAATTAAAGCCATACTGGAGGAAGTATGTACTTAAAGAACATCATGACCATATGCGTAATTGCCGCAAAAATTGGATTTCTAACGGCAAAAGCCACAGCTCAGATGACAATTTTTTTATTGAATATAAACAAGCCAAACGTGCATTTCTAAGAAACCACCGTCCAGATAAGCAACGTTACAGAAATGAAACATTTGATGAAATTTACCAAGCAGCTGAGGTAGACATCCAAGAGTACTTTAGAGTGACAAAAAAGTTGAAACGTAAGAACAAACACAGTCTCTAAGTTATAACGGTGACTCCTGTAACACGCAGGAAGGTGTATGTAATCTCTTTGCCAGGTACTTCAGAGACTTGTCTGTACCTCTCTAAGTTATAACGGTGACTCCTGTAACACGCAGGAAGGTGTATGTAATCTCTTTGCCAGGTACTTCAGAGACTTGTCTGTACCTCTCTAACCTATAACGGTGACTCCTGTAACACGCGGGAAGGTGTATGTAATCTCTTTGCCAGGTACTTCAGAGACTTGTCTGTACCTCTCTAAGTTATAACGGTGACTCCTGTAACACGCAGGAAGGTGTATGTAATCTCTTTGCCAGGTACTTCAGAGACTTGTCTGTACCTCTCTAACCTATAACGGTGACTCCTGTAACACGCGGGAAGGTGTATGTAATCTCTTTGCCAGGTACTTCAGAGACTTGTCTGTACCTCTCTAAGTTATAACGGTGACTCCTGTAACACGCAGGAAGGTGTATGTAATCTCTTTGCCAGGTACTTCAGAGACTTGTCTGTACTTCAGAATGCAGAATGCTTTGATACTGGATTTACAGACCACGTTGATAAGTTTGTAGAAGATGTTGTATATAACCCAGTAAATGACGACAGTGATTCAGTCATTCTCTCCCCATTTACTAAAGATGAGGTACTTGATACCGTGAAACGTCTTAAAAACAACAAATCTCCAGGCCCAGATGGTATTTCAAACGAGCATGTAAAGTATGCTGGTCGGTCTGTTATTGACCATATTGTGTCACCATTTAATGCCATTGTATCGTTTGAATATGTACCAAATGCGTTTAGTGTTGGTAATGTTTTACCAATTCACAAAGGAAATGGTAAAAGCAAGCATGATCCATGTAATTATAGAGGTATCACTCTTACGCCTGTTCTCTCAAAACTTTTTGAAAGATTACTGCTCAAAAGAATTGAAACATGGACAAAAGCTGAAAACGACTTCCCCCACCCTCTCCAGTTTGGATTTAGGAAGGGTGCGGGGGCGGAAACGGCAGCGCTTACTCTAACTCAAAGTATTGCCTACTATTCGAAAGAAATTCACCAGTTTATTGAGCCTTCCTTGATAATGAGAAAGCATTTAACAGAGCTTGGTTGAATGGACTTTTCTATAGACCATTCTTAATGAGGCCTCATGAATATTCATATCTGTACCAAAACGAGGCTAAATGGGGCAAGGACACAATCGCATAATGGCGACAAATCTCAATGTATACTTCCTGGTTTCAAATTTCCCTTGAACGGTAGATCTACATTACGAAACTGTCCAGTAGTTCAGGGAAATCGCAGAGTAATGGGAAAGGGCTACACAAATGTTTCTGTAGCATATCCACGGATTGAAGGGTGAATAATTACTGTACATCACGACACATCACGATAAGTCATATGACCTAGATATCTAGGTAACGTTTACCATGTTGTGCAGGATTTATGAAGGGAAGCTACTCTAAAGTCACAATAGTGGAAATATTACCAAGGGAAGTCAATTGCGTTTACTTTATCAACATATGAACAAAGCAAAAGACTCAACGTATTTCCTGACCTGGATTCAAATCATCCACTTCCACATGGGAGTAGTGTTGTTAATTCTTGAGCTCGATAATCGAGATTATAAGTAATGTGTAGATCAAGCTAGCTCTCCTGGAGTGGATCTGGACCAAACAAATTTGTTTCTATTATTCATGTGATGAAATTATTTGTTTGGTATTTTTTCTGTTTAAAATGTTTTGTCCTATCGACTCTGTTTTATAGATATAGGGTATTTATTCACGCATTTATTTTCAGTTGTACAGGACTAGTGGTGATGGCGATGTGCGCGTAGCTGCATGTTACAATCGCAAAGGAAAAACGAATCGCCACAACATCATGTAGAAACTATTTATTTCACTCAACATGAGTGGGACCAGAGACCATATCTATTATATGGTCTCTGGTGGGACACAATGTGCAAGACAAAACTCGATGATTTTTTTCAAGTTTTTTCTTGACTGATTTGGAGGTGAATAATTAATTTACCTAAATGGACAAGTGGTACCTGCATGGGGAATATTTGAACCAATTTTCAATACTGTGTTACTATACCATAAAATTGATTTATTGTAGATCAGGTGTATTTATTCTGTTCCACTGTAACTGAAGACATTTTTAAGGAGAACATATTATAAGATTAACATAACAGGATTCACACTACAGCGAACAATTAACCCAAATAAATATCGAACACCTGGAGTGCAGTTAATAAAAATTTATTTTGAAATGGTGTCTTAAAAGTCCAATAACAATAGACATATTCACAATAGCTTCCAACTGTAATACTGATGAATAACAATAAAATTTTCAGAGGATGCAAATTTAAAATATATTGGGTGCAATATTTATGTTGATAGAAGTATCCTTTTAGATTAGTCTGACATAAATGGCAACAATTACAGCTGGATCAATGCATAATTTATCATAGTTTTCTCCCCTTACACATTATCATAATCTCTTACCTATGAATGATGTTTTTTTCTGATTCCCAACTAACGCTTTTCAAACAGGATGAAATACATTCTTTTTCATCAATTATTAATTTAACAGCAACAAATGAGTTACATCTACAACTATGCCATTATGAAAGACCTTTCTATTATTCAGTTAAATCCATCAGTGTGTATGTATTACAGCTGTCTCTTTTTTCATCCATCATTTACACAACACAAAAGCACCAACCAATTTCATTTACATTCATGTCTGTCAATTTTTGTGCTGTTTGGGCAAGGTACTTCACAAAACCTGGGAAGATATCGAACAAATGAAAAAGTTCCAGCTAATCAGTGCCAATGTTTGAAATGATGGAATACTGTAAAATGTTCAATCAATTTTTATCATCATACATGAATTTACAAACTCCAAACTTTCCAAGTTCAAGTTTTCTGTTCAATTTTTCTATTTTGTCAACCTTTTCCTTGAGTTGCCTCCCCTGTTCATGTAATGTTTGATGGAGTTGTTCTATGTAGGACTAGGGGTCAGTGGCTGCTGTATCACTCTCTGCTTCACTGTAATATAAGCATTGTAAAGCATCAGTATTATCTCTTCGACCACACAAACAATAAATATATCTCTGGAATTACAAATATACATCAAGGAATAGAGGCTAACATCATTTCATATTTTAGACAGTATGGGCAATCAATATTTTTATATGTAAATAACATAGCATATAGGTCAAAGTTCAGTTGTATTAAATTCTTCAAAACCATGTCAGTTGGCAATATTAACTTAATACGATCTGACATTCTTACTGTATCTGAGCTGGTGACTGTGGTAGATTCCTTATGGGATGTTCCTGAGCTGGTGACATGCTCTCTGACTCTTAATAAGCAGCATCTGAAATGGATATTTAAACTCTAAATATATTTCAGTTGGTGTAATTAGATTGTCCAGTAATATGTCCTGTATCCCTGAAGTACTGGTCAGTATGCAGTAATTTTGAAAGTAGATACATATTTAAGATTTTTTTAACAGCATGTGTATGTCCTGCATATATACATGTATATGTACTTGAAATGTTACTTTGATTTGCAGCCAATCAAATTTCACGGATACAGAATATTTGCAAATAAAATTCCCATGCCATCATGACAAGAGTGTCTGCACATGTCCATATGCTTAATTTTTTTTAATATATTGGACCGTTCATAATTTATGACTAAGGGGTGATGATGATTTTAGGTGCGGTGTTTGGGGGTTGGGGTGTCTCCCAGTTTGTTTTGGGAGGCAGGGGGAGGGGTCAATTGTGTACATATGAACTAGGGGTGATCACTGATTTTGAACATGACAATGTGTGGGGGGTGGGGTGGGGTTTGAATGTGTCTGTGTGTGTGTGACATTCACATTGTACATGTGCCCCTGATATTAAAACCTTGCATAGTGAACAGTTTGTACATTACACGGCAGATCTAGACTATGCCATGTGCCGTAATTATTTTGTACTTACTATGAATCATTTTCCAGGATCTCTCCGTATTTTCGTCAACCACTGCCTTCTTCTGATCTTATTCTTCGAAATATGGTGAAAAGATACCGTAAAATCCTTACGGGCATCACTCCAACGCAAAGGCACACAGCAGTAATCTTTCCTTTTCGAGGTCGCCATTTTCAAGGTTGGGTCAACCTATTTAAGCCTCGCTTTCGATTTGACCTCGAGCTCATGCATATTGGCTAAGAATGGTCTGTAAGCTTTACAATTTCGGAATTCGAGGTAAACTGTGGCGACTTATATACACTATGCACACACCAATGAAATCATGTGTTAGCACTGGTAGCTGTATTTCTAAAGTATTCGATGTAAAACAGGGTGTAGGTCAGGGTCGTGTTTTATCAGTTTGGCTCTTCACTCTATATATAAACGACTTACGTCACAGTATGTTGACTCCAAATCTATTCATCCGGTAAAACCATAGAACGTACGCAGTTTGTATGTGAAAGGCTTAGGATACTCTTTAATGCTCTTTAAAGAACCGTGGGCTGTGTTTTGGTGGCCTTAACCCACTTTGTAGTGTCCGTATTTGGGAAAGAGTTATTCTGCCATGCGGTGTGCACTCTTGTAATGTATGGGCCCGTTTACCTGAACAGGAAAATGATATGCTGGAAACTGTACAAAGCCAGTTTTGTAAGAGTATCCAAGGCCTTTCAAAACGTCGATAATCCACAATAGCCAGAGACAGTCTCGCCCTGGTCACACTACGAAGATATATGCACTAGAAGTCCTTGCTATTTCTCGGTAAACTATGTAACAGCGATACTGAATTTGTCTTTAAGAAAGTGCTTGTGCATAGACTCTGTCAGTACAGACAGACCTCATCACTGGAGAAAGAGCGATACAGCAAGTCATCGCCAATCTTCCACATGCTCAATCTTGTCATAATGTATGACCTAGATATGCAGTTATACAACTATGTAAACCAATCTTCCTTCTTAACGAAGGCTGAGTGGTATGTACTGGGTAAAGAAAGAATACTTAAAGCTGAGGATACATATGTTGCTTCTGTAACGAGGTTGAGACTTAACCTTGAAAAATATCAGACTATAAGATATCCTAAAAATGTTCACAGACTATGATCTGCATGTTATAAAATGCCAGAGTGTTTCAATAATATTGCTGCTCTTTTACGTATCAGCACACTGAGCATTCAGTCTCTTGACTGTGAATGTGGCATAGTTGCCTATGATATTGTAAAACATGTATTTCTACACTGTATACTCTCATACAAAGTAGTAGAAACGCTTTGATTGAGTCACTAGTTGACATGCTAGATGTTGACACTTTTGTCAGTTTATGGAATGATGAAGACCTATTTGTCTCATTAATGCTCGGTGGTCTACCAAATGTATATGCTCAAGAGCTTGAACAAGAAATGTGGTTTAAATGTATAAAACTTATCGCAAGCTCTCTAAAACCTTGGCTACATCAACTAAAATACCTATTCTTATTTTGATTATCACACTCTGTAACCTGTAAATACATATATATATATATATATATATATATATATATATATAACCTATGTAACAACCTGCTGTATCTTCGACTTCGGAGGAAATAAAGATTATCTATCTATCTATCTACTACATTTCGCACGTCACCAGAACAATATTTTCCAGCATGATAACGCCCGGGCCCATACTGCCAGAGCTACACGGGACTTCCTACAGCAGAACGGTGTCAACATTGTGCAGTGGCCAGCCCTTAGTCCTGATTTAAACCCAGTTGAACATCTTTGGGATGAAATTCAGAGGAGACTGAATAATGTCATACCAAGGCTGAACACAGCCGATTTATTGCGCCAGGCCTTTCTCAGAGTGTGGTTCCAGGCAAATGGCATTCATCAGTCGATTGGTGCACTCCATGCATAGATGCTGTGCTGCAGTTATTGCCGCTCGTGGTGGTCACACTAGATACTGAAGTCAAGAGTCTGAATGGACTGCAAACGTTCACGTAATGTCTTGGAATTGTGCTTATTCATTGATGTGTCAAGATATTGTACACAAAATGTTTTCGATCGGCTTATTATGTCTATTTCTGTAGTGATTTGATTACAGTGCCTATCTAATTTTGAATTCGTACTGACGGTTTTTTGCTGCTGAGTATATTATGGGGTTATGTCTACGTGACTATATTAGACGGTTTTCCTCGTGGTATTGTGTATTCAATGTCTCCTCTCTCAGACTAGACTAAAGCTTAGTCTGTGAATATATATAATGTTAATGGTAACAAATAAATCGATTTGAACTGAAAAGGAGCCCTAGTGAGATGTGAAATTCAGAACCTGAGGAAATCTAAACTTGCTTCATTTATTGCAGGGAGGGCTAGGCAGTAGGGGAAATAATGTTGTTCATGGCCTGTGAGACAGACTACTTTCAGACATTCACAGTTTAAACATCACAGTTAGAAATTAATAAGCTGGTATCTCAATATGAGGTCATCCTGGCACTCCATTTTAAGCCGTACAGGACGGCCTTGACCCCTACCTTGTAAACACGGAAGGGGGACGCCTGCAAAAATTCGAGGGAGACAACTAAAAACTTCTCACACAATTTCTCTTATTGAAGTACTCCCGGAAGAAGCTGGTAACTAAAGGTCAAATGTCACCGTGCCATCGATAAAAAACAGGCTAGACATGACGCACGTACCGTTGTTACTTTTGTTGACAGGCTCTGTGTGTAATATCCTCTAAAAGTTGTCTATACCGTCCCCTCCTCCACTCAGCGGCTCAGACACAACCGTCGAAGGCAGGAGACCCAGATATAGCCTTGCTCCAAGGCTGCAGATGTTAAGTCCAGGGAGTGTTGTAATTCAATCCATTTAAAATTTAGCCGAGGTAGGTTATCGGTGGCAGGTCAAGCGTCACACAAAGCCATCACATGCGTGCCGTGTTGGACACTGACGGTAGACGTGTACACAGCAGCAAGGGGTGGACAGAATAGGATCTTAGCGGACATTCATTATACTGTAAGTAACGTGTGGCGTATTACACGTACATTTCATGGTCGCAGTACTGCGACGCAGTATGTACCTTGCTGTCAATCACTGTCGCCTGTGTAAGGTGACTGACTCTCTTGGCTTTGTGTGGCCTGTATTATAACGTGTTAGCATGTCGTGTTGTGTTGTTATTGTGTTAACATTTATAGCATGTCGTGTTGTTATTGTGTTAACATTTATAGCATGTCGTGTTGTGTTGTTATTGTGTTAACATTTATAGCATGTCGTGTTGTGTTGTTATTGTGTTAACATTTATAGCATTTCGTGTTGTGTTGTTATTGTGTTAACATTTATAGCATGTCGTGTTGTGTTGTTATTGTGTTAACATTTATAGCATGTTGTGTTGTGTTGTTGTTGTGTTAACATTTATAGCATGTTGTATTGTGTTGTTATTGTGTTAACATTTATAGCATGTTGTGTTGTGTTGTTATTGTGTTAACATTCATAGCATTTCGTGTTCTGTTGTTATTGTGTTAACATTTATAGCATGTCGTGTTGTGTTGTTATTGTGTTAACATTTATAGCATGTTGTGTTGTGTTGTTATTGTGTTAACATTTATAGCATGTTGTGTTGTTATTGTGTTAACATTTATAGCATGTTGTGTTGTGTTGTTATTGTGTTAACATTTATAGCATGTTGTGTTGGTATTGTGTTAACATTTATAGCATGTTGTGTTGTGTTGTTACTGTGTTAACATTTATAGCATGTTGTGTTGTTATTGTGTTAACATTTATAGCATGTTGTGTTGTGTTGTTATTGTGTTAACATTTATAGCATGTTGTGTCGTGTTGTTATTGTGTTAGCATTTATAGCATGTTGTGTTGTGTTGTTATTGTGTTAACATTTATAGCATGTTGTGTTGTTATTGTGTTAACATTTATAGCATGTGTATTGTTTATGTTTCAAGCTACAAAATCGCCACCATCATTCGCAAAAAATTCAGCACTTGGGGAATCCCCTCACTGGGTTTAAACGGGTTCATCCTGTTTGACACGATGTGCAGTTTCAACGATTGGGCCGGCGCCCAGTCTGCCTGGGACCTTCTTCATAGCATCATCTGTCTATGTCAGGTCGGCTCGGTATTACATACCATGGCCAACAAGTCTACATATCAGCCAATGAAAATATTAGTCCCTTACAGCTGCATCATAAGGTCAGATTACGCCCTAGAATAGGTCATTTTTGGAAGCTAATTGTGGAGTGTCTGATTTCAACACTTTCACATGGACATTGTATGCCTTTCTACGAATACTTTGAATTTGTTACTGTGTCTGATATTAGCATCAACATCGCAATAATTTGTAGGTATTCTGGAGGGCCTATTTTATGGAAAGGGGTTTGTTGAGATGTTTGTAGCTAGGAGTTCACCGTGTATAAATGTTTACTCCTTCAATACGATGCTTGTATACACCCTTTCATAGAGACTACCGACAGCGGTCAATTGTCACCTAAACCTGGAGTTACATATACTATTATACGTCTATTCATGTTTTCTTGTTCTGTTGTTATTTATTATTTCTATAATCTTTACGTCTCAAATTTTATGGAAAGGAAAAAGCACACGTTAATTGACTAATAGTTGTCTGATGAATGCTAACGCTTAGGATTTTAAGTGACCTGCAAATAGCCAATTGCATTCCACTGATTTACCCATCTGATCTTGAAATTAAGAAGATAAGTGAGACCTGAAACGAGAGATAGACAATGACTTAGAACAGTGACAGTGATCAGTCATGTACAAACAGTAACTGTCATATGACAACTGTGTAGTGTTAATTTCTTTGATGTATTTATCTGTGATATGTCGTCAACAGAGTCACATTCTGCAACCTCTGATTTGTGTATCATGATTTTAAAGCGTTAACTTTTCTGGAACATAGTGGTGATTTCATTGCAGTACATGCTGATGTGATGTTAGTGACTTTTAATCATACTCGGCTACCTGCTATTTTGTCACAGCTGTGAGTTCCAAGGTTCCAGTGATACTTTACTTTTTCAATCTGGTCATGAAATGACAGTTTTGTTCATTCCAAATAGCAAAGATTATGATTATTATTTCCTTGTCATTAAATAATGTAAGGCTTAGCTCTTATTGTCCATTTTGAATTATGATCTTATCTCATATACCGAACCGAAACGGACCGAAGCGAAGACCTAGTACCGCAATACGTACCGTACCGTGGTAAGAGCGTACAGTGGTAAAAGCGTACCGTCTCACCCTTATTGATTAGGGTTCCAATATCCAAGGCCTCAATCAAGCTTTCAAAACGCTTTATGGAAGACATGTGGAGGAAATTTCCAAATTTGGCGCATCAGTGGCAAAAATGATGTCCGATGCAATTCCCTAGTTTGACTTATACCATACGTTCCCAAATTATTTCGGGTAAACAATTGACTAAACTTCGCATATGTTTATGACGGGTGCCACCGGTGGGACAGGATGCGCCCACCTTTTCGCGAACACCCGGTATCATCACTATGTCATAGTGATTCATGGACACAGCCTCTGTCATCGTATCACATGGTGACAATCACCGGATTGTCTGGTTCAGACTCGATTTGTTTACAAACAACATCATACAGCTGTAATGCTGCTGAAACAAATATATATTCATGATTTCATCACAATTGTACAATCGAGATTTCCTATGGACGTGGAAAGGGTTTTGTTGCTTCTATTTCCATATCCTTTAAGTTGCCACTTCTACACACATACACTCTTGATACGACAGACTGAAAACAGCTGATAGTCGCTAGGATCTGACGTCTAGAGTTGATTTGTTTATATGCTGTTTGTTAGGAGAGTTGCAATGTGTGGGTGTATATATATATATATATTTCATAGTCATGTTTATTCAGTGTATATATATATATATTTCATAGTCATGTTCATTCAGTTTATATGTATATATATATATCATAGTCATGTTTATTCAGTGTATATACATATTTCATAGTCATGTTTGTTCAGTGTATATATATATTTAATGTTTATTCAGTTCATAAAATAATAATAATATTAGTCAAACGTTGACGAATTCGTTTTTAAATACGATATAATTTCGTCTTAAAATTTGTATTTCGGCAGATTGAAAATGTTTTGATCAATACCGTCTCTGATACTCTGTTTGGTTGTTATTGAATGTCATGATTACTATCGCCCGAACAAATCTGACTTGTCAGACGACAACACAGTTACATACATGTAGTAATGCCAGGTGCGGTAGCTATTTGTTGTTCCGGGGATGTCAGTGTCAGAATTATGTTTGTCAGTGGATTGCCAACGTTTACCTGAAACAGTGGGTTCTGTGGCCTGCTTCAGTGATATACATAAATACATATATTAAGTCAGTTACAAGGTCATACACTCACAAAATAATTTGTGAACAGTTTGTGGGGAATACAAAAAGCGTATATCAGACTTGAACATACACAAGTGAAAGGATTTGCTTAAAAACGGATGCCAAGGTTGACGGACTACAGTAAAACGGGCGAGGAGGAAACAACAGAAGGAAAAGAGAAAGTGATCAATGCGAAATCAACAAAGTTACACCTTGTCCATACCCCTTATGTAACCCCGGAATATAACTGAGTAGGTCAGGACGAGAAGACGTCCTCGGCGTTACCGGAAGTGATGCCATAACGATCCAGAAGCGTCACATAATAACAGAGAGGGAATGTCATGCTTTCTCTCGAGCACAAGACATCGGGATTAAATCGGAAGTGCATCTATATTCCCAGTGATGCCAATTTGAGTCAAAGCATTTGAATCTCGTTTGAAGATGTAGACTGGAATGTATGGTGGGGTGTATACAGGTTTCTGGGATACTGAGGAGGCAGCAATGGGGGATTGTTTTTTCTCTGCAGTCACTATTCATAATACTTTTTGTTCATTGTTTCTTAAAAGAAACACATTTGTTATTTTACTGTCCATCACTATCAACAGGTTATTGAAATTTGTCGGTCGAACTTCCTCCCTGTTCTATTACATGCTTCCTCTTCCTATGTGTTGTAGGTACTCTGCTTCACCATGGACATCTGTGACTCGTCCGATGACGATGACCAACTTAACATACAAGCAGGAAACAACAATAAAACGGTGGTGTACACAAGAAATGGAATAATTAACTGTCGTCAAATGGGACCCCAAAACACCATAGTGTTGGATACGAACAGAATACATGAATTGCCTCAAGGCACAGAAGTAAAAATGAGTCTCGTGATCCGTAAAGTATGTAAGTACCTCGTCTTTTTTTCTTTTTTGACTCTTAAACCTGAATACATGTCCATTCCTCTTTTGAACTGGCGATTTGTCCACCATATCCCTGTCTCAAACATTTACCATAATCCTTCATATATCAAGGAAGGTCTTTCTCGATATGCACAGACAACTTATTTCAGACAAGCGAAATTCATACCAATACATTTTTACAATCTCAGAAACGGACCGAATTCCATTCTGTCAAAGCAAATATTTTTCAACGTTGTCTACCACTGTGTCACATGACTGTCTTAAGGCAAATCTTCATTCCTTGATCCATGGGGCACTTGTTAACACACGTGGTGAACACAGACATACCTACATATCTATCTTCAGAGGTTCAGGACAATTTGTTGAAAATTAAAGCAAATGTCATTTGAAGTTTACCGAGAAAACAATATATGTAATGCTGGACTTTCTCATTGATAACATCTTTGTGAGATTTGGGGGTATAACATTTCTCCAAGAAGAAGCCATCATCATGGGTACCAATTGCGCAACTGTTATTTTATACATATGAATCAGAATTTCTTCTTGGGTTGGCAAATTTAAAGCAAGTTAATTTGCCAAGAAGTTTAACTTAAGCTTCAGGTATATCGATGATTTGATATCATTCAATAACCATGAAATAGTCACTTGCATTCTACTTATTTACCCACCTAAACATGAAATTAAGGAGATAGGTGAAGCCGCCTCAACTGTTTCATATTTAGATCTATGCATAAAGATTCAGAGTGACAAGCCAACTCGCCACAAGGCTCCATGACAAAAGGGATGATTTCAAACCATAATCTCTGTAAATCTGATATATTGCAACATCGTAGCACCAAAACGAATCAATATGTTTGTAGTATATAAAGGAATCAACATGCTTGTAGTGTATAAAGGAATCAACATGCTTGTAGTGTATAAAGGAATCAACATGTTTGTAGTGTATAAACGAATCACCATGTTTGTAGTGTATAAACGAATCACCATGTTTGTACTGTATAAACGAATCACCATGTTTGTAGTGTATAAACGAATCACCATGTTTGTAGTGTATAAACGAATCACCATGTTTGTAGTGTATAAACGAATCACCATGTTTGTAGTGTATAAACGAATCACCATGTTTGAAGTGTATAAACGAATCACCATGTTTGAAGTGTATAAACGAATCACCATGTTTGTAGTGTATAAACGAATCACCATGTTTGTAGTGTATAAACGAATCACCATGTTTGTAGTGTATAAACGAATCACCATTTTTGTAGTGTATAAACGAATCACCATGTTTGTAGTGTATAAACGAATCACCATGTTTGTAGTGTATAAACGAATCACCATGCTTGTAGTGTATAAACGAATCACCATGTTTGTAGTGTATAAACGAATCAACATGTTTGTAGTGTATAAACGAATCACCATGTTTGTAGTGTATAAACGAATCAACATGTTTGTAGTGTATAAACGAATCAACATGTGTGTAGTGTATAAACGAATCACCATGTTTGTAGTGTATAAACGAATCACCATGTTTGTAGTGTATAAACGAATCACCATGCTTGTAGTGTATAAACGAATCACGATGTTTGTAGTGTATAAACGAATCAACATGCTTGTAGTGTATAAACGAATCACCATGTTTGTAGTGTATAAACGAATCACCATGTTTGTAGTGTATAAACGAATCACCATGTTTGTAGTGTATAAACGAATCACCATGTTTGTAGTGTATAAACGAATCAACATGTTTGTAGCGTATAAACGAATGAACATGTGTGTAGTGTATAAACGAATCACCATGTTTGTAGTGTATAAACGATTCACCATGTCTGTAGTGTATAAAGGAATCAACATGCTTGTAGTGTATAAAGGAGTCAACATGCTTGTAGTGTATAAACGAATCAACATGTTTGTAGTGTATAAACGAATCAACATGTGTGTAGGGTAAGAACGAATCACCATGTTTGCAGTGTGTAAACGAATCAACATGTTTGTAGCGTATAAACGAATCAACATGTGTGCAGTGTATAAACGAATCAACATGTTTGTAGTGTATAAACGAATCACCATGTTTGTAGTGTATAAACGAATCACCATGCTTGTAGTGTATAAACGAATCACCATGTTTGTAGTGTATAAACGAATCACCATGTTTGTAGTGGATAAACGAATCACCATGTTTGTAGTGTATGAACGAATCAACATGTGTGTAGTGTATAAACGAATCACCATGTTTGTAGTGTATAAACGAATCACCATGTTTGTAGTGTATAAAGGAATCACCATGCTTGTAGTGTATAAAGGAATCAACATGCTTGTAGTGTATAAACGAATCAACATGTTTGTAGTGTATAAACGAATCACCATGTTTGTAGTGTATAAACAAATCACCATGTTTGTAGTGTATAAACGAATCACCATGTTTGTAGTGTATAAACGAATCACCATGCTTGTAGTGTATAAACGAATCACCATGTTTGTAGTGTATAAACGAATCACCATGTTTGTAGTGTATAAACGAATCACCATGTTTGTAGTGTATAAACGAATCACCATGTTTGTAGTGTATAAACGAATCAACATGTTTGTAGTGTATAAACGAATCACCATTTTTGTAGCGTATAAACGAATCAACATGTGTGTAGTGTATAAACGAATCAACATGTTTGTAGTGTATAAACGATTCACCATGTTTGTAGTGTATAAAGGAATCAACATGCTTGTAGTGTTTAAAGGAATCAACATGCTTGTAGTGTATAAACGAATCACCATGTTTGTAGTGTATAAACGAATCACCATGTTTGTAGTGTATAAACGAATCAACATGTTTGTAGTGTATAAACGAATCACCATGTTTGTAGTGTATAAACGAATCAACATGTTTGTAGTGTATAAACGAATCAACCTGTTTGTAGTGTATAAACGAATCACGATGTTTGTAGTGTATAAACGAATCAACATGTTTGTAGTGTATAAACGAAACAACATGTCTGTAGGGTAAGAACGAATCACCTTGTGTGTAGTGTATAAACGAAACAACATGTTTGCAGTGTATAAACGAATCATCATGTTTGTAGTGTATAAACGAATCACCATGTTTGTAGTGTATAAACGAATCACCATGTTTGTAGTGTATAAACGAATCACCATGTTTGTAGTGTATAAACGAATCAACATGTTTGTAGTGTATAAACGAATCACCATGTTTGTAGTGTATAAACGAATCAACATGTGTGTAGGGTAAGAACAAATCTCCATGTTTGCAGTGTATAAACGAAACAACATGTTTGTAGTGTATAAACGAATCAACATGTTTGTAGTGTATAAACGAATCAACATGTTTGTAGTGTATAAACGAATCACCATGTTTGCAGTGTATAAACGAATCACCATGTTTGTAGTGTATAAACGAATCACCATGTTTGTAGTGTATAAACGACTCACCATGTTTGTAGTGTATAAACGAATCACCATGTTTGTAGTGTATAAACGAATCACCATGTTTGTAGTGTATAAACGAATCACCATGTTTGTAGTGTATAAACGAATCAACATGTAGTGTATAAAGCGAATTGTAGTGTATAAACGAATCACCATGTTTGTAGTGTATAAACGAATCAACATGTTTGTAGTGTATAAACGAATCACCATGTTTGTAGTGTATAAACGAATCACCATGTTTGTAGTGTATAAACGAATCACCATGTTTGTAGTGTATAAACGAATCACCATGTTTGTAGTGTATAAACGAATCACCATGTTTGTAGTGTATAAACGAATCACCATGTTTGTAGTGTATAAACGAATCAACATGTTTGTAGTGTATAAACGAATCACCATGTTTGTAGTGTATAAACGAATCACCATGTTTGTAGTGTATAAACGAATCACCATGTTTGTAGTGTATAAACGAATCACCATGTTTGTAGTGTATAAACGAATCACCATGTTTGTAGTGTATAAACGAATCAACATGTTTGTAGTGTATAAACGAATCAACATGTTTGTAGTGTATAAACGAATCACCATGTTTGTAGTGTATAAACGAATCACCATGTTTGTAGTGTATAAACGAATCACCATGTTTGTAGTGTATAAACGAATCACCATGTTTGTAGTGTATAAACGAATCACGCATGTTTACTTGACGTTTGTAGTGTATAAACGAATCAACATGTTTGTAGTGTATAAACGAATCACCATGTTTGTAGTGTATAAACGAATCACCATGTTTGTAGTGTATAAACGAATCACCAT
This sequence comes from Haliotis rubra, assembly GCF_003918875.1. Taxonomy (NCBI): domain Eukaryota; kingdom Metazoa; phylum Mollusca; class Gastropoda; order Lepetellida; family Haliotidae; genus Haliotis; species Haliotis rubra. Next base: position 120,866 of record NW_025767642.1, read on the forward strand.
GTTTGTAGTGTATAAACGAATCACCATGTTTGTAGTGTATAAACGAATCACCATGTTTGTAGTGTATAAACGAATCACCAACATGTAAGCGAAATCAACTGTAGTGTATAAACGAATCACCATGTTTGTAGTGTATAAACGAATCACCATGTTTGTAGTGTATAAACGAATCACCATGTTTGTAGTGTATAAACGAATCACCATGTTTGTAGTGTATAAACGAATCAACATGTTTGTAGTGTATAAACGAATCACCATGTTTGTAGTGTATAAACGAATCAACATGTTTGTAGTGTATAAACGAATCACCATGTTTGTAGTGTATAAACGAATCAACATGTTTGTAGTGTATAAACGAATCACCATGTTTGTAGTGTATAAACGAATCACCATGTTTGTAGTGTATAAACGAATCACCATGTTTGTAGTGTATAAACGAATCACCATGTTTGTAGTGTATAAACGAATCACCATGTTTGTAGTGTATAAACGAATCAACATGTTTGTAGTGTATAAACGAATCACCATGTTTGTAGTGTATAAACGAATCACCATGTTTGTAGTGTATAAACGAATCACCATGTTTGTAGTGTATAAACGAATCACCATGTTTGTAGTGTATAAACGAATCACCATGTTTGTAGTGTATAAACGAATCACCATGTTTGTAGTGTATAAACGAATCACCATGTTTGTAGTGTATAAACGAATCACCATGTTTGTAGTGTATAAACGAATCACCATGTTTGTAGTGTATAAACGAATCAACATGTTTGTAGTGTGTATAAACGAATCACCATGTTTGTAGTGTATAAACGAATCAACATGTTTGTAGTGTATAAACGAATCACCATGTTTGTAGTGTATAAACGAATCACCATGTTTGTAGTGTATAAACGAATCACCATGTTTGTAGTGTATAAACGAATCACCATGTTTGTAGTGTATAAACGAATCACCATGTTTGTAGTGTATAAACGAATCACCATGTTTGTAGTGTATAAACGAATCACCATGTTTGTAGTGTATAAACGAATCACCATGTTTGTAGTGTATAAACGAATCACCATGTTTGTAGTGTATAAACGAATCACCATGTTTGTAGTGTATAAACGAATCACCATGTTTGTAGTGTATAAACGAATCACCATGTTTGTAGTGTATAAACGAATCACCATGTTTGTAGTGTATAAACGAATCACCATGTTTGTAGTGTATAAACGAATCAACATGTTTGTAGTGTTTGTAGTGTATAAACGAATCACCATGTTTCAGTGTATCACCATGTTTGTAGTGTATAAACGAATCACCATGTTTGTAGTGTATAAACGAATCACCATGTTTGTTGTACGAATCAACATGTTTGTAAACGAATCACCATGTTTGTAGTGTATAAACGAATCACCATGTTTGTAGTGTATAAACGAATCACCATGTTTGTAGTGTATAAACGAATCACCACATGTTTGTAGTGTATAAACGAATCAACATGTTTGTAGTGTATAAACGAATCACCATGTTTGTAGTGTATAAACGAATCAACATGTTTGTAGTGTATAAACGAATCAACATGTTTGTAGTGTATAAACGAATCACCATGTTTGTAGTGTATAAACGAATCACCATGTTTGTAGTGTATAAACGAATCACCATGTTTGTAGTGTATAAACGAATCAACATGTTTGTGGTGTATAAACGAATAGTGTATAAACATCAACATGTTTGTAGTGTATAAACGAATCACCATGTTTGTAGTGTATAAACGAATCAACATGTTTGTAGTGTATGTAGTAAACGTAGTGTATCACCATGTTTGTAGTGTATAAACGAATCACCATGTTTGTAGTGTATAAACGAATCACCATGTTTGTAGTGTATAAACGAATCACCATGTTTGTAGTGTATAAACGAATCACCATGTTTGTAGTGTATATGTTTGTTGTATAAACGAATCACCATGTTTGTAGTGTATAAACGAATCACCATTTTTGTTCAACATGTAGTGTATAAACGAATCAACATGTTTGTAGTGTATAAACGAATCGAATCACCATGTTTGTAGTGTATAAACGAATCACCATGTTTGTAGTGTATAAACGAATCACCATGTTTGTAGTGTATAAACGAATCAACATGTTTGTAGTGTATAAACGAATCAACATGTTTGTAGTGTATAAACGAATCACCATGTTTGTAGTGTATAAACGAATCACCATGTTTGTAGTGTGTTTGTAGTGTATAAACGAATCACCATGTTTGTAGTGTATGGCGAATCACCATGTTTGTAGTGTATAAACGAATCACCATGTTTGTAGTGTATAAACGAATCACCATGTTTGTAGTGTATAAACGAATCACCATGTTTGTAGTGTATAAACGAATCACCATGTTTGTAGTGTATAAACAAGAATCAACATGTTTGTATATAAACGAATCACCATGTTTGTAGTGTATATAAACGAATCAACATGTTTGTAGTGTATAAACGAATCACCATGTTTGTAGTGTATAAACGAATCACCATGTTTGTAGTGTATAAACGAATCAACCATGTTTGTAGTGTATAAACGAATCACCATGTTTGTAGTGTATAAACGAATCACCATGTTTGTAGTTATGAATCACCATGTTTTGTAGTGTATAAACGAATCACCATGTTTGTAGTGTATAAACGAATCACCATGTTTGTAGTGTATAAACGAATCACCATGTTTGTAGTGTATAAACGAATCAACATGTTTGTAGTGTATAAACGAATCCAACATGTTGTGTATAAACGAATAGTGTATAAACGAATCAACATGTTTGTAGTGTATAAACGAATCACCATGTTTGTAGTGTATAAACGAATCACCATGTTTGTAGTGTATAAACGAATCAACATGTTTGTAGTGTATAAACGAATCAACATGTTTGTAGTGTATAAACGAATCAACATGTTTGTAGTGTATAAACGAATCACCATGTTTGTAGTGTATAAACGAATCCACCATGTTTGTAGTGTATAAACGAATCACCATGTTTGTAGTGTATAAACGAATCACCATGTTTGTAGTGTATAAACGAATCACCATGTTTGTAGTGTATAAACGAATCAACATGTTTGTAGTGTATAAACGAATCACCATGTTTGTAGTGTATAAACGAATCACCATGTTTGTAGTGTATAAACGAATCAACATGTTTGTAGTGTATAAACGAATCACCATGTTTGTAGTGTATAAACGAATCAACATGTTTGTAGTGTATAAACGAATCACCATGTTTGTAGTGTATAAACGAATCACCATGTTTGTAGTGTATAAACGAATCACCATGTTTGTAGTGTATAAACGAATCACCATGTTTGTAGTGTATAAACGAATCACCATGTTTGTAGTGTATAAACGAATCAACATGTTTGTAGTGTATAAACGAATCACCATGTTTGTAGTGTATAAACGAATCACCATGTTTGTAGTGTATAAACGAATCAACATGTTTGTAGTGTATAAACGAATCACCATGTTTGTAGTGTATAAACGAATCAACATGTTTGTAGTGTATAAACGAATCAACATGTTTGTAGTGTATAAACGAATCACCATGTTTGTAGTGTATAAACGAATCACCATGTTTGTAGTGTATAAACGAATCACCATGTTTGTAGTGTATAAACGAATCACCATGTTTGTAGTGTATAAACGAATCAACATGTTTGTAGTGTATAAACGAATCACCATGTTTGTAGTGTATAAACGAATCAACATGTTTGTGGTGTATAAACGAATCACCATGTGAGTGTTTGTAGTGTATAAACGAATCAACATGTTTGTAGTGTATAAACGAATCACCATGTTTTGTAGTGTATAAACGAATCACCATGTTTGTAGTGTATAAACGAATCACCATGTTTGTAGTGTATAAACGAATCAACATGTTTGTAGTGTATAAACGAATCACCATGTTTGTAGTGTATAAAGGAATCAACATGTTTGTAGTGTATAAACGAATCACCATGTTTGTAGTGTATAAACGAATCAACATGTTTGTAGTGTATAAACGAATCATGTTTATGTGTGTTTGTAGTGTATAAACGAATCAACATGTTTGTAGTGTATAAACTAATCACCATGTTTGTAGTGTATAAACGAATCAACATGTTTGTAGTGTATAAACGAATCAACATGTGTGTAGGGTATAAACGAATCACCATGTTTGTAGTGTATAAACGAATCACCATGTTTGTAGTGTATAAACGAATCAACATGTTTGTAGTGTATAAACGAATCAAAATGTTTGTAGTGTATAAACGAATCACCATGTTTGTAGTGTATAAACGAATCACCATGTTTGTAGTGTATAAACGAATCACCATGTTTGTAGTGTATAAACGAATCACCATGTTTGTAGTGTATAAACGAATCACCTTGTTTCTAGTGTATAAACGAATCAACATGTTTCTAGTGTATAAACGAATCACCATGTTTGTAGTGTATAAAGGAATCAACATGTTTGTAGTGTATAAACGAATCACCATGTTTGTAGTGTATAAACGAATCACCATGTTTGTAGTGTATAAAGGAATCAACATGCTTCTAGTGTATAAAGGAATCAACATGTTTGTAGTGTATAAACGAATCAACATGTTTGTAGTGTATAAACGAATCACCATGTTTGTAGTGTATAAACGAATCACCATGTTTGTACTGTATAAACGAATCACCATGTTTGTAGTGTATAAACGAATCACCATGTTTGTAGTGTATAAACGAATCACCATGTTTGTAGTGCATAAACGAATCACCATGTTTGTAGTGTATAAACGAATCACCATGTTTGTAGTGTATAAACGAATCACCATGTTTGTAGTGTATAAACGAATCACCATGTTTGTAGTGTATAAACGAATCAACATGTTTGTAGTGTATATACGAATCAACATGTTTGTAGTGTATAAACGAATCAACATGTTTGTAGTGTATAAAGGAATCAACATGCTTGTAGTGTATAAACTAATCAACATGTTTGTAGTGTATAAACGAAGCACCATGTTTGTAGTGTATAAACGAATCAACATGTTCGTAGTGTATAAACGAATCAACATGTGTGTGGGGTATAAACGAATCACCATGTTTGTAGTGTATAAACGAATCACCATGTTTGTAGTGTATAAACGAATCACCATGTTTGTAGTGTATAAACGAATCACCATGTTTGTATTGGATAAACGAATCAACATGTGTGTAGTGTATAAACGAATCAACATGTTTGTAGTGTATAAACGAATCACCATGTTTGTAGTGTATAAACGAATCACCATGTTTGTAGTGGATAAACGAATCAACATGTTTGTAGTGTATAAACGAATCACCATGTTTGTAGTGTATAAACGAATCACCATGTTTGTAGTGTATAAACGAATCACCATGTTTGTAGTGTATAAACGAATCACCATGTTTGTAGTGTATAAACGAATCACCATGTTTGTAGTGTATAAACGAATCAACATGTTTGTAGTGTATAAACGAATCAACATGTTTGTAGTGTATAAACGAATCAACATGTTTGTAGTGTATAAACGAATCACCATGTTTGTAGTGTATAAACGAATCACCATGTTTGTAGTGTATAAACGAATCACCATGTTTGTAGTGTATAAACGAATCACCTTGTTTCTAGTGTATAAACGAATCAACATGTTTCTAGTGTATAAACGAATCAACATGTTTGTAGTGTATAAACGAATCAACATGTTTGTAGTGTATAAACGAATCACCATGTTTGTACTGTATAAACGAATCAACATGTTTGTAGTGTATAAACGAATCACCATGTTTGTAGTGTATAAAGGAATCACCATGTTTGTAGTGTATAAACGAATCACCATGTTTGTAGTGTATAAACGAATCAACATGTTTGTAGTGTATAAACGAATCAACATTTTTGTAGTGTATTAACGAATCAACATGTGTGTGGTGTATAAACGAATCACCATGTTTGTAGTGTATAAACGAATCACCATGTTTGTAGTGTATAAACGAATCACCATGTTTGTAGTGTATAAACGAATCAACATGTTTGTAGTGTATAAACGAATCAACATGTTTGTAGTGTATAAACGAATCAACATGTTTGTAGTGTATAAACTAATCAACATGTTTGTATTGGATAAACGAATGAACATGTGTGTAGTGTATAAACGAATCAACATGTTTGTAGTGTATAAACGAATCACCATGTTTGTAGTGTATAAACGAATCACCATGTTTGTAGTGTATAAACGAATCACCATGTTTGTAGTGTATAAACGAATCAACATGTTTGTAGTGTATAAACGAATCAACATGTGTGTGGGGTATAAACGAATCACCATGTTTGTACTGTATAAACGAATCACCATGTTTGTAGTGTATAAACGAATTACCATGTTTGTAGTGTATAAACGAATCACGATGTTTGTAGTGTATAAACGAATCAACATGTGTGTAGTGTATAAACGAATCAACATGTTTGTAGTGTATAAACGAATCAACATGTTTGTAGTGTATAAACTAATCAACATGTTTGTAGTGTATAAACGAATCACCATGTTTGTAGTGTATAAACGAATCAACATGTTTGTAGTGTATGAACGAATCAACATGTGTGTGGGGCATAAACGAATCAACATGTTTGTAGTGTATAAACGAATCAACATGTTTGTAGTGTATAAACGAATCACCATGTTTGTAGTGTATAAACGAATCACCATGTTTGTAGTGTATAAACGAATCACCATGTTTGTAGTGTATAAACGAATCACCATGTTTGTATTGGATAAACGAATCAACATGTGTGTAGTGTATAAACGAATCAACATGTTTGTATAAGGAGTTACTAGTATGTGTTTTATAGTTAGCATTATAATCTTTACCGTTCATTCAGAATCAGTTTAAGTACAAACTCGCAAACTCGGCAAGAATGAGGAAAAAAACCCGCAGAAATATTAGTTTTCACATGTATGCTTCTATAGATAATGATCAGTTCATCATGGCACACATCAAACAATCTCGTGTCAAGATGAAGGACATCTGTTTTCAATATTTTGTATAACGTCCATGAGAATCCAGAACTGCCTGTCGTGGTCGCACTACTGCCTTTCGACTACGACATAATGCCAGGGGAATGTTCACTAACTCTTCCTGCAGTGCTTGTTCCAACTGTTGGAGGTGTTGTGGCTGATACTGACGTGGTTGTAGACGTAGATCAAGAACATCCTATACATTTTCGATGGGGTTAAAGTCTTTATACCTTGATTGCCATGACAGAAAAATCAGCAATATTTCGGTTGTGAAAAGTTACATGCACATTTCGTTTTAATGATGTAACTAGTCATGTAGGCTGTGGATTTGTTAGTTACATGGATCTGTTTTCATATACTTCAGTATCTGTATAGTCCTGTCAGTACAGTATTAGACAGTGAATGTTATATTTCTTTCAGCCGTTGACACAGTGGAGGTACACATAACCAGCGAAAATGCTGCTACCGAGGATCGCTTGACCGAAGTAGGCAACAAACGTGGAGTGTGGGACAATTTGCGACAGTTCTTCAGCACACTATATGCTGGACTGGAGCGGATATATCGGGGGAGTGTGGTGATGAAACTCCGGGTGACAGACTCCAACTTCCTCCATTGTATCGAGAAGGCAGCCAAGGAAGGTCGACTGAATGAACTCATCCTGGATCTCCTTCAAGAAGAGGGCGTTTTCGACACGATTAAAGGTCAAAAGGTGGAGATAACTGTTGAAGTCAGGATTCCGGAAGACCAGTATGGTAGGTTTGGTCAGCTGTACGCATGACAGTTCAATTAAGTAATTTGTATGTTTTGTCACTACCTAATTCAATAGTTTCATTTAACGTGACACTGCTTTCATATTTGAGCTGGCAGGGAAGTACATTTCAAAGACATCTGGAAGCTAATGCATTCTGATTTAGACCAAACCTAAATACTGGTTACATCAATATATTTTCTTTTATTCAGAGGAAATGTCAAAAGAGATGGAAAGGTTGGTATGAAATGTTCTTAAAAACTTAAAACTTGTTTGTAGAATATGCCATTTTGGCATACATATCTTAAGTGTCTTTAAACGTGATTCCAAACACACTGAGTCTATCGCTAGGAAACCATTTTAATTGCAGTAAAACCTGAGCGTGTGAACCACGTGTGAATTTAGATACATTAACACAGACAAATTAAATGTCCATTAAAGGCCAATGCCACAGGGTTTCATCTGTCAGTTAGCTTGGTTAGCAGAGGAACGGCTGAAACACCCTTTTTCATAATTACTACTGCTACTGCTACTGCTACTACTACTACTACTACTACTACTGCTGCTGCTTACTACTACTACTACTATTACTACTACTACTACTGCTACTGCTACTCCTCGTACTACTACTACTACTAAAATGTTGAGAACAATGGGCGTTTTCTTTGTTACTTTTAACTGTGTAGTAATATACTCCCATATGACGTACCAATATAACTTAACCACTGGCAACTTACATACACAAAATGACCGTATTACCCAAATTTACTAACATTAGGGAATATACGTTTCATCCGGCGGCCATATGAACAACGTTTGAAATCTACGTATCATCGGGCTGTCAGATTTACACACATTTAAAGGGGTGTTAAAATAAATGAACACTCAACTCTGTATTTGCTTGTATTTCACAGGTGTGTAAATCTGGTCATTGTTTTCTCGCATGTGTAACGTATGTAAATGCTGTGATTGTAGGACATGCATTTCAATACCTTTGAAATCTCGTATGACCAGGGTTAGGTTTGTCATATATTTAGTACACGCGTACTTCTTATATATGACATACAAGGAGAGACAGCTTATTGCAATAAAACACAGACAGGTGTGTTCACATAGCTGCACAAATTTCATTATCTATACTTTCGAAAAAGATGATTATAATGTATTACTGATGTGAAGTCCTGTTTTAAATGTGTAAATATGCACATACTTGGTATTAGAGCTGTGCTTCGTAGTGTAAGTGGAGAGACGATACAACTTGATACCAGTTTAATGAGGTGAGACGATATATCATGAGTAAGTGAGTTAAAGTTTACAGTCACAGTGGCAGTATTTCAGCCATATCGTGACTACAAATAGTTATAAATTCATGAAAACCTGTGTTACTTTCACTCACACACACACTTAAAGAGCTGTTGATCTCATAAAATTTCAGCATTTCATGTTGAAGAAGGTACAGTCAAACATGTTCAGCACACCTTAAAATACATTTGAAACTGAAGTTTCCTTTTGGAAGTTGAGTATCCACACCAATTCTTTCACAAACAATTCAATGTAATTTATATCAGAATTCAGAATCACTGAAAAAACTCTTAAGTCTGCTGTCTAAATTGTATCTTATCTTTGTTCTCTTTCTTAACAAAGCTAAGACATCATTCATAGTTGTGAATAAATGGTGTTATTTGTCAAACAACCAAAACATATTTCAATTGCTTGAAGACAAGTATTGTACAGTTCACAGAGTTTGAAAAATGTTCACACTCTATCACTTCTACACCAACTCCTTTGTTCATGTAACAGATACAAACAAATATTCCTACTGTCCAACCAACATTAGAATGAGGTGCGCGAAAGACGCGTTTGTTAAAGAAGAGCTGGGAGCGTGTCGTGAACTGATCCACTACCTTCTCGAAGGGGGAACAGGTGTGAAAACTTCGGGCACGTGATTTTTGTGATCCTTGCAGTAATCACTTTCTGCGCAATGATTCGGAAATGTCGTGTTTCTGCTCGAGCATGTGTATACTAGTATCTTGTAAAGTGAACTGTTAAAAGAGTATCACACTCTGCAGGTATTTGAAACTTATCATGTCGCACTCTAAATTGGGTAAACGGGGTCAAGTCATTCATTCACAAAAACGTGAGGTTGCCTACAATGTCATTCAGTACATGTGTACTATTTCCGACAGCACACACAGTGCACTCAAAAAAGCGAGCGATGCTGCTGGTATATCTGTCAGTACCTTACGCAAAATAAAGGACGAAGGTAAACAGGGGTGAGCTACCATTAAGAAAAAAAAGCCCGGGCTCACACATGATTTTGAAAAGTTGGGCAAGCTCTCAACACTTACTAAATATAAAGCTTTGCAACATACCGGGCTTACACGAAAAAAAAAATTCGTTATTTCTTTCTTTTTCTTTCCTTTCTTTACACTTCGATGTATTAGTTTGAACACTTCGATGTATTAGTTTGGACACTTCGATGTATTAGTTTGAACACTTCGATGTATTAGTTTGGACACTTCGATGTATTAGTTTGAGAAAAACATTGTCAACGTGCGATGTGTGCACATGATACTTAACACTGACGTAGTTTCATAGGGGTCGTGTTGAACATTATTTTGGTCTGTGTACTTCAGTGATAACTGTGCTGAGCTATGACACCTCTGTGAACTGTTAATCAGTGTAATGGTATGTTATGGCTTTGCCGGGTTTAACAGAAACCAAGTCAGAATCTCGCTGCTGGAATCAAGAGAGCTACGTGCTGTTGTAAGACCATACCCCTCTTTTTATACCTGAACTGGTATACATTTTCTTGACAAAGAACTAAGTCATATTCAAGGTTGCGGTACTTCTTCTCATAGCTACATGCACAATTGTCCTAAAGGTGCCTCCACATGACGAATGTGAACCTTGCTCTCTCCTCTCGGTGTTCACATAGTACATTTGTTTGTCACAGGTGCAGTAGTTAAGCTGTCGAATGGTGTTTACAGGTTATTCATTGAAGACAAAAGATGTTTACCGGTCGTTGTCAAGTTAAGATGATAGTGTAGGTATTTATGCAATATGGAAATCCGTAATGTATGGTGAATGCAGTGACATAATGGCTATATTGCACCTGCAAGCAGGACCATATGAGTGTAAATAGTATCAACAGGGCACACAAAGGGTCCTGTGTAAACTCAACTGACACCTTTCACAACAAAGTGTGACGAAGGTGGGTTACTTAGAAATACTAAGCTGTATACATGGTATACTTTGCTGTACATAACCAACGCATGCATACAAAACATCTGGAGTGACAAAAGACTTAGTGAGTGAATACGTAAATATTGCTTAAAGGTGAGTCAGCAGTATTGCAAGTATTTGCAGCTAAGTTTGTAAGAATATATGACGAAACACTTAATTGTGTATGATTATATCAAAAGTGTGATATTTATTATCCAAAATGTCTTCTGGGCGAACTACGGAAACATAAACGACCCACTCTACTAAAATGCATTGTGTATGTAGAATATTTGTGCATATAATATATTGTGAAGCGGTTGCAATGGTATGTATGTATGTCCGCCCACGTGTTGGAAAAAACACACTCATACACTCACTTGACTTTCTATGGCATGTTTGAACAAACACAGCTGTTAACCTTAATGATCTTGAAGAATATCTCATTTGTAATCGGTGTGATGGTCTGAAACTAGAATACGATAATGATCACGTGACCAGCTACCTTAAACTCTTAGTGATTTATTTTTTCATTTGTTCCCATAATTGAATACAAGCATATAAAGTAAAGCAGAAAGTGTACATATGCATGATCAAAGTTCATCAACTGGTAGCATGAAGAAGCTATAATGCAATAAAGTTATTCAAGTTTGATTCCAGATTAAGTCAGAGATTGAAAACTGAGGATAAAGGAAACCATTTCTCTGAAAATTATCAAAATTATTGTTCCTTCTAGATATGAATTTTTCAACCGTGTAAGTGTCTTTAAAAAGTTTTAAGACATTATTAACTTTTGGAATTATTTTCTTTAAAGTGCAAGTATATATATATGACTTTTAGCATAAACGATTATATGATTTAGCAATGGCTTATTACCGGAAACCAAACCAAACCAAAGTCTTTCTTATTTCAAATTTCTGTTTGTTTTGGATTATCCAGTTTTCAAGTTCTTTCCAGAAGGTTTGGGTTACAACACATTCCCAATATACATGACATAAAGTTTCACTATCAACATTACAAAAACCATATATGTTCCTACAATATCAAATTTGAGTTTCAGATCTTCAAAAGAGTTAAAATACCTTCATTACAAAGGTCCTTAATTGTTAAAATTCCATTTTTAGCCCAATGCCTAATAAAGTGATTTGGGTTTTTGAAATTATCACCATGAAAAAAGCCCCGGGCTTAGACATGATTTTGAAAATGAAAGTTGGGCAAGGTCTCAACAATATTAAATATACTGCTTTGCAACCTACCGGGCTTACACGACAAGAATTGGCTTGCTACGCGCCTGGTAAATGCGTTCCCGCGATGGGTACCAGTAAGTTCACAAGCCCAGGGAAAGTGCGTACTCGTACCGAAGGGAAAATTGAATTTGATGATTTTGATAAATGCGCAATTCGCCAGTACATTCAACACTGCTACACAGTAACCAAGACAATGCCAACACTGACAGTTTATGGCTTTACATACCCTCGGAACCTTAATGGTAAAATGGACTGCACCACTATTCAGATGCACGGGTTCAAATGACAGGTCGGCATTATTCGTCTCACAGTACAAGGTTCACTTCAGAAGAATTTCAAAGACACTCCCTTCCTATTCCTAATGCAATACTCCTTACAACTTTCAGTAGTACTTAAGTAGTATCGGGATATATCGTCTCTTGTGGCGATACATCGATGTATCACAGCCCTTGCGATATTAATATCCTGATGTATTGCCTAAATGTGTTTTGTATGGATGCATTCGTATCGCAAAGTTGACTATGCAAACATCGATACTATCGATGAATCGTTGCACCACTACGTCAGATTGCCTCTTTTGATTCGGAATACAGATGTTGTCCCATACGGACGTTTTCTCAAATTTAAGTTACCCGACGGAATATACTGTACACCTATTTTGATTCCATCTCTTGGGTAGATTATAGAAAACTGTAGTGATTGCAATTAGTTCATAAAGTTAGATAACTAAGCAGTTTCTGTAATTATTGAAAGCTTACTACCTGACATCATTTATGTTGCTTATGCGTTTTTAATTTTTGCTTTTTGCTGTCTGATTTGTTATACATTATATAATAATGTTAATCATTTTGGCATCCCAATATCATGGAATATAATGTGAACGTATTAATCTATCAAAGTACTGAAACGTTTTATAACTATGCTTTTCTGTTATTGGGTGAAACTGTTAATTAAATGTACCTCCGTACAAAAGTTCCAGAAATGAATAGAAACTGAAAATTGCTAAATAAATGGAAAACTAAACTGGATAAAGATTGCAAACAGTTATTATTAATATACCTGTCTTGATATATCAGTGTGCAGATCATGTCACAAACATAAAAACTGAAGGATGGGTGTGGAAAGAGTGGGGGAAAACACGTGCAAAGTCTCTGAGTCAGCTGAGATTATCCTTCAAAAACATCATATGTACATTTAACAATCACTTATCATTAAGTGCAACAAAAGCATTACAAAAACGCCATATTTCCAGACAGCATAACATCACCTTTGGCTGGAGTTCTAAATATTTGATACCGAAAGCCTGTCAGTTAACTCAAAGGTAATAACCCTTGTGTTTTACAATGATGGCTTAATCATAGTCACAATGAATTATAGGCTGCTATGCGTTTTCGAATGTGATTGGGTCAGTGAAATACTAATATTTACCAAATCAAATTCTAAAGGAGCTTTTCTTCAAGCAGTGACTTAAAGCCATACATAGCTAGACTTGCTTAGATTATAGACTTCATATAAGGCATCAGTAGTATGCAGTGTCACCCTGGCCCCTTTTTCAAAATGGCGGCACATCCGGTCCCCATGGGCGCCGCCATCTTGGATCCGGTCGCTTCCGGCCAGGGGGAGATCACTCGGGTTCCGGTTCCGGTGCTTCCGGTTCCGGTGTGTGCGCACGCATCGCGATGACGTCACGTCCGGTTCCGGTGGTTGCGCGCGCATGACGATGACGTCACCTCCGGGCCAAGATGGCGGACGCGTTTCAAGATGGCGTCCCATCCGGTGGGATCGCGTGAGATCTCGCGGGATCTCGTGGATTCTCGCGGGATCTCGCGAGCGTAGACGCCTTTCAAGATGGCGGAACGGACGAGCGGCGGACGGGACGGGACGGAGACGGAGAGGGAAGGGAAGGAGAGGAAAGGAGAGGAAAGGAGGAGGGAGAGAGGGGGTGAGGCGGACGATGGCGTGGCTAGACAAGTGTGTGTGTGTTAGTGTGTGTGTGTGTGTGTGTGTGTGTGGTTAAAAAACATTGGATGTAGCCTTCTTTCGAGCGAGGTGGGTGGCCCTGAAAAGGGCCGTTGGTATGTGAACCAGGCAGGTTAGCATTCACAGAGGAGTTGGAGACCCCGAAAAATAAATTTTCCGGGGCACACATCATCGTGTTGCTGCTGCCCTCTCTTGATGATGCCTTCTCCACAGTAGAGGCATATGTAGAAGGCAGCTCCTGGAACGACATCAAAGCGATTTGAGGGATACGCTTTAAAACAGGTAGGGCAGATAATTAGTCGCCATTGGGATGACCATTTTGGTAATGTTGTTGTTGTTGTTGTTGTTGTTGGTGGTGGTGGTGGTGGGGCTACCGTGTCTCCTGTCGTAGGTGGTGGTGGTGGTGGGGCTGCCGCTGCTTCTGTTACCGTTGTGGGTATCGGTTCTGCAGGTGTTGTTGCTGCCTCTTCCATTTTGATGTCAGTCTTCCCTTGTAAGGTAGGGCTGCATCGCAAGCATTGCCGTCTACCACAATTTTTCCTGTAAGGCACCGGTCGCATGACTTCTACTTTTCTTGTATTCATGTTGCATGAACATAGCCTCACTGATCCATGTTGGAGTTTATATATGGGCGACGAGACAGCGATGACGTGTCGTCGATGACGTGGTATCGATGACGTGGTATCGATGACGTCATGGTCGCGCGTGAGGGTAATGACGTGGTATCGATGACGTCATGGTCGCGCGTGAGGGTAATGACGTGGCACCGTAGACGTCATGATCGTGAGCTCTCAATATATATGATGAGCGGGGTGACGGAAGCAGTGTTACAACCAGCAATCATGTCTGGAGAAAACTGGGATCTGGAACTCATGTCCTTGGAGACAGCATCGCCACCCCCCTTGCCGGCATGGAAGTGCTAACGATGTTATGGGTGTCTACCCGTCTACGCCAATGGCACCATTGAGTACAATGCCACCTTTCAATGTGTCTACTGTGGCACTGTCTTGAAGGACACTTATATCAGGCGTTTAACTCATGGGAGCAAGTGCCCCGTGAAAACAAAGATGACCATCCATCCCTGCCAATGTATGACCCAGCTGTGGTCCCTGGAGTGAAGTACACTCTAAAAAACGGCCCTTTTCAGGGCCATCCATCTCTCTCAAAAGAAAGGTTCATTTCAATGCCAACAACAATAACAACAACACTAGGTTGACATTTTTTCAAACGTTTTATTTCCCCCGCTAACAAGAACACTTTGACAAAAGAGACAGGATTAGGGGCGTCCCTGATCTTTTGTTTACAAACGGTATGAACTGTAACATCATAACTGTAACATCAGAACTGTAACATCATCACATCAGAACGATAAGGTTGTGTCCTTTGGCAGGGGTGTGGATCATGGCCAGCGTTGTTGTTGTCTGTCAGGCGTGTGGGTTGAAACCAACGTCTTACACGTTCTTCATTGACGAGGGTATCGTAGGGATCAAACTGTTCCATCACTTCGTCAAAAGACCATCCACAGGCACGATGAGCCAGTACATACAAACAGTACATCCCACAAGAGGCACTGAACCAGGGTTGAAGTGATTGGCCATTCCACTGTTGTTGGAGCCATCCGGCGAAGGTCATGACATTCGAAAGTCTGGATGCTGTTGATAGGGATGAAGTCCATAACTGTCAAAGTAGTCCATGGCACCTGGTACTGGACGATACACGCACACCCAGTGTTGTCCTGGGAGATGGCTGGGGTCCGTGTTGACAATGTAGGCTTTAGGATAATGTCCCTCCTGCTGTTCACACAGCACGGTGGTGGCAAAGTGATCTCGGGCAAAGGTACCTTGGTAGAGGGGTCGCAGCAGGGGATCCTGTTGTACGTAGGCGTTCAAGTGTCTGGTCGTCAAGCCACTGTCGTCGTCGTCCATCCTTAGACCATCAGAGCGTTGCGGAACCGATCAATTTCCAAAACACTTTCGTATTCCTCGTAGCAGACGAGCGTGACGGGGCGTGGTAGGGGTTCTGCAAACTGAAGTTCAAGTCCTAACTTGCCCGTCTGTCGTGGGTAGTTATACCCTTCATCTGCGCCCAGATCTGCCGTCAGATCCACCACCCACACAGTGAATCCGTTCCTGAATTCGTCCAGGGTGAGGTTGCAGGGATGTTCTTGCCACAGGTGTCCCGTGTTGCGGAACAGGTTCATGTACAACTGTTTGAAGCGAGGCACTGTTGTCCTGAAAGTCGCTTTTTTGATTTCAGTGCCATGCACTTCTTGCCCATTGAGTTTCAGCTTGAGACTGGTCACGTTGTTGTGCTTGAAATGGTAGGGGTTCTTTTCCTTGCTGCCAGCAAAAGCATCATTGTCCACCAATCCCAACACCACTCGTTTGGGCAGTTGGCCTCCAATCAGTTGATCTTTGTGGAAATCGCGTCCTCCTCCTGAAATGTCGTGGGCTGTGACTTGGACTCGGGTCAAAGGATATTTGGCCGTGACTCCTGGTGACATGTGTTTCACGTGTTGTTCCCGTATGGCAGGATCAATGTTGACTTGGCGCACGTAAAACTCGGCTTTGGTCAGTTCAAATCGGCACTCGACGTCTCCAGCACTCATCAAGTAGAAATCACTCGGGCTGCGAATCAGTTCTAGTTTCATGGGGACTCCATCCACCAGGTACGGTCTTGGAGAAACAGGTCACAGTGGAGACGTCCTGTCAGTTCCACGTCTCGGGTGGGTAGAATGACCCCTCGTCGTGCGACAAGTCCGGCGTTGGCATTCTGGGCGACAGCATTAAAGTGCTCCATTTTTCCAGCTTCATCGGTGTACCATCCTGGACACTGGAGATGGGTCCCTTTGGCTGCCTTCCCATAACTCAGCAACGTTTCCAAATAGGCTCGGTAGGGATAGGTACCCATGGAAGGAGTAATTTCCAGTTGGTTGTGTCCCACTTGCACACGCACTTCACGAAAGAGGGAATGCATCATGTTGTTCACCGTGGACACGGCGAGTGCCCCATCGCCATCATGAACTGCATTCGTACCATCTGTATTCTTGATTTTGAGGCAGATGCGGAGGTAACACTGGCTCAAATCGATGTAGGCATTGACAGGGTTAGCAATGTTAAATTGGAGGGGGCCCGCGACCGAAGGGGGTGCCAGAGGGCTGTATCGAATCCACTGACCTTCTTGGACGGACGTCACCACAGGGGGCACAGAAAAGAGATCCAGTTGGGCCTTGGAGCATTCACAGGCATCTCGGCGCATCATCTTGACAGCTGATCTGGACCACAGGTCTGCACAACAGGTCTTGACCCTACGGTGTCTGGTGTTGAACTGAACTCCTTTCCCATCGGGTGGGTCTTTATCTCTTTCTCTCAAAACAAGGGTTTCACGTTTCTTGGTGGATCCCCAGGCTGTTTCCGTTTTCGTTTGCGCGGCGGGTGATCCTGGTAGTGGGTGCTGTCGCAAGGTGGCAAGTAAGGCTTGTTTCCCATGATGTTTCAAACTGTCCCCCACACTTCGGTGTCCTGAACTGATATCTTGCACTAATCCCGGCAACATCTTGACGCCTGATTTGAGAGCTGATTTTCCCACCGTCTTGAGGATGGAGAGTGCTGAACGTCCCAAGTTTCCCAAGATGTTACCGAAACCTCTCCTTGTTGATGAATCGTCCTCGGTACCACGGCTAAGCCGCCTCCTCCTCGCTGCTGTCCACCCAAACCGCTGCGCTGCGGAGTCTGATACACTGGTGTCCTACCATGCTGATTCTCAGTACGTACCCAGGCGACGCGGACGGTAATGAAGTGTCACGATGGTCTTCCCACTCTGGAATGGCACAAGACGTCCTACGTCATCCGTTAAATAGATTCGAATGGCATCCGTGGTTCCCTGACGCAATCCCATGTAGCGTAGGTGATGAGGGGTTTTGATCACGACGCTGTCTTCCATCATCTGACGCGACACGGTGACATACATCAGTAAGGGAGCCATGGTATCCCCCACGATTTGATCTTCCACCGCATCCGAGTAGACGTACACGGTATCTAAAAAACGGCCCTTTTCAGGGCCATCCATCTCTCTCAAAAGAAAGGTTCATTTCAATGCCAACAACAATAACAACAACACTAGGTTGACATTTTTTCAAACGTTTTATTTCCCCCGCTAACAAGAACACTTTGACAAAAGAGACAGGATTAGGGGCGTCCCTGATCTTTTGTTTACAAAGCGGTATGAACTGTAACATCATAACTGTAACATCAGAACTGTAACATCATCACATCAGAACGATAAGGTTGTGTCCTTTGGCAGGTGTGGATCATGGCCAGCGTTGTTGTTGTCTGTCAGGCGTGTGGGTTTGAAACCAACGTCTTACGTTCTTCATTGGCGAGGGGTATCGTAGGGATCAAACTGTTCCATCACTTCGTCAAAAGACCATCCACAGGCACGATGAGCCAGTACATACAAACAGTACATCCACAAGAGGCACTGAACCAGGGTTGAAGTGATTGGCCATTCCACTGTTGTTGGAGCCATCCGGCGAAGGTCATGACATTCGAAAGTCTGGATGCTGTTGATAGGGATGAAGTCCATAACTGTCAAAGTAGTCCATGGCACCTGGTACTGGACGATACGCATACACCCAGTGTTGTCCTGGGAGATGGCTGGGGTCCGTGTTGACAATGTAGGCTTTAGGATAATGTCCTCCTGCTGTTCACACAGCACGGTGGTGGCAAAGTGATCTCGGGCAAAGGTACCTTGGTAGAGGGGTCGCAGCAGGGGATCCTGTTGTGCGTGGCGTTCAAGTGTCTGGTCGTCAAGCCACTGTCGTCGTCGTCCATCCTTAGACCATCAGGCGTTAGCGGAACCGATCAATTTCCAAAACACTTTCGTATTCCTCGTAGCAGACCAGGCGTGACGGGCGTGGTAGGGGTTCTGCAAACTGAAGTTCAAGTCCTAACTTGCCCGTCTGTCGGTGGGTAGTTATACCCTTCATCTGCCCAGATCTGCCGTCAGATCCACCACCCACACAGTGAATCCGTTCCTGAATTCGTCCAGGGTGAGGTTGCAGGGATGTTCTTGCCACAGGTGTCCCGTGTTGCGGAACAGGTTCATGTACAACTGTTTGAGCGAGGCACTGTTGTCCTGAAAGTCGCTTTTGATTTCAGTGCCATGCACTTCTTGCCCATTGAGTTTCAGCTTGAGACTGGTCACGTTGTTGTGCTTGAAATGGTAGGGGTTCTTTTCCTTGCTGCCAGCAAAAGCATCATTGTCCACCAATCCCAACACCACTCGTTTGGGCAGTTGGCCTCCAATCAGTTGATCTTTGTGGAAATCGCGTCCTCCTCCTGAAATGTCGTGGGCTGTGACTTGGACTCGGGTCAAAGGATATTTGGCCGTGACTCCTGGTGACATGTGTTTCATGTGTTGTTCCGTATGGCAGGATCAATGTTGACTTGGCGCGCGTAAAACTCGGCTTTGGTCAGTTCAAATCGGCACTCGGCGTCTCCAGCACTCATCAAGTAGAAATCACTTTCGGGCTGCGAATCAGTTCTAGTTTCATGGGGACTCCATCCACCAGGTACGGTCTTGGAGAAACAGGTCACAGTGGAGACGTCCTGTCAGTTCCACGTCTCGGTGGGTAGAATGACCCCTCGTCGTGCGACAAGTCCTCGCGTTGGCATTCTGGGCGACAGCATTAAAGTGCTCCATTTTTCCAGCTTCATCGGTGTACCATCCTGGACACTGGAGATGGGTCCCTTTGGCTGCCTTCCCATAACTCAGCAACGTTTCCAAATAGGCTCGGTAGGGATAGGTACCCATGGAAGGAGTAATTTCCAGTTGTTTGTGTCCCACTTGCACACGCACTTCACGAAAGAGGGGAATGCATCATGTTGTTCACCGTGGACACGGCGAGTGCCCCATCGCCATCATGAACTGCATTCGTACCATCTGTATTCTTGATTTTGAGGCAGATGCGGGGTAACACTGGCTCAAATCGATGTAGGCATTGACAGGGTTAGCAATGTTAAATTGGAGGGGGCCCGCGACCGAAGGGGGTGCCAGAGGGCTGTATCGAATCCACTGACCTTCTTGGACGGACGTCACCACAGGGGGCACAGAAAAGAGATCCAGTTGGGCCTTGGAGCATTCACAGGCATCTCGGCGCATCATCTTGACAGCTGATCTGGACCACAGGTCTGCACAACAGGTCTTGACCCTACGGTGTCTGGTGTTGAACTGAACTCCTTTCCCATCGGGGTGGGTCTTTATCTCTTTCTCTCAAAACAAGGGTTTACGTTTCTTGGTGGATCCCCCAGGCTGTTTCCGTTTTCGTTTGCGAGCGGGTGATCCTGGTAGTGGGTGCTGTCGCAAGGTGGCAAGTAAGGCTTGTTTCCCATGATGTTTCAAACTGTCCCCACGCCCGGTGTCCTGAACTGATATCTTGCACTAATCCCGGCAACATCTTGACGCCTGATTTGAGAGCTGATTTTCCCACCGTCTTGAGGATGGAGAGTGCTGAACGTCCCAAGTTTCCCAAGATGTTACCGAAACCTCTCCCTTGTTGATGAATCGTCCTCGGTACACGGCTAAGCCGCCTCCTCCTCGCTGCTGTCCACCCAAGCCGCTGCGCTCGCGAGTCTGATACACTGGTGTCCTACCATGCTGATTCTCAAGTGCGATACCCAGGCGACGCGGACGGTAATGAAGTGTCCGCGATGGTCTTCCCACTCTGGAATGGCACAAGGCGTCCCACGTCATCCGTTAAATAGATTCGAATGGCATCCGGGTGGTTCCCTGGCGCAATCCCATGTAGCGTGTAGGTGATGAGGGTTTTGATCCGCGGCGCTGTCTTCCATCATCTGGCGCGACACGGGGACATACATCAGTAAAGGGAGCCATGGTATCCCCGCGATTTGATCTTCCACGCATCCGAGTAGAGGCGTTACGGTATCAAAACCAGCCAGATGGTGTGCTTCCTGTTCACCCACGGCGAGAGGACGGTCAAACACAGCCACTTGCACAGGCTGAGCAGAGACTTGACTTATTTCTTCTGCTTCATCCACCATGGGGAGCTGTATGAATCCCAGCATACATACTAAAGGAGCAGGCAACACCAATCGGGTGGTGTAGGCAGACCTGTAGGCATCGTGGTCAGGTTGACTTGAGGTTCTGCAGGAGGAACCCGTGATGGCTCTGCACATGTCTTTCGGGGTGGGAGCATAAAAGTTGACATGCGTTTTGCCACGCATTTCAAATCGGAGGTCTTTTTGGGGTACTTCACGCGGTGGCGGTGAAGCGACCTCGAGCATCCTGTTGGTAAACATCTTTGCGTATGCTTGTCCACCAGTCGTGCACAGGTGTGTTGAAGCAGGATGTTCAGTCTCTGGACCAGTTGGCGACAGGAATACACTCCTTCTGGAATAATGACCTTTTCGCTGACGGCTCTCATGAGGCCTGGGTTCTCTTCTATCACGGTCGCATCGTGTTCTGCTGAACTGTAAGTTCGGGTCATGCGTTCCAAGTTCACATGAAGGACAAACCAGTTGAAGGGGTATGACACATTGTACCATGTCATGGGGAAATGAAGTTCACTGACGCCGACTTCCCACTCCTGACGATTCACTTGAATGGGAAAGGGTAGTTTGACTTCGTAATGATTCACTCTGTTGTCGGGATGAACATCCATGGACGCATCGCTGGGTAAGGTCACGTAAAAGTCCCGCTTGGAAAACACAGACACCGACATCTTTCTCTCTCTCTCTTAGGGAACCAGGCTGGATACAGAGGGGGTTGGAGATGCAGTCGAGGAAGGTGGCAGCGGGGATGATGACGACGACTGCACGGCGCACCAGCGTGGGTTGTGGGAGCAAGTACCCCAAGCCACTGGCCAACAAAGCTGTCCACAACTGTTTCTCACCGTGGTCCAATGCCAACTGGACCATGCTCATGATGACCACGCCATATATCAGAAACACTTGGGAGAAAAACACCACTTCACTTCGTGGCAAGTCCATGCCAAAGCAACACCAGCGTGGGGGTGGCTTGCTGCTCTCCTTGCACCTTGAGATCGGTTCACTCTGCATGATGGTGGAGGCTCCACTGACGGTGGGAGACTGGAGGCCTCGCTATTTAAAGACCAGATGAGCCGCAGGGATCCATGAATCAAAGCTGGCAGGGTATCCTGACCATCTCACCAACACTTCATCCTTTTTTTGACGACGTCGTCGTTTCAGGACCTGATCCACTGTGTACACGTCATCCGTTTTCTGAATGGGTTGCAGTTCTTGCGGGTAAAGGTGCCTTGCAGCACTTCTCCATGATCATCTTTCACTTGGTAGACAGGAGGAACACGCTCGCCTTTCACCACCGATCCACGGTGAACAGTTCGGTGGTCCAGTTGGGAAGGTACCCTTTGTCAAACGTGCCCTTGGTCTTGTTCAAACGGACTGCGGGTCCGGGTAACAAGAGGTGCTTCTTCTTCTTCTTCTTCTTCTTTGTCTTGAGTTGGCACTGCTTCTGCTTCTTCTGGCGTTCCATGTGATCCAACACCCGAATTTCATCGTAGGAGCGTTAGGACGTACATCCACGGGCGTTGTCCAATCGTACGATGGACACGATGATTGTAAGAATGCATCAGTTGGGGTAAGGCCTTCAGGTAGTGGCGTGTTCCCTGTTGGGTGAAATACCGCCACATACGGTTTTCAACGTCCTTTGAAAACGTTCCACCACAGAGGCTTTGGTTTCTGGGTTTTGACTGGTGTAGAAATGAATACCTCGTTTCTTGAGGAAGGCTTGAAAAGGGCATTGACAAATTCAGTCCCTTTGTCGGTCTGTAACTGGGATGGCACACGTCCTTTGGCTTGTTTCAGGATCCGTTGAAAGGCCTCTATCAAAGTGGCGTCGGTCTTGGCTTTCATGGGCTGCACCAAGCCATTTTGGAGAAAACATCGATGACACACAGCAAATACCGGTTGCCTTGGTTCTCTTTCTGATACATAGGAGATCGCTCAGATCGGCTTGCCACAATCATCCACGCCACCACACGGTAATGATCCTGGGAAACGAGCGTCGGGCTGGTTTGTGCAAGGTGTATGCGTGTCCTGGGTTTTCAACCATTGCCGCATACCTGGCGTTGGGTGGGCCTTGGCCCCGTTTTGCTTCCCCTTCTTGGGACCCCCATTCCTGGGTCCCCTTCTTCAGGTCCTGCTTTGGCTTGATGTCCTGCTTTGGCTTGATGTCCTGCTGCTTGCCACAGGCAAGCCACCCTCCATAGCCTGCTGGGTGTTTGGGATCGTAATAGGTGTGGTGGAGCCATCGTGTCCATGCAGGAGACAGAGACGATGATGATGCTTTGCTGATGTTGTTGTTGTTTCTCTTTTGGACGTCTCATGATGACACTGTCGTTGACATCACCCTCTGCTCCTTTTATTAAAAGTGAATCCACTGACGCACCGGTTGAGAGGGGGAGGGGGTCTCTACAGCCTTTTCGCTTCTTCTGGGGTTCCAGAGAGGAAGGTTGGATGCGGGTGGGGTCAAAACAAGTCAACGGGTGGAGGGTGTGGACGCTTCACGGGGTGGTGTCAGGAGGCTGGGTGGATGACCCTTTGGTTTTCATCATCCAGGACCAACGTAGAGGGTTACCAATCAGTTCATGGGGTACGTTGCTGGAAGCGAGATATTGACCCAGAATATTCCAACCCCGTGGAGGGCCTAATTTGGTACGTTGTCGAACAAGATCATTGATGAGATCCACCATGTGCGTCCCAGGCATGGGTTCCCCTTCCACCACGAATTGACCCGC
The DNA here is from genome assembly GCF_003918875.1 of Haliotis rubra. Taxonomy (NCBI): domain Eukaryota; kingdom Metazoa; phylum Mollusca; class Gastropoda; order Lepetellida; family Haliotidae; genus Haliotis; species Haliotis rubra. The sequence continues at coordinate 144,902 of NW_025767642.1, forward strand.
CTCATTCCAACCCAAGTCGGGATGAGCACGAATACGGGCCATCAACTGCCTGGCCTTGGTCTGTAGCGTTTTGGGAACCGTTTGCACGACTTCATTCAGAATGGCTTCGACATCATCGGGTTCTGAAGTCAAAGCGGGGGCGAGGTGCTGAGGGCTTCTGCTGTTTTTCCTGTAGGTAGGACTGCCAGTTCAGCAAGATACGGGTCAACACGCCAGCCTCCTGACACCCCCGTGAAGCGTCCACACCCTCCACCCGTTGACTTGTTTTTGACCCCACCCGCATCCAACCTTCCTCTGGAACCCCAGAAGAAGAAAAAGGCTGTAGAGACCCTCCTCCCCCTCTCAACCGGGTGCGTCCGATAACGTGAATGAAATTATTAATACAATATTAATTTTCTCCAAAATAACTGGTACATCGACCTTTCGCTGGATCTGGCGCAAGAACGTGTTAACCATCGAACCGACTGAAAGACTGAATTTGTCAGTACTTTCAACGCTTCACCGAAAGCGAAGGTATTGACTACCGCCAGTCAACGAAACCAAACCTGCAATGGTGGAATTTTCAAGGACGTTGAAAAAGCCGTATCAACGGTATTTCGCCAACGAGGCGCCACTACGAAGACAGCGTAAGTGATCATCGTCGCGACGGACGCCCGTCATGCGTCCTAACGCTCCTGAAGGAAAATGCGAGGTCGTTGGATCACATCGGAACATCGAAGCAAAGCTTGTGCGCCAACTCAGACAAGAAGAAGAAAGAAGCGCCCTCTCTTACGTCGACGTGCCTTTAACTGAACCACCGGCGTGCAGTGTCTGTCACTGAATCAATTGATGGTGCAAACCGTAAAATTACGGCAGATGACGTCGGAGTCTAACGGCGATAAAGTCGGATATTGTTGATAATCCTGCGATACCGATTTATGGCGAACTCCGGTGGGCCTCCGCCGGAATGATATGGTGATCGCGAGCGTGGTCCGGTGTTCTGATGACGGCGGCTGGTGCTCTATTGCGTGTCGTCGTCGTGCTAAATGATTATTATTGTTTGCAGCGGTCGTCGTGGTTCGTCCCGTTATGCCGGTCAAACTACATTCAGTGGTCGTGGTGACATGTTCCGGCACCACAGTTAAACATCGTGATGAAAGAAGAACGAACAACGAGCAGATCGGCGAAATTATTCGATTCTGTTAACTGATCATCCGCTTCGGCACTATTGCGCGACGTTTCGGAAAAGATGGCAGATGACGATAACGGTCGTTCACCATCAGGAACACTCGATTTAGTGTGCTGATGCGCATAACCACGCCAGCGACTAATGTGCCGTCGCGGTTTCCTCTTCGCAGAACATCGGTCAACATTAACCTACCACGTTGATATACTCGCGCGGGATTCATACAGCTGCAATGATGAATGGCTGAAAATAATTGTACAATGTGTGTTGACGCCTGGCTGATATCTACTGATGCGATAAATGGTGCGTGTATTCGTGATAAACGGTCGGAACGGTGGACGTCTTTTCGCCATTCCGGATTATTATCGTTCTGAACGCATTCTGCTAATCGGCGAAACCGGTTTTCCGGTCAATCGCCAGCGGTTGGCTGGCGGCTGAAACTGTCGGCACTCCGCGATAATTCTTTCAATCAGTCAACGCGGATGCATCGTTCCCCGCGGTTATCGTGAAGATGAACGCCTTCATCACATAACGACGTTGTTTTGTCTGAACGCAACACCAATGATCCGAATCGGCGATCAAAATGATGCGCCATAATATCAAACCGGTGGTTAGCGATTGATGGCACCTATTCTACGTCGTTGAACGGTGAATGCAGATGGTACCGAATGCGGTTCATGATGACGATGACTTTTCGCCGTCTGATGAACATGATGCGTTCCTCTTTTCGTGGGCGTACCGGGTGGTTTACAATTACTTCGCTTCGTAATTTCACCGGCATCTCCGGTCGGGATATTACGCGATCGGAAGCTGGAATGGAGCGCTTAATGCTGTCGCCAGAATCAGCAGCAGGACAAATGTACTGACCCGGTTCATTCTACCCGAGCGTCGGGAACTGACAGGACGATCTCCGCTGTGACCTGTTTCTCAGACCGATGCCGTCAATAACTTCGTGATGCCAGCCGAAGTGTTCTGTTCGATAAATCATAACGACAAAACGTACGTCGTAAGTGGCGTAAGTCGACCATCGACCGGTCTGACCCGCGACATTTACAGGCGAACGAACCATTCGATGCGATCGACTGACTTCAATGGGCGTACTGAAGCTTTCGAACAACAGTGCCTCATCGTGGTGTACATGAACCTGTTGTTTCGTTCACCATCCTGCAACCTCGCGAAATTCGACGATTCATACTTCACTCCAGGGACCACAGCTGGGTCATACATTGGCAGGGATGGATGGTCATCTTTGTTTTCACGGGGCACTTGCTCCCATGAGTTAAACGCCTGATATAAGTGTCCTTCAAGACAGTGCCACAGTAGACACATTGAAAGGTGGCATTGTACTCAATGGTGCCATTGGCGTAGACGGGTAGACACCCATAACATCGTTGGCACTTCCATGCCGGCAAGGGGGGTGGCGATGCTGTCTCCAAGGACATGAGTTCCAGATCCCAGTTTTCTCCAGACATGATTGCTGGTTGTAACACTGCTTCCGTCACCCCGCTCATCATATATAGTGAGAGCTCACGATCATGACGTCACCGGTGCCACGTCATTACCCTCACGCGCGACCATGACGTCATCGATACCACGTCATTACCCTCACGCGCGACCATGACGTCATCGATACCACGTCATCGATACCACGTCATCGACGACACGTCATCGCTGTCTCGTCGCCCATATATAAACTCCAACATGGATCAGTGAGGCTATCTTCATGCAACATGAATACAAGAAAAGTAGAAGTCATGCGACCGGTGCCTTACAGTAAAAATTGTGGTAGACGGCAATGCTTGCGATGCAGCCCTACCTTACAAGGGAAGACTGACATCAAAATGGAAGAGGCAGCAACAACACCTGCAGAACCGATACCCACAACGGTAACAGAAGCAGCGGCAGCCCCACCACCACCACCACCTATGACAGGAGACACGGTAGCGCCACCACCACCAACAACAACAACAACAACAACAACAACAACATTACCAAAATGGTCATCCCAATGGCGACTAATTATCTGCCCTACCTGTTTTAAAGCGTATCCCTCAAATCGCTTTGATGTCGTTCCAGGAGCTGCCTTCGGCGACATATGCCTCTACTGTGGAGAAGGCATCATCAAGAGAGGGCAGCAGCAACACGATGATGTGTGCCCCGGAAAATTTATTTTTCGGGGTCTCCAACTCCTCTGTGAATGCTAACCTGCCTGGTTCACATACCAACGGCCCTTTTCAGGGCCACCCACCTCGCTCGAAAGAAGGCTACATCCAATGTTTTTTAACCACACACACACACACACACACACACACTAACACACACACACTTGTCTAGCCACGCCATCGTCCGCCTCACCCCCTCTCTCCCTCCCTCCTTTCCTCTCCTTTCCTCTCCTTCCCTTCCCTCTCCGTCCCGTCCCGTCCGCCGCTCGTCCGTTCCGCCATCTTGAAAGGCGTCTACGCTCGCGAGATCCCGCGAGAATCCACGAGATCCCGCGAGATCTCACGCGATCCCACCGGATGGGACGCCATCTTGAAACGCGTCCGCCATCTTGGCCCGGAGGTGACGTCATCGTCATGCGCGCGCAACCACCGGAACCGGACGTGACGTCATCGCGATGCGTGCGCACACACCGGAACCGGAAGCACCGGAACCGGAACCCGAGTGATCTCCCCCTGGCCGGAAGTGACCGGATCCAAGATGGCGGCTCCCATGGGGACCGGATGTGCCGCCATTTTGAAAAAGGGGCCAGGGTGACACTGCATACTACTGGCATCATAGATATTTCACAAACATGGTACAGGACCCTTAGCCTCATTAGCGTATTGCCTCACCACTTGCGAATTAAGCGTTGGCAGATGTAAATGTTACTGAAGATGTTGGTCCCCGCCAGCCGCCGGTGTTCGGTATTGTTTACTCTGTAACCCGAATCCTGCAGTGAGTTTTAACAGACGCTGAACCTGGGAATATCTAGATATGCTTCATTTAGGGCGTAAGCATTACAGTAAGGGCTGGGCGGAAGGGGAAATAATATCGTTCTCTGACTATGATAAAACAGAGACTATATAACAGACTATTGTATGGTCTCTGGATACAGATTGGGACAAGATATGGAAAACAAAATATTTGGACAACAGACCATTGTTTGGGTCTTTTAATTGTAAATATGATTCCAATAGCTTAACCTAGATTTCGATATCCTTCGAATGTACATTTGGTTGAAACTGGAAAGTATACTTGTAACCCGTGACAAGAACGAATACTTAATAATTCAAGAGCATAACAGCACGAGTATCCATTTTGTCTTTTGCCTACATACGCTCAATCACATGAATTGTGTCTCCAGGTCACGGAGCATCAGTGGTTTAGGGGCCCGTATTGCAATTCTCGTGCGTTTCCATGTGTTGTTGACGCGGCATGGACGCCTTGTAACATCACTATTTGATTATGATTCACAAACACATGCTCATGATATGGTTTGAATCGTGCCATGGATTAGCAGATATTTATCATGAAGGTTTTTTATGTAGGTGGCTTGAAACGCGCTTTGTCAAAGGCCTATAGGTTCGATCACATTAATATGCGTTTTACAGCTTCTTTTCTCTAAAGATGCTCACGCCAAAACTGATTTAAATTCTTATCGCAGATAAAAGAATAAGACAATAAATAGTATGCCAAATTATCGTTACCATGACAACCCTGTGACCTTTCATCTTATGTAAGAGAGAAATAAATACGATGCTAGGTATGGCATCATGGCTACTGCAGATGATAGTGTCTGTCGTAGATTTCAATAAGTTGCTGATGCGCTATCCCTAATCGCTGGATATCTATACAATTATATGTGTGATGGAGGAGAACTTGCGTCGCTACTTTTCTCAGTAATCTGAATACATGTATGTAGCGTGAAACCGGCAGATACCTACGGAAGAAAGTGTTTGCCCTACCTGTAACAACGATGTCCCGTGTCTATAAAGGGGATGTAATGTGGGAATGAATGGCATGTACTTTTATCTGGGCCCGTTTATGATGATACGTATTGCGATCTTTCAAAATAATCTCACTGGCTATCAGATTGAGGGTACGTTTCAAACATAACCGGTATTTCAATTATTGTATTTATACAGAAACATTCTTCGAACTTTCTCCATATACGTCCGTCAGATACATTGCACACTACCCCTTTCTCTCTTGATCTTCTCAAACGACTGTTGCAAGTTCGAAGAATCCTGGTCAAAGTAGAAAAGTCTTAAGACTATTCCCTACAAATCTGTAACTTACACATTGTACCATAAATGGGTAGAGCTTCCGTTCGGGGGAATATCAGGAAGACAACGATACCATTATCTCCAATGTTGTAGAAAGCACTCCACTTACTTAGGAAAACAATAACCCACTGAGATATTGCATTCTTGTCGGAATCAATATTTTCAGCACCTGTCAGATCTGAACTTGAACATGCGAGGTCTGCGTCTATGTCAGGTTAAAGGTCTGCAAGATGTTTAGCAACACTGGGGCGTAATAGTCATAGGCCTGCTCCAAACAACGGAATATATATCTTGTTAAAAGGACTTCTCCGACATGGAAAATTACAGCAATACAACATCACATTTACTTGTGTGACATTTGCTTTCGGAATCTGGGTTTATGGATCGTCAATTTAAACAGGACAATCAAGACAAATTTTACAAAAGGCACAGAGGCCCAACATACCAATGGTATACTCAGAGAACGCACCCGCCTGTGCCATCCGGACATAATCGCTACACGATAAAAACTATTTTTTGTGTGGCGTTATTACAGCAAAGGCTGAGCGTAAGGAGATATAACATGGTTCAGGCACTGTGAGACTATTAAGAAAGGTCACATGCAGTGCAATAATATTCCAATTATGTACTGCCAAAACTTATTTTACAGTACTGATGCGAGAGCTGAAGAGACTTAAGAAATTACGAGTTGGTTCGTGTAGCGTATTTGGCCGTGCTCAAAGAGAGATAGTCTCTGAATATATATAATTTTGATAGTAACAAACAATCCCATTCAAATTGGAAAGGAGCCCCAGGGAGACTAGAGATTCAGAATCTGTGGAAATCTAGACTTGCTTTATTTAGGGCTTTAGCACTGCAGAGAGGGCTTGGCAGCAGGGAAAAATAAATAATGTGGTTCAGGGACTGTGAGACAGACTACAAGAGAGATAAAGTGCTATCCTGTTGGGACAGCTAGGGACACTTGCAAGGCCAAAGGGGCAGCTCATCGCCCTTTTGTTCACCACTCACAAGATTTGCCAACACCGCAGACAAAGCGTAACTGATACTCGCAACAAGTGCGAGCGCAGCTTAATAAGCCATGTTAGCTTGCGTAATACCGCTTTCTTAGTCAGGCTATTTTGATGATAAGAATAATGAGGTCACGTGAACGTTGGTTTCAAACGTACTAAAATGTGTGAAAATGAAATTACATGAACCAAGTAATTCACATGATGGAAACAAATGATCATCTTGCTTGAGCACAGGTAACATGAAGGTGTATGAACCGTTCATATACATACCCCTGAAATCCGGTATGATTCATAAATATCTAAGGTGTGTAAACATTTGCACATGTGAAAATTTACAAGTGTTTCTCCACCTAAGTAAATTTACATGTTTCCAACCTGGGTAAACTTAGAACGAAATCGGAAATTTCAGCACCCATTGAAATTTAAAGGAATGCATCGGAAATACTGTATGATCATGTATTTACTGGGGTATCTGTTTTGCAATTCATGTTTGGAAATACCTGACAATCCGGTCATGGCATACATGAACGAGGTACTTGTGCATACGAAAATGTACGATGAGCATATGTTTCAAAGGTATAGATTCATATGAAATATATGCCCGAAGTTAGGAAATATCTGAAGCATACGTAAATTCGGTCATGGCATGTATTTCCTACTGTATTTACGTTTATTTCAATGGTTTACTATCCGGTTTTTTTGGTTCTGTGTTATGTGATCATGTCTTGTTATGAAGAGATTGGGGACTTCATATCTAAATATCTGAACATAGTTTTTACATGATCTGAAAGGTGAAATATGTTTTCTATCCTCAGAAAGAAAGAGTTCGCCCGTGAACTTGTGGAGAATCTTTTGGACAGTTCACGCAACGAAGAGGTCGTACAGCACCAGTCTGTTAAAGGGCTTAAAGACGTAGCTATAGAGGTGGCAACAGTTGGGAATAACCTGAACAGAGCTATGGTTGGAGGGGCTGTTCTTGGCACGGCTGCTCTTGGCACGGCTGTATTGATTGCCGCTCCCTTCACGTTTGGAGCATCCCTAGCCTTGGGAGCTGCTTCTATAGTAGCGCTCATTGCTGCATTCTTGTTGTCAATTAAGAAAAGTCAGGTACAACACGGTGCACAAGAGAGCTTGGAGGCATACACCAGAGCAGTGGAGTTACTGGAGAGAAATATTTCCATCCTGAAGAAGCAGGATGATGTCATGAAAGAATTGGTGGAAAGCGCAGTTGTTGAACGTCTGAAAGTCAAGCCAGTACAGATATCAGATATGATGATATCTCTCGGACAATCCGCAAAGTCCGCTTCAAAGATGGTTTTCAACATCAACGGGCAGGAAATCCCTATGGATAAACTGAATTTATACGAGTTCATTTCAGAAAATGTGCTAAATAAAAGGCGTCCCCCTTCAGTGGTAAAAGACGATATCTGGGACATGGCTCGACAAATAGAAAGAAAGTACGTGGATCCCTTTCGCCGACTGTTACAAGTACATTGATGGACATTAGTGTTGCCTACCAATATACAATATTCATCAATATACAGTAAATTGTAACATATGTCCGAATGAAGCTCCAAATCCAGTTTAAAGACAATACAGAAAAGTTATTTTTCAAGAAGATCAACAAGTAAACTGCAAACTATGGGATATTAGAGTATGTTTGTGACTGTACCTTGTATTACACGGGGCCGACATAGAGCAGAGGATTTGGGATTCGACAAAAGAGATGGTACTTTTTATAACCCTGCCAGCCACTTAACACTAAGTGGATTAAACACTTGTCGGAGTGAGTATGGTGTGCCTTAGTGAGGCAGCCATGTTACGCTGGGGAATTATTAACCATGATAAACCAGTTTTTGTTTGGACTAGTGCATTTCCCATTTCTAACTTATTGTACTTTCTTTTGTGATGTCGTTCAAATTGTGATTTACTATATAGCGCAAAAAACAACCACTAAGTGGGTGCTCCGGTGGTACGAAGTAATGTTGGGGTAGAGTTAATAGTGTAGTGAAAAGAGATGCGTTTATGATGTGATTTGAAGTTAAGGGGCAGTTCATTCCACAGCGATGGAACACACACACTGAAAGAACCCTTTCCACAAGAGGCCCATCTATAAGAGTTTTCAATAAGAATTTGCTTTCAGATCGCAGTTGTCTGAATGATTTGTAGGAGGTTAGCAGTTCCAGTTGAGGTGAGGATAGTGTTTAAAGTACTCTGCATCAGTCTAAATGGCATGACCCCAAATCTCTTTAAAGCTTGATGTTGCTGAGTTGACATTGTTATTGCTGGTTTTATGTCCAATAACTCTTTTAAACTTGATGTTGCTCAGCTGACATTGTTATTGCTGGTTTTATGTCCAATATCTCTTTAAAGCTTGATGTTGCTCAGCTGAAATTGTTATTGCTGGTTTTATGTCCAGTATCTCTTTAAAGCTTGATGTTGCTCAGCTGACATTGTTATTGCTGGTTTTATGTCCAATATCTCTTTAAGCTTGATGTTGCTCAGCTGACATTGTTATTGCTGGTTTTATGTCCAATATCTCTTTAAAGCTTGAAGTTGCTCAGCTGACATTGCTATTGCTGGTTTTATGTCCAATATCTCTTTAAAACATGGGGTTGAAATGTTTTGTCACACATACGACAGTCTTATGCTGTGTTCACGTGTCACAGAATTTGATGTAAACAAATTCCCTCTTTTATTATTGTGAATCGATTCTTATTTTCATCGATTCAATTCATATGGTCACGGTGTTATATCTAGTTGTCTCGTTCAGATTCTTTTAATATCCATTCGTGTAGTTTGGGTACATTTTATTGTGGTTTCTGAGACGTTAGGTTATTAGTACATGATCAGAAATCATTAGACGGTATATGAGAAGTAAGTTAAGAGGAAACGATATTGTTTGCTCTATGTATAAACCGTTGAATAGTAATTAGACTTGACAGCCTCCAGATTGGCTAAAAAAACACTCACAGGTATCAGGTAAAGATAATTTTCAGTTGGTTCAGTTTTCATGTCATGATTTTTTTTAGAACCAGGTGACTGCTTTGGACTATGAAAAGTGTTGTTTAGGTATTTAACTGGGCTATAGGTAGGCTATTGGCTATCTAAAGATAGTATGTGTCATATTTCTACAACTTATGAAATGTGTCAGAACAGTTAGAAGGTGTACAAAACCAACACATTTTGTCACCATTGTGCCAGGTCATTCAGTCCGTATCACAGGTTGACTTCTAGTTTGATCGCTCATGGGATTTTTATTGCTTTATTGTTTGACAATAGATTAAATTATGTATGTTTGGATCAATACTTTGTAGTCTAGGTATAGATTATTTTCCGTTGTACGTGTTTAATGTAACTAACTTTTTACCGTTTTTTTTTCTTGGTTTGACTTCATATGATTTGATTTGACTACCCACCAATGCTATTGGTGGTACTTGTTTCTCTTTTAACACAGTCTGTGGCATCTATTTAAGGATACTCAAGCACTAATGTAGTTACATATTTAGTAAACTGTTCGATTTGTTTCTCTAATGAGCACCCACAGCTGCACTGTATCCATTTAGTGTCATATACAAACCGTTAATAGAAACGTGAATAAATAGTGATGAAAAACATATTTTTTGAACATTTTCTTATCTTTTTGCTAATAATGGTATGCAGCTTCTGTTGAATATTTGTATTGATAAATTGTAAGTTCTCCACCGCCACACTCTAGCACTTTCCACATAATCCAGTGGTTGCTTCTGCGAGCAACGACCCACGTTGTCAAGGAGCTATCTGAACGTCACCGTTCTTCAGACCCGATACATACGGTCGTCTCTTACGTCAGGCATTGGTTGCTGTGGGCTATACTAACCACTAGAGAACAAGTATTGAACCAGTTTCTTGATGGCGTTGCTGTAGGTAACCGGTTGAGGAAGCACTACATCTGGCCCCAAATTCCTGCAGAATACCAAAAGTTGTAATTCAAAAAAGGACACAAAACGTAAAAATGATCCCTGTTCACTGAAAACGATTTTGCACGCTCTAACAAAATAGAAATTTAGAATTTTATTATACTGTTGTTCAATTATTTATTCACATTATTTCAAAGAATATTTTGCATTGAAATATTGTTGAAATCATGCCTGAAATATAAAAAAATACACAGTATGAACAAGTATTAAGAAAATCATGATGAAAATGATATATTTTGGAAGTTTGGTGATTTCCTTGAATAAAATTTCATAATGGATACAGTTTTGTGCACCTTCGATTGTAAAAGATATTTCAACTGATTTCATATTAAGGTGAGTTAAACTATTTCATTTTTTGTTCCCTACTTCGCTTTGCAATCCGAGTTTTAGTGTTTACCGCGATACGATGAATGAATGAATGAATGAATGAATGTCTTTATTTCCTCCAAACACTATCAAAGTCAAAATAATATTCTTTTCACAAATGTGTGGATTAAATGTGATGGTAATCGGATTTGATAATAAAATAGGCCTTAAAGTTTTTAATTTCATTTACGATTACGGATATGTCAAGTACCGCGATACAGCAAGTCGCAGGCTATTCCCAATTTTGCTTCCTGTTTTTATGAAGACAGCATCTGAAGTTCAGAATACAAGACTAGGACAGTATAATTTTCACAAATGATTTCACAGACAATTTCTCAGGTGTTTGTGTAGTGGTATACAGGCATTCAGGAAAACGTTTAAGTTGCGCTTTTAGTCTGAGGTTGGAAGCGGAATGGTATGGTATAGGACAGCTCATGATTGTTAATGAAAATTTGAACGGCATGCACAGCCTAAACACATCGTTCGAGATGCCCCCTGCAGGGACGTAACGTCATACTGCAACACAGTAACACAAGCTCACACGTGGCAGGTGTTGAGTGAGTGAGTTTACTTTTACGCCGCTTTTAGCAATATTACAGCAATATCACGGCGGGGGACACCAAGCATGGGCTTCACACATTGTACCCATGTGGGGAATCGAACTCGGGTCTTCAGCGTGAAGAGCGGATGCTTTAACCACTACCCCACCGCCCCGCATGTGTTAAAGCGGACGTTATGACGCTGTAATGCCAAGTTGTTCCTCTGGACCCCTCCCCCGTACAACATGCCGCGATTGAGATAAACAATGTGTACACAAAACTAAGGCTACAGAACACACTAGCTTAGTCGTGGGTGACATTTGGAATTTGAACACGCTGGTTGCTCCGGTGCGCAGCTGCTACCTGGTGTGTGTGAGGCATATGACTGTTTCGCCTGTATTCCACATTGTCAGTTGAGCAATTACACAGGGAATGTGTTTTGATGAAAACTGATCAGACGAATGACCAAACACAGTGCTGTAATTATATAACATTTACACCACTTTATATGGGACATAATTACTTTTTCCAGCAAGTATATTGTCCCCCGCCGCAACGCGGAACAGGGTACTATGTATTCAGCGCCCTCCGTACGTCCGTTCGTACGTTCCGATTCTTGTTAACGCGATATCTCATGAACTGTTGTACCCAATGTCTTCGAATTAGGTGAAAGCCTACTGTGGGGGATTACGCAGACTCCAGTCCATTTGGGTGACCTTGACCTTATTCTCAAGGTCACCACACCACTTTGACCCCTTTTCTTGTTAACGCAATGTCTCATGCACTTTAGCCATGTTAGTGGCAAACACTTGTTCTACTTCTGTAATGTGGGTCAAGGTGGCGCCACGTTAAGATGTCTCTGATACGTGTGCTGCAAGGTCCTGCGGTTTGAATGCAGGCGGCGCTTGACTAGATCAGATGTATTTCCCTTTCCACCATGGGCATGTTTGTTACACATTCAAAATCATAGTCTGGCGAGAACACGAGAAGTCGGCAAGGAGGTGTGAAGTGGGCTTAAATGTCGAGTTTAGGATATTTGAGGTAGCCCCTTTGGGATGACCTTAAAATGTCTCTAACTGATTTGGAGGTTGAACCCTCAAGGTACTGCAACAAACAAACAAACAAACACTGTGACTGGTGCTGATGGTAGGGCAGGACATGTTTATCCCATTTCGTGATTGACCTTTTGAGTGTTCTTGTCGTGTGAAGTTCTGTGGTAAAGGAACACAACCCATGCCTTTGTTGATGTAACATTTAACCTGAACTATTTGTTTACTAAGGTTACGTTTTTTGGTTTAAAGCTTTACTTATACTTCCCTTGAACTAGAGATGAGGTGACGACATGGGAACTAATATCGTTAACGGACATGCATGTTCAAAATATGTTAGCTTGAACAACGCTGTTTACTCCGATCAAGATTTCATCAAAAGTACACCAGATACAACAAAGGTACACACGGGTGTATGATGTGACTTCAGGTAACCATGCAAAAATGGCAGAGAAAAGCTGATTAGTATGGGGCCAGCGCTTTTACGAGGTGACGTAATATGCCCTCGGGAAAGCGCTGGCCCAACACCATGACGTCACAGAGGCGGTCATGCGATGACCGCCCTATGGCGTCGAAAACGCCCTGACTCACAACCACCATGACGTCACGATAACGATGACCGCCATATGACGTAGGAAAAGCGCATGACGTCACGATGGCGGTGTCCGACTTACGACGTAGGAAAAACGCCTGACGTCACAGTGTCTGTCGTGCGCATTATGACGTAGAAGAAAAACGTCCACTCAAGGTGTCACGGTGGTGGTCATGCCACCCCTCCCAATGACAAAGCGTCCAGCACAAAGCGTCCAGCATGCATCACGGTGGCGGTAATGCGCTGCCCCTGCTCTGTGTGTGTGTGTGTAAAGCTATAAGTCTACCAAACAAATCGTGTACTCCCGAGGTCTCTACTAGGCCGTACGAAGCAACACGTAAAATACAACATAGACATTCATACATTTCAGACATTTTATTCGCAAATCTGGACACCATCAAACATATGTTCACATACACATTTTTTTAAGCAATACAACAGCGACGAGAATATATTCTATACACATTTATAACCATACAACAACGACGAGAATATACACATTTTAAGCAATACGACGAGGTGTAGATATACAATAATTTACCGTCATACTATAATATGCGTCCTCGTATCACTGTCGAATTTGAAGGGACACGTAGTTTTCAGGAATTTTCGGCGCACCATTTCCACAATCGTAATCCCCAGCAGGCACGCGCGACCTTGTCCGAAACACCGGTATAATACAACCCTCTCCGGGCTAGCTGTCTACCCTTCTGAACCAGCTGTTCGGGCCAGTCCTTAAAAGTAGCCATCCTGTCGTAGCCACATAACATCGTTTCGTGTCAGTAGTTCTGGATTAAATCGACCAGTAGCTTTCTATGCACTACTGATGGCTGTTTCCCACAGGTGTCGTACCCACGTTGAAGATGATATTTACCATCCAGCGATACACTGTCTTCGTTTACATAGTTGGATAGAGTCACTGGTTTCCTCGTGTCGGTATCATCATCATAGCAATCGGACAATTGACCCCTTTCTCCATCCATCTGGTGTTTAAGGGTATCGGGAACGTAGTACTGAGACATCTTTGCTGTAGTCAGTGGACACTCAAAAGTATACAACCTCACTCTCCGGCTGTTGGGTTCTAACTGACTTCGAGCCTGTCATATCTGGGGGGTCAAACAGTCAGGGTAGCGACGTGCGTGACATCATCGTCCAACCCCGGGGCACACGTTACTCCACACCCGGGCGTTAAGCACCTGTACACCATTGTCAAAGCCTCGGGGGTGTATGTCGCCTCTCTCTCTCTCAAACAACGACATACAAATGTTTGCAATCACATGCAATTTAATACATATCAATATATAGCGGATACATTAACAAACAATAATAAAACAATAGCGGTCCACAAGCACCCTCAAAAGGGAGCGCACATGCATGTGGGAATAATTGCCCATTACCAGGCAGATGGGGACTCGTCGTCGTCCCACCTCTGGGAGTTCCCGTGTAACTCTGGGTGGTCGTCCTCGGTGTCCACGTAGAGTGGTGGTGTCGATTCCGGGAAGATGGAGGCTCTTACGTCGTCAGGGGAGGCGGCCAACTGTGGCGGAATACTCTCCGGTATAGAGTCGTTGTCTACAGTGTACACTACGGGGTGTCGTCTTGGAGCTACCACCCCCATGATCCTGACACCCCAACCCTTGCTCAACCTTGGGCGTGCTCCTAGCCCCCTAAACTGCGAACAGCTCATCCAACACCCGTTTGTCTGAGTGCTCGCATCGGATGTTTTTGTGAAGCATTTGGAGCACTTCTCCTCGGGTACCACCATCATCATTACTGTAGCCCTGTACCTTCTTAGACAAACCACGTTACCCCGGGATGTGACCAAGAAGGAATGCAGACAGTGATACACTGAGTGAGAAGCGTTCTTGAGGGATGCGAGAGGCGTACAAACTAGAGCTACCGAACCTTTGTATGAACGAGCGGGTCTCAGACAGCAAGCGTGTATGGAAAGTTGTCCCACGTGGGAGGCGTTTCAAGCATGTTTCAGGGACGAGGCGCACTTGCACGTACACACTATTACACCCGGTAATGGTCCTTCTGTTTTGTACGCTCTGCATATCCCACACGGCATGGTTGAACACATCCTGTGCATCTATATTTCTGGTGGCCTGCTTACACCCCCCCTAGGCAGTACAAATGGTCACTACGATTGTATCAATTCAGTAGCGGGTTTGTACGGCAGTAACAAGTTTGCAAGCAATGCCATAGGGGGTACAAAACGGACGACAGGCACGCGTGCACTATAGAGTATGCATGCGGAAAATGTGGGCGTAAGGGTTAAAGCTGTCTTTACGATTTTTGGTGACGTCGGCGATCACTTGGATCTGCTCGGTCATCCTTGTCGACAGTGTCGTGTGTCGCAAACCATGTTTTATGGGCAGAGGAGCTTCTGGTGTCCCCAATGCCAGACCGACAGAAATGCGGACCACGAATGTCTCGAAGTCAACAAAAACAAAGTGTGTCGTCGGTGTAAGAGTCTTTTCGGACCCTCTCACCGATGTTCACCGATAACCAAGTGCGTACCCCCCAGATAATAAATGGGAAATAGTCATAGACGGTCACCATACGGAGACACTTGTCAGTCAGTATTTTTCTTGCCTAGTGCTACCACCGCCTCCAAAAACTCGTCCGAATACCACCGCGAGCACCGCCGCGTCGCCAGAGGGGGATACGTCCATTCAAAACTCTACCACAGCTGACGAGGACGACATTGATGACAAAGGTGGTAACCCCGCCATTGTGGTTGTGGCTCACTATGCTAAGGGTTACGACAACCATTTCATTTTGAAATCGTTGTTAGAACATCTCACGCAAAAACCAGAGGTTATATTGACCGGGAGTAATATTTTGAACATGTCTGTCGGCAGACTTCTTTTCCGCGACTCCCACAACTATATCCCTGACGCTCTAAAGAAATTCTGTAACACTTTTGGTTTGGTAGCCGGTGAAATTGGACATTTTCCTCATCTCTTTAATAAGGTTCGGCGCCAACCAGACAGTTCTCCTGAACAATCTGCCCGCCGTATATTATTACGGTTTGTATAATATGTCTTGGGGCGATCACGAGACCTTTGTCTCGTGGTATGAGGAAAACAAAGGGAAATCATTCAACATGCAGGTCGAACTTTAAAGTATTGTTGGCAAGAAGTGGCCATCTTAAGACAGGGTTGTACGAAATTTATAAACATATTCCTGTCTCTGAACGACGTCAACACCTTTTACGAGTGCATCACTTTGCCCCAAGCCTGTGTTGTCGTTTAGGCGAAAGTACCTGAGACCCAACACCATAGCCATAATACCTCCCAGCGGGTACCAGAACAACCAGCCACGACAGTTGAAAATATGCGCCGATTGGTTAGCATCTCTTGAACGAAACCAGGGCCTACGACTGGATCATGAAGTGTTTCTGGCATTAGAATTAGGGCTAGCAGACATCTATATAAAGGACAGAAATGGTGATTTAGCTTCATTTAGCCGAGGACCCGTGATAGTGACACTCTGTGTGAGAGTCAGTATTCATTCTGAACAAGAAAATGAACAAGAGACCCTATTTGGACGACCCTAAGAAATGGACCAAATATTACTATTTGCAGGCTAAAGGATATCCCAATCCCTTTACTAACGTGGATGATTATGTGATCTATTACGAGAAGCAAGGCGTCAAGATGGACCTACCCCCTTCTTCTGAAGAGACTTTTGCACTCACGTCTCCCACCCAACAAATGGTTCAACAGGCTAAAGCCAAGTTGAAGAGAGAAAGGAAAAGTGTCGTCAATAGGGAAAACACAATGGAAGCAGAGTCAACAAAGCGAATGAAAACATATTTTTAAATAGAGACAAAAGGCTAAATGTGTCATTTGTAGTAGGACTGTCGACGTGTGAACATCATTATGCATCCCTGTCCTGTATGCTCCAAACAATATGTTTGGGCTTATGACTTGTCCCGTCATATTCGAACAAAACATTCAGAAGATATCAAGCAGCAGCAGCAGCAACAACAGCAACAGCAGCAGCAGCAACCAGTGCAACCACATTCATCAGAAAGTACTACCCAGTCATTGGAAGAATTTAGGCTTCTACACCCCTTTACCATGATCGTCTCAGGGCCCACCTCCTGTGGGAAAACCTACTTAGTGAAACGGCTTTTAGAAGGAATGAACATTAAACCTTATCCTGAACGTATTATTTGGCTCTACAAACGATGGCAGCCCTTGTATAACACCATTCAAACCCATGTTTATCCGTATGTGGAATTTCATCAAGGCATTCCTGATCTCGAAAAGGATGCGTTTCTGGACCCCCATGTGGTGAATGTGGTTATCCTCAACGACTTAATGTCGACAGCGAGCAAAGATCCAAGCAAGGACCATTCAGTTGGAGTTACATTCTCAGTGTGAGCAGACGTGTGAAGAAAACTTCCCAACCATGCCATCTTGTGATGACTGTGAACTCATGTTTCAAGACGTGCATGATTTGCAAAAACACAGAAGAAACTGGTGCCCTGTAAAGTGAGTGAGTGAGTTAATATTTAACGCCACATCGGCAATATTTCAGCCATATCGTGACGAGAACACTTGACATTGAAACGGAATATATATAGACATTATAAAACCTGCCCACAAAGGGCAGTAAAGCAACTAGAGTATCACAGATATATATGTAAAACTAGCAATTGAATCTAAAACATTTTAACTATAGGGGACAACACAATATGAAAAATGGGCTATAGATCGCCAACAACTGAAGGTAGATCTACTAGGGTCCATTGGGACTTACATTACTTTTGCTACCTGCATGGATCCTAGCTGGTTTAACATCATCCCTTCAGCCGCTGGCGATTGGAGGAAAATTTAGCCAACAGTTAAAATAGAAAAAATACTACGTTTAAAATGTGATAATTTATATTTTACTTTGAAAGTTTTGGGACTTACGTACCCTCTCAGGAGGACAATAATTTTACAGTACTTTAACAGGGTACAGCCACTAACAATCTAAGTTAACAATCTAAACTACAAAACATTAAAATACATCTATTTACAGAACATATTAATCAAAATCATTAATCAAATCAATTTCTTATAAAAAAACAAGAAATTGAATGAACATGAACAGTGTTTTAAAGATCCTTAACAGTTTTAACATTGAAATATTTATCCCTTATGATGGAGAATTCGACTCACGTGGAGAACTCTCTCATCACAAGGGATACAAAACGGAGGATCTTCACCTTTCAACAAGTATTTGTGAGTATACCTTGTAATGAGTGAGTGAGTGAGTGAGTGAGTTATTTAAAACGTCACATTGACAATATTTCAGTCATATCGTGACGAGAACACTTGACATTGAAATAGAATATATATAGATAGTATAAAAACCTGCCGACAAAGGACAGTAAAGCAACTAGAATATCACAGATATGTATGTAGAACAAGTAATTGAATCTAAAACATTTTTACTATAGGGGACAACACAATATAAAAATAGGCTATAGATCACCAACAACTGAAGGTAGATCACCATACTAGGGTCCATGGGGACTTACATTACTTTTGCTACCTGCATGGGCCCTAGCTGGATTTATATCATCCCTTCAGCCGCTGGCGATTAAAGTCAAATTTAGCCAAATGACTGAAATGCTACATTTAAAACAGCTGGTGAAGTTAAATTTCCGTTGAAAGTTTTCGGACTTACGTACTCTCGCAGGAGGGCAATACTATTACGCTACTTCAACCCACATTGAGGGTACAGCCACTAACAATCTCAGTTACTAATCTAAACTACCAATAATAAAATATGTATGTATTTACAAATCAGTTAACAAGTTTAAGTCTTTTAAAAATGCAATAATTAAATGAGAACTTATATTACTAAAAAGATCCTTCCTAGTTTTTACTTTGAAATAGATATCCCTTGTGATGGAATATTCAACACAGTCAAGCAGGACATGCTTGGCCGTGATTCTTTCTTCACAAGGAATACAAAACGGAGGATCCTCACCTTTTAATAGGTACTCATGAGTATATCTTGTGTGGAAAATACGACATCGTCGTATGATGACCTCCTCAAATCTGGACTGACAACCCAAGTAGGTGTAACCAATGTAGGGTTTTATGTAATTTATTAATACCTACTTGGGTGTCCCACTTCTTCTGCGACCCATGAAGATCCGGGGTAGAATAGCCCTTCAGCATCCCATGTGCTTGCCATAAAAGGCGACTATGCTTGTCGTAAAAGGCGACTAACGGGATCGGGTGGTCAGTTTCGCTGACTTGGTTGACACATGTCATCGGTTCCCAATTGCGCAGATTGATGCTCATGCTGTTGATCACTGGGTTGTCTGGTCCAGACTCGATTATTTACAGACCGCCGCCATATAGCTGGGATATTGCTGAGTGCGGCGTAAAACTAAACTCACTCACTCACTCACTTCTTCTGCATCAGATCACGGATGTAAGTTCTAATGCTAGCTTTGCAATCAGAGTATGGAATAAGAAGAGGTGACACAGATTTGTTGAGTGCTGCCTTAGCAGGAAGATCGGCAATTGTATTCCCAGAAATGCCACCGTGGCTGGGTAACCAACAAAAGACGATGTCGCATTGGCCGGTAGCAAGATCATTATATAATTCAATAATTTCTGTTAAAGTTGTTGAGTTGGGTTTTGCGTCACATCGGCATTATGTCAGCCATATACTGACGAGAACAAGTTTGCATTAATAAACATTGTAAGTACATACTCGGAATGAGTTTTATTTCAAAAACATATATTCATTACATTGACATTTAAAAGCAGAAAAAGAAATAGCATAAAGGCAGGCAATTTGTTAGCCACATTTCACAGTTACAATTTATGATAGTTACATTTCATAGTTACAATTTATGATACAGATCAACTTCCCTGAGGTAGTTCACTATCAGATGAGCGCTCACGCGGGAGAACAGATCTTTTAGGTTTGTTGCATCAAAATGTGAGTCCCTTGCAGACGATAAGTCCACGCATTCAAGCAGAATATGCTTCATGGTGTAGACCTCATCGCAAGAGACACACATGGGGAGGAGGAGGTCCATCCACATCCGTTTTCAGCAGATAGTCATGAGTAAATCGACTGTAGCCAATACGACATCGTCGTAAAATTACCCCATCACGTCTTGACTGACAGCCCAAGTAGTGAGTGAGTGAGTTATTACTTAACGTCACATTGGCAGTATTGCAGCCATATCGTGACGAGAACATATCTGATTATGAAGTGGAATACATGTGTATGTATATTATCAAAACCTGTCCACGAAGGACAGTAAAACAACTAGAATATCACAATTACAACTAAAACTAGTATGGAGAGTTAAAACTGATAGCACTATTTGGACAATACAATATAAAAACAAGCTATAGATCGCCAACACCAGAAGGTAGACCACCAAACTAGGGACCATGGGGACTTACAGTACCTTGGCTACCTGCATGGACCCTAGTTGGATTTACACCATCCCCTCAGCTGCTGGCGATTGTAAGAAATGTTAGCCAAAATTAAAATGACAAGAATGCTAGGTTTAAAAATTCTGGCAAGTTTAAATGGACTTTGAACATTTTTGGACTAACGTTCCCTCACAGGAGGACAATAATTTTACACTACTTCAACCCTCTTTGAGGGTACAGCCACTAACAATCTCAGTTTACTAATCTAAACTACCAATAATAAAATATGTATCTATTTACAAATCAGTTAACAAGTTTAAGTCTTTTAAAAATGCAATAATTAAATGAGAACTTATATTACTAAAAAGATCCTTCATAGTTTGTGATTTGAAATAGATATCCCTTGTGATGGAATATTCAACGCAGTCAAGCAGGACATGCTTGACCGTGATTCTTTCATGACAAGGGATGCAAAAAGGAGGATCCTCACCTTTTAATAGGTACTTGAGTATATCTTGTCTGGCTAATACGACATCGTCGTATGATGACCTCTTCAAATCTGGACTGACAACCCAAGTAGGTGTAACCGATAGTTGGTTTTATTGCATGTAATTTATTGATACCTACTTGGCTGTCCCACTTCTTTTGCATCAGATCACGGATATAAGATCTTATAGCATCTTTGTATTCAGAGTATGGGATCAGAAGTGGTGTCACACATGTGTTGAGTGCTGCCTTAGCAGCAAGATCAGCCATTGTGTTACCAGAAATGCCAACGTGGCTGGGTAACCAACAAAAGACGATGTCGCAATTCAATAATTTCTAATAGAAGTGGATGATTACAAGAAAGATTTTTAATAGCCTGAAGACAAGAAAGAGAATCGGAAAAGATGATGTATTGTTCATATTGACGGTGTTTATTAATATATTTAAGAGCTGTTAATATGGCGTTAGCTTCTGCTGTGAAAATAGAGCTGTTATTTGGTAGTCGAGAAGATATTGTTCGGGATCCAATGACAGTGGCACATGCCACCGCGCCACCATCCTTGGGCCCATCTGTAAATAAGGATTTTTATGTATTACATTTATTTTTTACTTGATTATATTCTTGATTATATTGTAATTCATTAGTTACAGATTTCTTTGTCAGAGTTAGCTCAACTTCAGGCCTCACCAGTTGCCAAGGAGGAGAAGAAAGAAGATGAGAAGGAGATATATTTTCCAGCTCAATGCCGGCAGCAGAAATGAATGGTTTAATTCTTAAACCAAGAAGTGGAACAAGAGAAGGCTTTTTGTTGTACAAATCCTCATAAAGAGGATTAAAGACACATTTGAATGCAGGGTTAGACTCGTTAGAATAAAGTTTTGTCATATTCTGCAAGGACAATTTTATACGGCGTTGTGTAAGAGATGGTTCATCTGCATCGACGTAGAGACTAAAAACAGGTGAAGTTCTAAAGGATCCAAGACAAAGTCTTAGACCTTGGTGATGTACAGAATCTAATAGTTTTAAGTTCCTTTTGCAGGCTACACCATATACGATGGAGCCATTATCAAGTTTCGAGCGGACCAATGATCGATATTGATGTAGGAGAGTGGTTTGATCCCCTCCCCACTTTCAACAAGTCAAGTGCCTTCAGGCATTTAGTTTTAAGGGATTTAATATGCGGCAGAAACGTTAAATGGGAGTCAAAAATTAAACCCAAGAACTTGGCCTCCTTAACAGCTTTGATGGGAGTGCCATTGAGAAACAGTTCCGGGTCTTTATACGGTTTATATTTACGACAGAAATGTATGCAATTAGTTTTGGATTTAGAAAATTTAAAACCATTTTCAAGACACCATTTATTTATTTTATTTAAATACAACTGCAGTTGCCGTTCGATAGTATGCACATTTTTACCTCGACAAGAAATATTAAAATCATCCACAAAAAGTGATCCATCAATTGAATCATCTAAAACCTTGGATAAACTGTTGATCTTGATACTAATAAGTGTGACAGACAAAATACTGCCTTGTGGGACACCCTGATCCTGATTGTAATAGTCAGACAGCGTTGAACCCACTCGGACTTGAAATTGTCTGTCTGTTAAAATTGAGAGATAAAATGAGGTAAACGACCTCTCAAACCGAAATCATGTAAATCTTTCAAAATGCCGTGCTTCCAAGTAGTATCATATACTTTTTCCTGATCGAAGAAAATGGATACTACGTGATCTTTATTTACAATAGCATCTTTAACATAGGATTCTAATCGGACTAAATGATCGATAGTACTACGGTTTTTCCGGAAACCACATTGGATATCTGAAATAACATTATTGGTTTCCAAATACCACACTAAGCGATTATTTACAATTCGTTCCATAGTTTTGCAAACACAGCTAGTTAATGATATAGGTCGATAATTAGATGCATCTGAATGGTCCTTGCCAGGTTTAGGAATAGGAACAACAATAGCATTCCGCCAAGAAGGAGGAAAATTTCCTGAAGTCCAAATTTCATCAAAAATGTCTAAAAGTACTTCAAGACATGATTCAGGCAAATGTTTTAGTAGCTGATAGTGAATATTATCAGCCCCTGTTGCCTTATCATGAGTTTGCCCAAGGGCAGTTTGTAGCTCATGTAGTGAAAATACTTCGTTGTAATCTTCTCCATTTTCGGAGGTGAAATTAATGTTCTTCTTTTCCTCGATCTCCTGATATTTCTGAAATTCAGGAAGATAGTTTGATGAAGACGAGTGTTTAGCTAATGTTTCACCAAGTTTGTTTGCGATATCTTTAGTATTCTTCAGAAAATGATCTCCTTCCTTTAGGTGTTTAACACTCGTTTTTTTAACCTTTGCGTTTGATTCTTTGGACCATATTCCACACCTTTGATAGAGGTGTGCGGGAATTAATCTTGGAGAGGTAGGTTCTCCATGATTGACGTTTATTTTGTTTGAAGGTACGTCGAGCTTTAGCTCTGGTTACCTTAACATTATTCAAATTATATACAGTTGGATGCTTGCAAAAATATTTTTCCGCTCTTTTCCTATTTTTTCTAGCCCGTTTGCAATCTCCATCAAACCATGGCTTACAAATGTGTAGATAAGCCGAGGACTTAGGAATGGATTCGGTAGCTATAGCATTCAGTTCATCTGGAAACAGCTGAATGGGATCAGTGATATTCTGGAATGCTTCATGTTTTAATTTCTCAGAACACTATGATATGAATTTAGACCAGTAAGCCTTTGGAAAATTCCACCTTGATGAGGGCGGAACGTCAGATTGGTTACTGACTGTTAAAAATGTAGGAAAGTGGTCACTTCCGCATAAATCATCATGAACTGACCATGACAATTCATTCAGAATGTTTGCATCTGTGATTGTTAGGTCCAAGACAGAATAGCTACCCGTTGCAGGGTGTAAATATGTGTTGGTACCATCATTAAAAATACATAGACTATTGTCAGAAATGGAATCCTCTAATATTTTACCTTTGGTATTAATATCACTTCCCCATAAAGGATTATGTCCATTCAAATCGCCCATTAGTATGCAGGGCTGAGGTAAGTGGTAATATAGAGATTGAAGTTCAAATTGTTGGAGGTTTGAAGATGGAGGGATATATAACGAGCATAAAGTCAATGCAATGTGTAACGTGAGACGGACTGCAACAGCCTGAAGATTAGTGGTAAGATGAACAGGGATATGTATGATACCCTGCTTCACTACAATAGAGGAGCCTCCAGTGGCTTTGCCACCCGAAGGAGAAAAGGAATGATGAGAATCGTACTGACGTAAGTCAAATGTATCTGTCTGCTTCAGAAATGTTTCCTGGAGACAGAAAACAGATGGTTGAAAGTCTTGGATTAACAGCTGTATTTCAGTTAAGTTGGTCTTAAGACCTCTGCAATTCCACTGGATAAGTGTAGTAGTGTTATTCATGTTACATTAGGTGGTAAGACAGGGAATCCGTTCCTAGACTGTAGCGAATGACTTTTGCGGCGCTTACGGTGGTGAGGGGTGACATCCATATCTTCTAGAATTTCATATTTGTTGAAGAGTTGTACCCGATTCCGTTGACCTTTGGGCACTCGTTCTGGTTTTCTTGAATAGTTGATGTTCTTGCTGGCATTTATCACAACAGGTTGAACCAGGCCCATTCAACCATCCGTATAAGGAATTATTCGATGGTGAGACTCTAAGATACCATAAATAGTTCCATCAACGCGTGGTTGCAAGCATGGCGTGAAGAATATCATAAACATAATAATGCAGGGGGCGGTGTAGAAATCGATGTAGAATTGATAACGCCTAAAGAGACCTGTAAATATTTGTACTCCCGAGACGATTTAGTCTACATGGCCTCGGCTTTGTTGAGAGCGATTTCGATGAGGTTGATGTTGAAGAAGTGAGACATGTTTTAGGTAAATGTGGTCCTAGATTCGACGCTTTGTCCTGCCTGTCTTCTATGCTCGGTTTCACTACCACCGTACCCGAGACTGTTGGCGACACCCGGGTATGCGTACTCGACCCCAGAACGACTCCCGTAGCCGATACGTGTTCCAATTTCTCCAAAGAACAACTTTTCCATAACATGTACGTCTATTCGGACATTATCAACGACCAGATCGTCGGTCACACATTGACACCTCTGCTGACGTTGATACCCCTCATAAAGAAAATGATGAAAGATGTAGTGTACGTGAGTGTCTTTAAAATTTGACGAGATTCGTTCCCTGACTATTCTTATAAGAGACGATCGCAGACGACCTGTGTCATTTGCTGGCGGTCGGTCGGTGGTGATACTCCATTTTAAAGAGTGAGGGATGACATACTAACGATGCACGGTAGTCATAGGGGTCACATACCGGTGTACATGGGCAGACATTACGGCCAGGGTGGTGCTGGTCTGGGAAATGTATTAGGCGCTATAGGTAGAATAGCAATGCCCCTGCTAAAGTCAACGGGTAAAATATTACTCAGGGAGGGTGTCAAAGCCACTGCGGGTGTTGTAGGCGAAGTGGTCATGGGTAGTGCAAATGCGTCAGAAAGTATAAGGCGGCGTGGTAGCAGGGCGCTCAAAAGCACAATGTCGGGCGTTTGGGGGCCATTTCCGACAGGAACGTCGAGCAGTAAGTGCAGGCGAATTAGTACGGGTACTCAGACACCGATAAAACGTAGGAAAAAACAGGGGATTTCGACGGTTGGAATCGGACGTAGCACCCTGTTGAAAAGAAAGAAGCGTAGGAGAAAGGTTAAGAGAAGCTCGGTATTCTAGTAGAGATTTAAGATAGTTTTTCAATTATGATGTCTGGGCATATGGATCACGTGCAATGCGGTAAAAGTGAGCTGGATTTATTTTCGCTACCGGGCATGGTTTCCACGATGACGGATTCACACTGGACCAATTAATATTGTCCCGTTACAGGCCTCGGCCAGTTGGACAGTACCATAAGGTTTGATATCAATAACCCTATAAACAGCTACGTAGACCTGGCTGAATGTTACCTGAGAATTGTATGCCAATTTAAGACGGTGGACGGTCGTGCTACCGTCGCTGACAATGTGGTGAGCGAGGATAGTCAGACAGTGACTAGACACAGAGACGTGTGTGCGCCCGTGATGAACACACTCTACATTCTCTATTCCGCAAGGTAAGGGTGCTAGCGGGGTCTAACCAGGTAGAATTAACGGACAGTCTGGGCACATATCCATACAGAACGTTTATCGAGAACCTGCTGAATTGTGATCAACAACCTGGTAGCGGAGATTTTCATCAAAGATAAGGCGGGTTGTTTCACTCTAGGCCAGGGAAATCCAAACGCGGCTTTCGAGGAACGACAACGCAAATGTGTAACCCAGTAGACCTGTAGAGCTCGTGGGGAAATTACACTCTGATTTGTTTATGCAGCATAGATATCTCATAGACGGCGTGCCTTTAAAAATTGAACTGATACGTAGTCCGCATAATTTCTACATGTTACACGGTAGCACAGACCAGGCTGGTACTCACATACCCGGCTATGCTTGCCTCATACTCTCGGCCGAGTTTCATGTCAGACAGGTAAACGTAGTACCCGCCATTAGAGACAGTCATATCAGGGGTTTGACGCGTGGTAGCACTGTAAAGTATCCTATAGCCCAAGTGAAAACCACGGCACACGACATTTTCCTCAAGGCTTGAGAGAATATAATTGTGAACATTTAATAATGGGTCATATCCCTAAAGGAATAGTACTCGGTCTCGTCAACAACGAATCCTTTCCGGGGGGTTCGAACAAAAATCATTTCAATTACGGTGGTATCAGTAGCAGGGATACCTTGGAAGAAGTGTGTGGTAATAAAATACGCAGTATTACGCTTAGTGCGGTGAACATATTGAAATATCCTATTCTGTTTATTTGCAACACGTACAAGAAGAGCGAGCCGGGCAGTCACTGGTTTGCGTTAAGTATAGAGTGAGTGAGTTAATATTTAACGTCACATCGGCAATATCTGTGATGAAAACAATTTATACAATATAAAGAGAAATTATTTTGAAGATTTAAACTTGTCGACGATGGACAGTAAAAATACTAGAGAATCAAAGATATGAATAAAACTAGCGAGCAAAGCTAAAACATTTCAGTTAAAGAGGACAATACAGTATAAAACACGGGCTATAGATCGCCAACAACTGAAGGTAGATCACCATACTAGGAACCATGGGGACTTACATTACTTTTGCTACCTGCATGGACCCTAGTTGGATTTACACCATCCCTTCAGCCGCTGGTGATTGTAGGAAAATTTAGCCGGCAGTTAAAAGAACAAAGATACTACGTTTAAAGTATGGTAAATTTACATTTTACTTTGAAAGTTTTGGGACTTACGTACCCTCTCAGGATGACAATTTTTTTATAGTACTTTAACGCCCTTTGAGGGTACAGCCACTAACAACCTAACTCATCTTTACTCATCTAAACTACCAATAATAAAATACATATCTATTTACAAACTATTCATCAAAATGTATCTATCGATTCTATTTCTTGTAAAAATTCAATGATTAAATGATAATTAACACTAATAGATCCTTCACTGTTTAGACATTAAAATATTTATCCCTTGTGATGGCAAAATCAATACAGTAAAGCAAGACATGCTTGACTGTGATTCTTTCATCACAAGGGATACCAAACGGAGGATCCTCACCTTTTAACAGGTATTCGTGAGTATACCTTGTATGGCCAATGCGACATCGTCGCATGATGACCTCTTCAAATCTGGACTGACAACCCAAGTAGGTGTAACCAAGATAGGGTTTTATTTCATGTAATTTATTAATACCTACTTGGGTGTCCCATTTCTTTTGCATCAGATCACGGATGTAAGTTCTAATGCTAGCTTTGCAATCAGAGTATGGAATAAGAAGTGGTGACACAGATTTATTGAGTGCTGCCTTAGCAGCAAGATCAGCCATTGTGTTCCCAGAAATGCCAACATGACTGGGTAACCAACAAAAGACGATGTCGCATTGGCCAGTAGCAAGCTCATTATACAATTCAATAATTTACATTTAAGTGGATGTTTACAAGAAATATTTTTAATCGCCTGAAGGCAAGAAAGAGAGTCAGAAAATATTGTATATTGTTTATATTTAGGGTGTCTATTTATATATTTAAGAGCTGTTAGTATTGCCTTTACTTCTGCTGTGAAAATTGAACTTTTATTCGGTAATCTGGAAGACAAACCGAAACATGAGTCTCATTAACCTATTCAGGCAATGACCTACTTTTCAGCCGATCCGAATTTTCTCGTGTGAAAGTGAAAATAGACATCACAAACAACTATGGTTACACTAAATCCCAATTCCTTTTTTCATAAGACTTGAAATTTACAACTACATTTTAATTTTAAACTTTA
This sequence comes from Haliotis rubra, assembly GCF_003918875.1. NCBI lineage: Eukaryota > Metazoa > Mollusca > Gastropoda > Lepetellida > Haliotidae > Haliotis > Haliotis rubra. Next base: position 173,160 of record NW_025767642.1, read on the forward strand.
ATAACATCGTATTTCTATATTTTATGGTGAAGTGTAGGCAGCATGACCTTAACTAAGGCGTCACAGATTGCCCCAGTTTAATGAGGTCGTAAAATGATTCACAATGCATCTGGCTCACTGGTTACACCTGTTATGTGTTTTTGCGCTTATTCAATATAGTTCTGTAACGCACAATGTGATTGATATAATATCAAGGCCGTACACGACCGCCGAACTTTTCTAGATTTTGAGATTTTGAGATGTTTGTCAGTGCTCGCTGTCCGACAGAGCACGCTGCACGACATGTTTGCAAGGATTATAAGAAGCGTAGTGTTCCAATATACAAGTACTTAGATGTACCAAATAATACTGATTAATATTTATGTATCCAGTTAAATGAATTGGTCTAAACATTCTGCACTGGTTATTGTACTAAGTTGCGCAATAGGACGGAACCCAGTCAACAGGAAACGAGACTGTTGTGTAATCAATGTTTTGACTTGATTGTTTTGGACCCAATGACAGTGGCACAAGCAACCGCGCCACCATCCTTGGACCCATCTGTAAATAAGGATGTATATGTATTATATTTACTTTTTAATTGAATATATTCTTGTTTATATAGTAAGTCATTAGTTTCTAGAAAAAATTATTTAGTGAGCGTTAGGTCGACTTGTGGCCTAACCAATTGCCAAGGAGGAGAAGAAAGAAGACGAGAAGGAGATATATTTTCCAGCTCAATGCCGGCAGCAGAAATGAATGGTTTTATTCTTGGCCCAAGAAGCGGAACAAGAGAAGGCTTTTTGTTATAAATCCTCATACAGAGGATTGAAAACACAGTTAAGTGCAGGATTAGACTCGTTAGAATAGAGTTTTGTTATATACTGTAAAGATAATATGATACTACGTTGGTTAAGGGATGGCTCATCAGCCTCAAAATAGAGACTATCAATAGGAGAGGTTCTAAAAGACCCTAAACAGAGTCTTAGGCATTGTGGTGGACAGAATCAAGTAGTTTTAGGTTGCTTTTGCAGGCTCCACCATATACGATGGAGCCATAATCAAGTTTCGAGCGGACCAATTATCGATATAGGTGGAGTGTAGCTTGATCCCCTCCCCACTGTGAGTTGGAAACACCTTTCAACAAATCAAGGGCCTTCAAGCATTTAGCTTTAAGGGATTTAATATGCGGCAAAAAAGTTAAATGAGAGTCAAAAATTATGCCCCAGGACTTGGCCTCCTTGACAACATTGAGTGGAGTGCCATTTAAAGATAGTTCTGGGTCTTTATGCGGCTTATATTTTCTACTAAAGTGTAGACAATTAATTAGTTTTAGACTTGGGGAATTTATAGCCGTTTTCAAGACACCATTTATTTATTTTATTTAAACACAACTGCAATTGTAGTTCAATAGTAATCATATTTTTACCACGACAAGAAACATTAAAATCATCGACAAAAAGTGATCCATCGATTGAATCGTTTAAAACCTTGGATAAACTGTTAATCTTGATACTAAATAAAGTGACAGACAAAATACTGCCTTGAGGGACACCCTGATCCTGATTAAAATGATCAGAAAGGGTTGAACCCACTCGGACTTGAAATTGCCTGTCTATAAAAAACTGTGATATGAAAAGAGGCAAACGGCCTCTCAAACCAAAGTCATGTAAATCCTTCAAAATGCAATGCCTCCAGGTCCTGTCATAAGCTTTCTCAAGAAAATTGATACAGCACGTTGTTTATTTACTATAGCATTCTTAACAAAGGATTCAAGGCGTACCAAATGATCAATGGTACTACGATTTTTCCTGAAACCACATTGAATATTTGTTATAAGGTTATTGGTTTCAAGATACCAAGTTAATCTATTATTCACCATACGTTCCATGGTTTTACAGACACAGCTACTTAGAGATCTTTGTCTGTAATTTGACGGATCTGTATGATCCCTGCCAGGTTTTGGTATTGGGACTACAATGGCATGAAGGAGGAAATGCTCCAGACGTCCATATTTGGTCAAATATATCTAAAAGTGTCATCAGACATGGTTCAGGTAAGTGTTTCAGTAGCTGGTAATGTATATTATCATCACCCGCTGCAGTGTCATGGGCTTGCTCAAGAGCAGTTGTTAAGTATAGAGGCACCCGGAGATTACACATACACGACTCATACGGTATAGATTACACGCGAATTTGGGTCGAATTTCACGAATTTGTGTCAAAATATGGTCGTTTGCAATATACCTACAATAGAGTTAGCGTGCAGAGCCTATCGTCTGTAGCTTGTGGACACCGTTGCCTATATTTCAGTAGCTGTCGTTCTAGGGGTATTTTCAACGACGAGATATTGAAACATTACAGTCAAAAGAACACGATTAAGAATGATTCGATGGTTTTCAGGTGGTATGACGACGGCGTGAAACGTATGCTCGAAAAATTCTAAATACGCGCCGGGGCAGGGTTGTGTATTCCTAGTGGATTCTGTTTTGATTAGCGTTTAGGCAGAGACCCTCACGTGTTTGCTCTGACACGCTTGTATAACGAAGCTATTGGCGACAGACGCCCCCGAGGCTTTGACAATGGTGTACAGGTGCTTATCGCCCGGGTGTGGAGTAACGTGTGCCCCGGGGCTTGACGATGATGTCACGCTCGTCGTTTCCCTGACTGTTTGACCCCCCAGTAATGTCAGGCTCGAAGTCAGTTAGAACCCGACAGCCGGAGAGTGAGGTTGTATAATTTTTGAGTGTCCACTCACTACAGCAAAGATGTCTGAGTACTACGTTCCCGTTACCCTTAAACACCAGAAGGATGGAGAAAGGGGTCAATTGTCCGATTGCTATGATGATGATACCGACGCAAGGAAGCCAGTGACTTTATCGGACTATGTATACGAAGACAGTGTATCGCTGGATGGTAAATATCATCTTCAACGTGGGTACGACACCTGTGGGAAACAACCATCGGTAGTGCATCGAAAGCTACTGGTCGATTTAAGCCAGAACTACTATCAGAGGCAAGAATCATGGATCGGTCTCCGTATTAGGTAACCCGAATTGGCGACATGAGTCACCCGTCCCCCATCGGTCAAGAATCCGATGGGGGGAGACATAACCCTGGCGAAAGACACAAACTGACCACAGGGACCAACACCAAACATGGAATCGGGGGAAAGCCGGATACGGGCAAGGAATGTCAGCTATGTCAATTAATGGATGGTATAAATGATTGTGAACCAGCAGTGCTGGGCAGTTCGGACTGAAACTCAGAGTTCAGAGCCACCCCTTGAAACTAGACCAGAATAAATCGTGTGGACCCCAAGACGGACTTGTGTGCTGATTAGAGTCATATCCCCCAGAGAATCAAATTGCTGAGGCGGATAGAAACGTCGCACTCACGAATAAAAAGAAGTTGTTATCCATAAAGTTTGTTCCATATTGTACTTCCCAACTTCTAAAATGCCACTCAAACAAGTTGAATTATTAGAATCTATCAATTCTTTAATTGTACTATTAGGCAGATTTGTGTTGTAATAGTAAAAACGACATTGCACTAACTACAATTATTACTTTCCGACAATAATTGTTCCAATGTTATAAGCAGCTTTATTTACAGTTATTGATTGTTACAGTTCCAGAAAGCTATTCTGTGTTTGTTAATAGCATGCTTTTCTATTCATGATTGTTATATTTATAATAAATTAATGTTCGGGAGAGGTATTCAAATAAGCAACATACAACGTGTTTACCAATCCGGTTCCACTATTGGAAATAAAAGCAAGATGCTCAACGCCTGACTGCTATCGGAGAAAGAGAATCGGGACATTCCGCAAATGGACGCAAAAGTTTTGGACCTCTATCTGGCATGCCTTTTTATGTCAGCAGCGGCGAGGGTAAACGATACAAACGTATCCGACGCCCGGTAATCGACAGCGACACCGACGATGAATGAACGCGTGCAAATGACATTCTATAGTTGCTGAATTAATGTTGAATAAAATTTGGTAGGGTTTTTTTTTGAGTGCTTGGGTGAAATAGGTTTGTAGAGTATAAAAGGGTTTAAAAAATGATAGATTCCTGCTTGGTTAGTATTAAGTGATACAGATATTATGACCCTCCCTTCTCCATGTCTTGCCGCGTATCATCCTTAGACCCATAACTGAGCTAATCCCTGTCAGATATGGGCGTCGCGGGATGAATACGGAGCAAGATATGGAGAAGGGAGGGTGAAAATATTTACATATAGTATAAACACATATATATATTCTTCCCGACCTCAACATGAATCGTGCATCACTGTACTGTGGGCAAGGACTATAGGGGAAGATATACACTCTGCAAAAAAGAAACGCATAGGCGATTTTGAGAACTTTGGACTCATGTAACTGCGGCAAAAGCAATACAAATATACTATTTCTTTCAAAAAGGTCATCTTTGTGTGATTGTAAACAACTTCAGTGCCAAAATGCTGCAATTCTAACTTTTCCCTTGTTTTAGAAGAGTTTGAAGAAATGATCGCCAAAACGTAACCGAGAAAGCAAAGCAAAATGCACGTGCAAATAAGCGGAAAAGCATGCGGTATCGATCATAATAGAAAGGCAAACGTTGTATTTAATTTTGTCATTCGTTTTTGCCTGGAAAAGATGAAATCATCATGCCACGACTGAGTGCCGCTAATCGAAACATTGCCATAGGCCGCCATGAAGCTGGGGGGTCGCAGTCTGCAGTTGCCCGACATTTCAACGCTCATCAGAGCACCATATCTCGCCATTTGGATCGGTTTCTGCAGACTAACTCTGCCCAAGATCGCCCGAAAGCGGCCGTCCAAGAGTTACAACCCAAGCCCAGGGCCGCTACATCCGGTTTGTCCACTTGCGTCATCGTCTTGCCACAGCCGTAAAGACTGCACAACGCATCCCTGGTTTGGAAAGAATTCCTGACAAAACTGCCAGGAATCGAAAGCGTGAAGTGGGAATTCGAACAAGAAGGCCTGTTGTCGCCCCTGTTTTGAGAGACTTCCATCGGCGCAATCGCTTGCGGCGGTGTCGTGGAGTCCGGAACTGGAACCTGAGAAACTGGAGGCGGGTCTGGTTCAGTGATGAATCACGATTTCTTCTTCACCGGCAAGATGGAAGACTGATTTATGGTGGTTCGGGGGAGTTTGATAGCAATTCGATATATCAGCGAAGTCCTTGCACGTCACAGGCTTCCGATTATGGACCGACAGAGGGAGTTGTTCAACAACGCTACTTCACTTACAGCACGCATCACGGTCCCCTTCCTTGCAAATTCTAATGTCAGTGTCTTGCCATGGCCTTCCCGATCACCAGATCCAAACCCGATAAAACCTGTGGGATGAACTCGATTGGCCTGTATGTCAACGTCAAAATACGCCTCAGACACTTCCACGATTGGCCAGCGCACTGCAGGAAGAATTGGGACGAATTCCACAAGAGCAACTTCGTTTACTTATCCAGTCTGTGCCAAGACGGTGCCGAGCAGCGGCGGCCATGCAAAGTACTGTATTTGATGCCATCTTGTGGACTAAAGTAAACAAAATTTTCACCCTCTTACCCTTGCAATTACAAGAAATAATTGCCGATAAACTAACGCAATAAATTCTTCTAAAAACGATGTATATCGTGTGTCACTGTACTGTCGGAAAGAATATATATCTGTGTCTGTACTATATAGTCCAGTAAAAGTAGTGGAAAAATCGCTGAACCTAAAAAGAATTGGTACAGAAATGGTTTTGTGTTTATATCATTTATGATAGTTATGTAAACAATATATATAGAGTCCTCCCTTGGATGGTGATGCTAAGTGGCCTTTTTGGGGCAAAAACTATGAAAAATGGTAGTTTTCAATTATTTTATTTATCTGAAAAAAAGGCCAAAAAATGGTATAAATCTTGCAGAACTGAAGTATACAAAATAGTAAATAATGAAAGCTAAAATTGAAAAAAAAATTATGACATGAGGTATGAAATTTGATTTTTGACGCTCCAGCGCACTGAAAACAAGTAAATGAGAGTTATCTCCCCTTTGTTTACAATATATAAACGGCTGCATGCCAACCTAAGTCATTTTTTGCAACTTACAGGAGAGACGAAAAACTCAAATCATAAGCTCAAATCATAACCTGAAGCATACAATGAAGGCTTATGAGTCGTTACATGAGTTTTCAGTAATATTTCAACATTTATTGCACAAAACCCATTTGTGACTTCTTCATCACCCGCCAAAACGACCTAAGTCAGCACAAGTTTCCATGCCAAAACAACCTAGGTCACAAAAGTTACATGCCAAAAAATAAACTAAGTCACTAAAATACTTAACTATTTTGATTATTTCAGTGTAAATTACCCTCATTGTGGTTGTAAGGATATTCATTATTTTATTTCAATGCTAAATGATAACAATGACAATAGAATAGGTCCTGGTATGGGCATGTAAGTCTAATGGAATATGCAGTTCCCGATTCAATAATTATTGCCACTTAAACAAGATGACATTGTGATAGCATGAGCCTCACACTGTGACAAGCATGCTCATGGGGTATGGAACAAATTGTTTCCGTTAAAAATATGATGGTGTTGAACAAGATATCCTGAATCTTGCATTTGACTAGCAGTTGCTGTAAATGGGTACCCGTGAGACAAAGTCTTTTAGTACTCTGTCACTTCTGTGTCAGTGTATTTTAGTTCTGTAACCACAATATGGTCAGTGACAATAAAGAACAGGCTTTACAATAATGTAAATTTTTAATTTCTAATTACAAATATGAACATGGCAATCAACAGCTTATCAAATGTCACAAAACAACAAGATTTCAGCAGTGTCTATCATCAAAAATTAACGCAATTCAATTAAATACATTGAAAAGGACATGCAGTTTGTTTCCTTCTGTTGTTCAGGTAACATCAACAAACCATAATGTAATACTAATTTCTGTCTGTTTGTCAAACCATAACTCAATCTCGTAGAAAAATCCATGTCACATGACTTAGCCGCGATAGGGATCGCGATCAGGATCTCAGACTGAGGTGACCTTCACGATTTGATTCTGCAGGTAACGTATAAAAGAACTGGAACTCACATTATTGAGGATAAAAATATAAACTAATTTTCAAACTTCAATCTTTAAATTTCAAGAACTTTGAGGAACAATCCAAAACAACGAACTTCTTCATTGAACCCTTAAACGTGATCACATGCACATGTACATGAAGAAAACAGCCACAACAGACTTCAAGCCGTTCTCCATTGAGTAGCCTCACGTGGTAGCTACGAGGACATGAGCGCTGTCTAGCAACCTGATGTCTGCCTCTTAGTTGCTTTGTTTCAGTCTCTTGGTCAATCAGTCCGAAGAGGTACATGTCTTGGTCTCTCGTGGTGGGTAATCTGTAAAACTAATCACAAATTCTCTTAGCATTACCATCCATTTTCTCCAACCATTTCTTTCGACAGTCTCTGGACAATAGTTCTTTCTTTGCTACGACTTCATGCTTATAATTTATGTACTCCTGTCCACTAATTCTTTTTCCATGAATCTGGATTTGCTTTCTTTATTTTCTCATTTTATTTATTTCATTTATGTTCATTTGTTCTTGTCTCTCATGTGAAGATGTTTGATTTTCTATAGTCAGATGCGTAAGAGTGTTTATCGGAGACTGACTGTCAATAGCTGTCGAGGCAACTTGAACATTCACCTCCAGTACATCTAGCAGTACCTCTTGTCGACCAGAGGTACTGCTTGAGCTAGATCAGGATTGGAATGAAGGTTGTTTGGTGATTGAGACACTTCTGATCCAGACATAATACTAGAACATGGAACTGCTTCCTCGTCTGATGATGACTGGGACATCTGGTTCCTACTCTGGATCATTCACACATTCTTCATTTTCATATAAGCTATTCTGTAACAATTGTTCATCAATTAGAAGAACTTCTTTCTCCATGGCACACTTGACAAATTCATCACCACATTGTCATTGCTTACAAGTTCTCAGTAGTTTGGGTGTCAGGATCACTGCTGTCCGCGTCAGAGTCCTCATCAAACAGGTCTGGAATATGCATCATAATACCATGTCCAAAACATACATCACCAACGAAGTCATTTGAAAGCATGGCCGATTGATCAACTTCTTCATTTGCAGTTACACCTTTTCCACGAGGACCTGTCGCACACTGGCTGGAGATACTGCAGGTGAATTGCAAACTTTAATGCATTTCGACCGCGGTATGGCAGAGATAATTTCTAACTGATTTTTCTCTGATAGATCCCGAAGGCCCCATTATTCTGAGGTGAGATAGACATACATACATCCTCAGCCATGTAACCAACTGGAAAAGGTGAGCTCTTTAAGCTTTTTTAGCACATGCAATGACTGCAAGAGCATAAATGAACGCTACTGGGCAGAAGCTTCTCCACATTTGTGCATAATGGTATATAGTTGGAAAACTCATAATTTCCATCTGATTTTGAAAGGCAGACATCAATTTGAAGATTGAGGTAGATGTATTTCGACCAAAGAGGTGGACTTCTAGAAATCTCGGCTCAGCGTCTACAGACGTAAGCTACATCCCTGAATAAGATGGTCGGTTTAAAGTACTGAAAGATCTCTCTCAAAACCTCAGTAGGAAGACTATTCATCACGACTACAGAAACCTGAAAGAAACAGAAGTTTTCATTGTACTTCAGAATGAGTGAAAAGCAAAATATATCAACTAATAACAAGATTTTACTACCCCTTAAGAAAAGATTAGAAAGGTGAAACATATAAAGGTGCTTAAGCTTTTACTCTTCCGCTCCAAAACATGTCAGTTATTCTTCGAAACCCACTTGGTAGGAATCAAACATCCCATCAACATGTTGGATCCATTCCCTGCCAAAACAACCAAAGTCACGGGAGTGGAAGAATGGAGTTTACAGGCCTAAATTAATAACTTCAACGTTCAATCACATATTTTGTTTAATTTTGGTAACAGTGTTCATCATAAATTATCATTTCATATAATTTATACATACCTTTAAGCTGTTTTAACTCCAGAATTGTCCTCATTTTGAGTTGCTTGTTTGGCTGGTAACCATGCGGTCGGAAGACTTTTCTACCTCCTTCCGGAAGTGTTTACAGGCAGTTCCATGCCAAAACAAGCTAAGTCTGACTTGGGTCATTTTGGCACTGAGTATCATATTTTAAAAGCTATTTTCTCCAAAACTATGAAACATCCCCCAACAACGTTATAATCAAAGGAAAGAGCTCCTCAAGCTGCACATACCTCTGTTATTATTCCAAAACACGCCTTAGTCTGAGTTTGGTTTTTTTGGCATGCCACCTTTTATATTGAAGCAGCAGAATGGAAAGGAAAGGTCCTATCTTTTATAAAACTCTAACTAGATGAGGCTATAGTTAGCCTAATAGATAAAGGATTAAAAAGACAACTGAAAGCTACAATTAAAAGAGGTGATTCAGCTCCCTTAATTAGCCCATAAAATTATATGCATTGCGGGCGTGTAAGACTACGCACACTGGTGATTAATGGGACATTATGCATCAAGATTTAACAGAACTTGAAAAAACATATGCCAGAATGATAGCTTGGGAAAATATGATACCATTTATATTTTCTATGCTATTAATTTCAAAACAATTTCAAAAGGTGATTGAAGGATAAGCCTGTTCTCTCTTAACTTTAACTGGTAACTACATATTATTATGCGGAGCAGAATTGAGTGAACCCGAGCAAATATCTATAGTATAACTGGTATTTTATTTATCTGATTTGAAATCTCAGCTACATTTAAAAGAGAGAGTGAAATCTACATGAAAAAACTGAAATTGATTCACATAAACTGGATATATTACGCCTATTTTTAATTAAAAACATACCAATCTTTTTCTTAAAATTGGAAAAATCATTTATTTAGGCTCCTTGTAGTGAGTGAGTTTAGTTTTACGCCGCACTCAGCAACATTCCAGGTATATGGCGGCAGTCTGTAAATAATCGAGTCTGGACCAGTTAATCCAGTGATCAACAGCATGAGCATCAATCTACGCAATCAGAACATCTCCCATCTCCATCCCAGTCATTACAACATCCCAAACACGCTGTCATGTTGACGGGAACAGGTTTACGCATGCGTTGTCCGTGGCACTTAACGACTCTGGCTGCACGTGCAGATGGAGTATCAGCGAACTGTGTAAATTAGTTTATTTTCAAAGTATGACACCTGCCCTACAGTTCAGGTAACCCATGTTAGAATCTGCCCTATCATGGGGTATTTTATTAATATCATGTTCAATAGTTTAACATCTGTTAGAGTCGATGTTCCTATACAGGTGGTAAGTAACTTGAACAAACATACCTGTGTATTCATCTTCATTCACAGGGCAAACAATGTCTCTCTCATAAGCCAGAAATATTACTACTTCCTGTACCCACATCAGATGTATTAACTCCATTTGTACTCCATTGTCCTATAGTAAACGTCCCTGGCAATGCATGTGTAATTTGCCAGACTGTGGGAGATTGTAACAACCTTCTGAAATGAATACAAAATTGAAAAATAATTGCAAAAAGATAGATGTGTTTTAATAATCCTGGGATATCTATGTCTAACCTCACTCTTACTGTCATATCTCAGAAATATATAGTTTCACAATATTATTCCCTTCTTCAGGTGTTTTCTGTAGTTTGCTGCTTCACGTTTAATCTTCTTGGCCTTGGAAAGTATAGATATGCCGAATCTACGACATCTACGTTGTTTGGAAAGCTACCAAGGCCAAGGTCGTCAATGGCGAACGTCCACGGCAATGAGATGAATGAATGTTGGTTAACACATTATCACAGACACATCCAAATCCGATTCATTGACGAATCATACCATGAATTTTCCGTTACATCAGTTTCGTAATCGCAAAGTTCCTGTGACATTAGACCAATTCATGGAAATTGATACGCATGTTTTTGTTTCGCTGATAAAACAGCACATGCTTTGTGATGAAAGGGGGATAAACACTAATCGGAACATTTTGTATTATTTTTACACTTCTTTTTGGGGTCATTTGTCACAATACCGATTATTTATCAAAAAGCATTAATTTCGTGACAATTAATGGTTTTACATGGTCATCAGTAGCTTTCTGAACAACATATGTATATGTATATATATTTACTTGTTATTGACGGAAATCTGATGTAAGTAAATGTGAATTCAACTGTCTTGTAATATTGATTTTGTAGGCATACAGGCTATTTATCGAATCTGACCCTTCCCTTGCTGATGCTAAAATCACAAAGACTCTGTGACATATCGAAAAGTTTCCGTCGCAAAAATCACAAAGACTCTCACTGTGACCGAGTTCCCTACCATTGAAACTGTCTTAAAATGCCATTTTGATAATGTGCATAAGTTCAATGATAAAAACTTTCCCTTTTGATAAAACGTCTCTGCGGTCAAGTAAATTGTGCCTCATCACAAGGGCTACACAACTATTTATATCTACTTGAGTATAAGTGTATTGTATCAATTACATACAAGGACTGGAAAGAGCGCTGATGGAACGGAAACAGCTCCTGTGTTGCCAGCAATGTTTTATATGTGTTTCAACATACATCAAGGATAATGATATAACATAGATAATTTGTAATGCGCTTGACTCCACAACACTTGGCCATTCTCTAAGCGCAAACACAAGACAGTCAGAAGGAAGGATGCTTGAACAGTTTGGTTACAGAAGCAATTAGGGAACCAATAACAGGGCTCCGTGATAATCCAGTAGAATGAAGTCTAGATCCAGTGATTGTAGAACTGGCAACTTTGCCACCATCCATAGGTCCATTAGTGAGGACGGAATGGTATTTGGGCCGTATCTGGGCGCATTGTTACTGAAAGAATAACTAGTTTTGTACTATACTCAGCAGCAAAAGAAACGTCAGTTTGGAATTTTCCTTCGCAGAAACGGATAACAGTAAACTCATTTCATGTTTTGATTGTATATTTTGACAACATCTCCAACTCTGAGCAAAGACATTCCTTCCCAAACTCAGAATGGAACCCAGGAAATGGTCTCAAAAAACGCAACCTGATCTCGGAGATGGTACGGTGTTCTCCATGTTTTACATGCAACTCATGCTGCACGTGCTGTTCACGAGGACCAGCCCTATAAAATGCACCCCCAAATCTGGTTGAAACATTCACATTACAACGTCAGCAGGATGCCCAGACTCACAACAGCTCACAGGAACCAGGCACTAGGAAGACGTGAAGCTGGCCACACCACACAAGCCGTTGCCAATCACTTCCAGGTCAACGTTCGGACCATCTACAGGCTGCAGCAACGTTTTCGGGCCACCAACACCACAAATGATCGCCCCCGTACTGGCAGACCAAGGGTGACCAAAAGACGATAAGACCGCCATGTTGTGCGACAGCATGTACAGAATCCCTTCATGCAGGCATCCCAAACAGCACGACAGACAGTGGGAACACACGGAAGACCAAACAGTACTGATACAGTACGCCGACGTCTTAACAGCGGGAACCTCCGTTGCCGCAGACCTTACCGTTGACCTATCCGCACCCCTCGTCATCGGCGTGAACGTCTACAGTTTGCCCTATAACACCAAAACTGGCGATACAGGCAATGGAGAACTGTTCTGTTCACAGATGTGAGTCGGCACTGCGTATCAACTGCAGATGGCAGAACAAAAATATGGCGACGACGTGGCCAGCGTTACTCAGACCAATGTGAGACTCATGGGGAGGTGCAAGTATCATGGTATGGGGTGGAATAGGCCTGAACCAGAGATTGGGTCCTGTGGTGTTCCAGAACCTTGTTCCAGGGAGAGTAGGCGGCATCACAGCGGTGCGCTACATCGACCAAGATCAGTGTATGTATGATATAGGGAAGTCAGATTGTCAAGACTTTCCAGAAGGTGTTCTCATTAAGCGAGTTAAGAGACTGGGACAAGTGAAGACTGTTATTGAAAAATATGCGTCTGATGTGTACCTATTGTTCAAATATATACATGGAGTTGTACCTGCACATGTGATTCAATCAGATGTATTAAGCAAAGGTAAACCGCCCCAGGTTAAACAGGGGCAAAGCGAGTGCAAAGACGATGAAAGGGATATGATGTCAAATTTGCCTTCAAAGATGCTATTTATGCATGAAGACAAGAGCAGAAAATTTCAACTTGTTTGAGTGGCATTTTAGAAGTAGAGACGTACAATATAGAACAAGTTTTATGGATAACAACTTCTTTATTTCGTGAGTGCGACGTTTCGATACAGATTCTTGTACCGTTGTCAAGCAGGAGTGATACCAGAAGTGTGGGAGCTGCATATTTATACTGGATACTGCATATACAAGGACATCAAGGAAAGGTAGTTGGTTGTTCTGCTCTGTTTCAATGGTCCTAACAGAAATTTACATGACCGACCTGGAAGATAAGGCCCCAGAAACGGCACCCTTCAAACCGTCCTGCTGGTACCGCAAAGTGGATGACACCTTCGTCATCCTCCAACCTCAGCAAGATCCAAAGCAGCTCCTCGCCCATCTCAACAGCCAACATCCCCGCATCAAATTCACTATTGAAACAGAGCAGAACAACCAACTACCTTTCCTTGATGTCCTTGTATCCCGCACCTCCTGCAACCAACTCCAGACCTCAGTGTACAGAAAACCTACCTACCAACCACCCCCCTAAAGTCAAGACCGGCATCATCTCTACATTGACCAGAAGAGCCAAAAACATCTGCTCAACAAACCTACAAGAAAAAATTGAACACCTGAGGAAAGTCTTTGTAGAACGCAACCACTACCCACCTGAAATAGTCAACAAAACCACCGAAGCAACGCTTTCACCTCCTGCCAAAAGATCTAAACCAGAATCAGCCCCCATCAAGATATCCATTCCCTACATTGGTAAACCATCACACCAAATCAGCCGACTCCTGAAACAACAGGCAGGCATAGACACAACCTTCTCAGCGTCATCCAGCCTCAACAACCTCCTCCATGCCAACGGAAGAAAACAACCCACCGTCAACAACAACAACCCGAAATGTGTTATTTATAAATTAACTGTGATTGTGGACAAAGCTACATAGGTGAAACATCCCGACCCATCAACGCCCGAGTCAAAGAACATCGCACCTCGGTTTCCAATTCCGACGCCAAATCAGCCATCTCTGAACACATCAAAGAAAACCCCAATCATCTAATAGAGTGGTCCGACATCACCATTCTCGCCAACAACCAAACGGACTTCACTAAACGCAAGCTCACCGAAGCCATTCACATCAAACGCCATAAGCCCACCATCAACCGTGACCAAGGATACTTCATTCCATCAGCTTATGATCCACTCCTCCACCAAGCCCAATCCATTGTATAAACATCGCACCTATTGCATAAACATCTCATTGTAACTACTCCTGTATTTATACATCTCTGGCTTCCATTCACTTTTCGTTGTGTACTCACTGGCTTCACCAGCTTACCGCTTAGCCAATTATGGCAATTATGTTGTTTCCTTTGTCTATTATGTTGTTTCATTGTTATATACAGTATAAATATGCAGCTCCCACAGTTCATGTATCACTCCTGCTTGACAACGGTACAAGAATCTGTATCGAAACGTCGCACTCACGAAATAAAGAAGTTGTTATCCATAAAACTTGTTCTATATTGTAGAAAATTTCAAGATGTGTATAAAATGATCGACGTCTTTCAAGCCATGTATAGCAATGACATGCTTAACCTATTTGAGCAATATCAAATTAAGGATAAAATATGTGAAAACAATGCAGTTGAAACTTCGTGTCAATGAAAAGAATCTCAAAACCGAGATTGTTATGCTTAGTAATGAACTCAAAGTAAAAGACACTGAACTCAGTCAGTACAAAGACGGCATAAGCCCATCAATCATATCTGTTGACAAGAGCGTACGCTCTCTCGACGGTAAGACTGACCTGATGAATACACGCAACAAGCTCATGTATTCAGAGGCTGTCAAGAGGGACGTTCAGGATACCCCTCCAGCCGGTGGTCAAATTGCTACTATTCAGAGTCAACAGCCGTGTCGACAACAACCAAGCGAGGAGATAAACTACCCTTGCAAGAGCAGAATGGAAGACAACCGAAGTGCTGACGTCATCATCATGGACGACAACGTGGGACAGAACACTACCGACGAGGATATTAACCATGATAGTGCTGATGTTACCCACCCTCATGACCAACGCACTAACATCAATAGGAAGGTGACCTTCGATAACGAGTGGTCAAGGTCATTCAGTAGGAGTATCAAGGACGCGTAATAAACGGTATGTACTCAGTTACGTGCTTGCTGATAAACCGTTTGAAGTTGTATTATTAACTATGCCAAGTCACGGGATGTTGCCACAAATGCAACATTATTGAAGCACTGGGACACTGGACGTAACGCCACATACACGATAAGAATCGCTGTATCGAGACACACTATGCATAATCTCCATGATGACTTCTGGCCTGAAAATGTCTTGTGCCGCGAATGGATTCCTCGAAACGCTTGGTACAACGAACATACACGTTCATGACCTCAACAACCATGCATATTCTTCACTGGTGCCTTATTGCAATGGTGCTTCCCATTGTCACTTTGAATGTTCGTGGAGCTCAGAACTGTTTAGCTGATATTGAAGTCAAGCTAGATAGCACTGTCGTCATGTCTGTGAATGAACATTGGCTAGACCCATCTCAGTGTCATGTCCTTGAGACTCTACATAATGACTTTAAGATGTTTACTAAATTCCATGTAGAACAACGAGGTGCAGGCGGTGTTGCTCTGTTTGTGAGAAAGAGTACGTTTCAGAGTATAGCTAGTATAGATATAGATGTAAGCAACCATATCATTGGTGCCAAATTAATCAGAAACGGTGCACCGCTCTACGTTATTGGTGTCCGTCTACCGTCATCAAACGTCCTAGACAGTGTGTACTTTGATGTCATGTATGATATGCTAGACGTGTATGACGAATGCTCTCAACTTTGTACAACCTATCTTACTCGGTGATTTTAATGCCAATATATGTGTACGTGATCCCTTAAAAGGTAGGGCAAAGACTCTAGCACGCGCTCTCGCAGCGCGGAACCTTATTTCAATTGTACCACTAGATAACAGCTGTACATACACGTTTAGGAGTAAATGCAGCACTGTTAGAAGTATGATTGACTATGTGTTCATAGACCTTGAACTTCGCAGTAGTGTTGTAGGCTATTACGTAGATATAAGCGTCCCATATTCTGTGTCTGATCACAGCCCTGTCTTTGTATGTTTAAATATGGACGCTGGTAATGTCAGTTATCAAGGTGAACGACCCAACTGGCGGAAGGCAAATTGTTCTGACTTTAGGCTGTTTCGGTATGAAACCGAAAATTACTTTAGAAATGTACAGTTTGATGAATCCCATTTTTAAGCTCCTGGTGAATACATCGAGTATCACAATAGTTATATCACAGAATGTCTACATGTTGCAACTTTACTTGCAATTCTTACTTCCAAAATTCCAAGCACAATTAAAGCCATACTGGAGGAAGTAGGAACTTAAAGAACATCATGACCATATGCGTAATTGCCGCAAAAATTGGATTTCTAACGGCAAAAGCCACAGCTCAGATGACAATTTTTTATTGAATATAAACAAGCCAAACGTGCATTTCCTGAAGAAACCACCGTTCAGCTAAGCAACGTTACAGAAATGAAACATTTGATGAAATTTACCAAGCAGCTGAGGTAGACATTTAAGAATACTTTAGAGTTACAAAAGTTAAAACGTAAGAACAAACACAGTCTCCTAAGTTATAACGGTGACTCCTGTAACACGCGGGAAGGTGTATGTAATCTCTTTGCCAGGTACTTCAGAGACTTGTCTGTACCCCTCAGAATGCAGAATGCTTTGATACTGGATTTACAGACCACGTTGATAAGTTTGTAGAAGATGTTGTATATAACCCTGTAAATGACGACAGTGATTCAGTCATTCTCTCCCGATTACTAAAGATGACGTACTTGATACCGTGAAACGTCTTAAAACAACAAATCTCCAGGCCCAGATGGTATTTCAAACGAGCATGTAAAGTATGCTGGTCGGTCTGTTATTGACCATATTGTATCACTATTTAATGCCATTGTATCGTTTGAGTATGTACCAAATGCATTTAGTGTTGGTAATGTTTTACCAATTCACAAAGGAAATGGTAAGAGCAAGCATGATCCATGTAATTATAGAGGTATCACTCTTACGCCTGTTCTCTCAAAACTTTTTGAAAGATTACTGCTCAAAAGAATTGAAACATGGACAAAAGCTGAAAACGACTTCCCCCACCCTCTCCAGTTTGGATTTAGGAAGGGTGCGGGGCGGAAACGGCAGCGCTTACTCTAACTGAAAGTATTGCCTACTATGTCGAAAGAAATTCACCAGTTTATTGTGCCTTCCTTGATAATGAGAAAGCATTTGACAGAGCTTAGTTGAATGGACTTTTCTATAAGCTTTACAATTTCGGAATTCGAGGTAAACTGTGGCGACTTATATACACTATGCACATAACCAATGAAATCATGTGTTAGCACTGGTGTCTGTATGTAACCTATGTAACAACCTGCTGTATCTTCGACTTCGGAGGAAATAAAGATTATCTATCTATCTATCTACTACATTTCGCACGTCACCAGAACAATATTTTCCAGCATGATAACGCCCGAGCCCATACTGCCAGAGCTACACGGGACTTCCTACAGCAGAACGGTGTCAACATTGTGCAGTGGCCAGCCCTTAGTCCTGATTTAAACCCAGTTGAACATCTTTGGGATGAAATTCAGAGGAGACTGAATAATGTCATACCAAGGCTGAACACAACCGATTTATTGCGCCAGGCCTTTCTCAGAGTGTGGTTCCAGGCAAATGGCCAATGGCATTCATCAATCGATTGGTGCACTCCATGCATAGATGCTGTGCTGCAGTTATTGCCGCTCGTGGTGATCACACTAGATACTGAAGTCAAGAGTCTAGATACTGAAGTCAAGACTGCAAACGTTCACGTAATGTCTTGGAATTGTGCTGAGTTATTCATTGATGTGTCAAGATATTGTACACAAAATGTTTTCGATCGGCTTATTATGTCTATTTCTGTAGTGATGTGATTACAGTGCCTATCTAATTTTGAATTCGTACTGACGGTTTTGCCGCTGAGTATATTATGGGTTATGTCTACGTGACAATATTAGACGGTTTTTCTCTTGATATTGTGTATTCAATGTCTCTCTTCTCAGACTAGACTAAAGCTTAGTCTGTGAATATATATAATGTAAATAGTAACAAATAAATCGATTTAAACTGAAAAGGAGCTCTAGTGAGATGAAATTCAGAACCTGAGGAAATCTAAACTTTGCTTCATTTATTGCAGGAGGGCTAGGCAGTTGGGGAAATAATGTTGTTCAGGGCCTGTGAGACAGACTACTTTCAGACATTCACAGTTTGAACATCACAGTTAAAACTCAATAAGCTGGTATCTCAATATGAGGTCATAGTGGTTCTATCCGCTATGGCATCCTGACACTCTACCTTGTAAACACGGAAGGGGACGTCTGCAAAATTCGAGGGACACAACCAAAACATCTCTCTCACAATTTCTCTTATTGAGGTACTCCCGGAAGAAGCTGGTAACTAAAGGTCAAATGTCACCGTGCCATCGATAAAAAACAGGTTAGACATGACACACATGCCGGTTACTTTTGTTGACAGGCTATGTGTGTAATATCTAAAGTTGTCTATACCGTCCCTCCTCCACTCAGCGGCTCAGACACAACCGTCGAAGGCAGGAGACCCAGATATAGCCTTGCTGCAAGGCTGCACTGGATGTTAAGTCCAGGGAAGTGTTGTGATTCAATCCATTTATAATAGACACGTCTAGGTAAGAGGACAGTCTAAGAACGCCAGTCTTTTATAGGGACAACTTATTTATATTACCGAGGAATCTTTATTTGAATTCATATAGAACGTAAGAGACTGAATGCAGGTTTAGCCGAGGTAGGTTATCGGTGGCAGGTCAAGCGTCACGCACAAAGCCATCACATGCGTGCCGTGTTGGACACTGACGGTAGACGCACACAGCGCAGGGGTGGACAGAATAGGATCTTAGCGGACATTCATTATACTGTAAGTAGCGTGTGGCGTATTACACGTACATTTCATGGTCGCAGTACTGCGACGCAGTATGTACCTTGCTGTCAATCACTGTCGCCTGTGTAAGGTGACTGACTCTCTTGTATAGCCTCCTTGGCTTTGTGTGGCCTGTATTATAACCTGTTAGCATGTTGTGTTGTGTTGTGTTGTTATTGTGTTAACATTTATAGCATGTCGTGTTGTGTTGTTATTGTGTTAACATTTATAGTATGTGTATTGTTTATGCTTCACGTTACAAAATCGCCACCATCATTCGCAAAAAATTCAGCACTTGGGGAATCCCCTCACTGGGTTTAAACACGTTTGACACGATGTTGAACTTCAACGATTGGGCCGGCGCCCAGTCTGCCTGGGATCTTCTTCATAGCATCATCTGTCTATGTCAGGTCGGCTCGGTATTACATACCATGGCCAACAAGCCTACATATCAGCCAATGAAAATATTAGTCCCTTACAGCTGCATCATAAGGTCAGATTACGCCCTAGAATAGGTCATTTTGGGAAGCTAATTGTGTAGTGTCTGATTTCAACACTTTCACATGGACATTGTATGCCTTTCTACGAATACTTTGAATCGTTCGTTATTGAAAGTCTAATAAAAGTGATATTAGCATCAACATCGCAATAATTGGTAGGTATTCTGATGGTCTATTTTATGAAAGGGGTTTGTTGAGATGTTTGTAGCTAGAGTTCACCGTGTATAAATGTTTACTCCTTCAAGACGATGCTTGTATACACCCTCTCATAGAGACTACCGACAGCGGTCAATTGTCACCTAAACCTTTAGTTACATATACTATTCTACGTCTATTCATGTTTTCTTGTTCTGTTGTTATTTATTATTTCTATGATCTTTACGTCTCAAATTTTATGGAAAGGAAAAAGCACACGTTAATTGACTAATAATTGTCTGATGAATGCTAACGCTTTGGATTTTAAGTGACCTGCAAATAGCCAATTGCATTCCACTGATTTACCGACCTGATCTTGACATTAAGAAGACAAGTGAGACCGCCTCAACTGTTTCATATTTAGATCTATACATAAAGATTCAGTGACACATTTCTCCACAAAGCTGAATGACAAAAGGGTTGATTTCAACTTTCCATTAGTCATCTTCCTTTCATGTTGGGCAATATTCCAACAGCTCTGAGGTACAATCTAGCGTGCTATTTTTATCAGGAATTCAAAAGGCGTCATGCCACTCTTGCTCAGAAATTTCTTGATTAGTAGGGGTCAAACGGTATACCGCGGTATTAGTTGAACCGCGGTATTAGTTGAACCGCGGTATTTTGCCTTCGGTTAGGAATACCGTAATGCAATCCTAAAATTCGGTATTTTCGGTTTTCGTACCGTCATTTTATTCACCTTTTTGAACTTTTCCAAAACGTCTTGAAATCGAATCATTTCATCAAAACCTGTGCATTTCTTTGCTGGACGACCGCTGTTTTCCTGGAAGTAAGGTCGAGATCGCCTCAAGTCGTCAACTTACAAAGTCAGCAAGACAGCAAATGCAGATACCAGATCAATAGACGAACATCGGAACATGGTAATAACTTATAAAAGACAACTTTATCATAAAGACATACCATCAGCCGAGTACTCACCATGTTTGCTCTGATGCAACACACAGCGTCATATACAGCGAGTAAACATGCCATCCGAAAACGTATGATGTAAAAACTCATAATAAAACTTCCTCGATCTCTTTTTATTTGATTACATTTAATCCCAATTTCATTAAAAAAAACACTGTTTACAATATTATCGGACTTATTACTTTTTCAATCTAGTCATGAAATGACAGTTTTGTTCATTCAAAATAGCAAAGATTATGATTATTATTTCCCTGTCATTAAACAATGTAAGGTTTAGCTCGTATTGTCCATTTTTGAATTATGATCTTATCTCATATACCGAACCGAAGATCTTGTACCGCAATACGTACTGTACCGTGGTAAGAGCGTACCGTTTCCATATCCAAGGCCTCAGTAAAGCTTTCAAAACGCTTTATGGAAGACATGTGGAGGAAATTCCAAATTTGGCTCATCAGTGACAAAAATTATGTCCGATGCAATTCCCTGTTTTGACTTATACCATACGTTCCCGAATTATTTCATATGAACAATTGACTAGACTTTGCATATGTTTATGACGGGTGCCACCGGTGGGGCAGGATACGGTTACCTTTTCGCGAACACCTGGTATCATCACTATTTCATAGTGATTCATTAACACATGCTCTGTCATCGTATCACATGGTGACAATCACTGGAATGTCCGGTTCAGACTCGAGTTGTTTACAAACAACATCATACAGCTGTAATGCTGCTGAAACAAATATATATTCATGATTTCATCTCAATTGTACAATCGAGATTTCCTATGGACGTGGAAAGAGTTTTGTTGCTTCTATTTCCATATCCTTTAAGATACCACTTCTACACACATACACTCTTGATACGACAGACTGAAAACAGCTGATAGTCGCAGTGTCTGGCGTCTACAGTTGATTTGTTTATATGCTGTTTGTTAGGAGAGTTGCAATGTGTGGGTGTATATATATATCTTTCATAGTCCTGTTTATTCAGTGTATATATATATTTCATAGTCATGTTTATTCAGTGTATATATTTCATAGTCATGTTTATTCAGTTTATATATATTATATATCATAGTCATGTTTATTCAGTGTATATATATATATTTCTTGTTTATTCAGTGTATATATATATTTCATGTTTATTCAGTTTATAAAATAATAATAATATTAGTCAAACGTTGACGAATTCGTTTTTAAATACGATATAATTTCGTCTTATAAATTTGTATTTCGGCAGATTGAAAATGTTTTGATCAATACATTCTCTGATATTCTGTTTGGTTGTTATGGAATGTCATGATTACTATCGCCCGAACAAATCTGACTTGGCAGACGACAACACAGTTACATCCATGTAGTAATGCCAGGTGCGGTAGCTATTTGTTGTTCCGGGGATGTGTCAAAGTGGTCAGAATGTTGTTTGTCAGTGGACTGCCAACGTTTACCTGAAACAGTGGGTTCTGCCTGCTCCAGTGATATACATAAATACATATATTAAGTTAGTTACAAGGTAATACACTCACAAAATAATTTGTGAACATTTTGTGAGGAATACAAAGGCGTATATCAGACTTAAACAAACACAAGTGAAAGGATTTGCTTAAAAACGGATGGCAAGTTTGACTACAGTAAAACAGGCGGAGAAGAAACAACAGAAGGAAAAGAGAAAGTGATCAATGCGAAATCAACAAAGTTACACATTGTCAATACCCCTTATGTAACCCAAGAGGATGAGTGAGTAGGTCAGGACGCGAAGACGTCCTCGGCGTTACCGGAAGTGATGCCATTACGAACCAGAAGCGTCACATAATAACAGAGAGGGAATGTCATGCTTTTCTCGAGCACAAAACATCGGGATTAAATCGGAAGTGCATATATATTCCCAGTGATGACAATTTGAGTCAAAGCATTTTAATCTCGTTTGAAGATGTAGACTGGAAATGTATGGTGGGGTGTATACAAGTTTCTGGGATACTGAGGAGGCAGCAATGGGGGATTGTTTTTTCACTGCAGTCACTATTCATAATACTCTTTGTTCATTGTTTCTTAAAAGAAACACATTTGTTATTTTACTGTCCATCACTATCAACAGGTTATTGAAAACTTCCTCCCTGTCCTATTACATGCTTCCTCTTCCTATTTGTTGTAGGTACTCTGCTGCACCATGGACATCTGTTACTCGTCCGATGACGATGACCAACCTAACATACAAGCAGGAAACAACAATAAAATGCTGGTAGACACAAGAAATGGAATAATTAACTGTCTTCAAATGGGACTAAAACACCATAGTGTTGGATACGAACAGAATACATGAATTGCCTCAAGGCACAGAAGTAAAAATGAGTGTCGTGATCCGTAAAGCAAGTAAGTACCTTGTCTATGAACGTCTTTCTTTCTTTTTGACTCTTAAACCTGAATACATGTCCATTCCTCTCTTTGTAATTGGCGATTTGTCCACCATATCCCTGTCTCAAACATTAACCATAATCCTTCATACTATCAAGGAAGGACTTTCTCGATATGCTGAGACAACTTATTTCAGACAAGCGAAATTAATACCAATACATTTTACAATCTCAGAAACTGACCGAATTCCATTCTGTCAAAGCAAATATTTGTCAACGTTGTCTACCACTGTGTCACATGACTGTCTTAAGGAAAATCTTCATTCCTTGATCCATGGGGCATTTGTTAACACACGTGGTGAACACAGACATACCTACATATCTATCTGCAGAGGTTCAGGACAATTTGTCGAAAATTAAAGCAAATGTTATTTGAAGTTTACCGAGAAAACAATATGTGAAATGCTGGACTTTCTCATTGATAACATCTTTGTGAGATTTGGGGGTATATCATTTCGCCAAGAAGAAGCCATCACCATGGGTACCAATTGCGCAACTGTTATTTTATACATATGAATCAGAATTTCTTCTTGGGTTGGCAAAATCAAAACAAGGTAATTTGCCAAGAAGTTTAACTTAAGCTTCCGGTATATCGATGATTTGATATCATTCAGTAACCATGAAATAGTCACTTGCATTCTACTTATTTACCCACCTAAACATGAAATTAAGGAGATAGGTGAAGCCGCCTTAACTGTTTCATATTTAGATCTATGCATAAAGATTCAGAGTGACAAACCAACTCGCCACAAGGCTCCATGACAAAATGGATGATTGCAAACCATAATCTCTGTAAATCTGATATATTGCAACATCATGGCACCAAAACGAATCAGCATGTTTGTATAAGGAGTGATGGTTTTTATAGTTAGCATTATAATCTTTACCGTTCATTCAGAATCAGTTTAAGTACAAACTCGCAAACTCGGCAAGAATGACGAAAACCCGCAGAAATATTAGTTTTTTTCACATGTATGGTTTCTATAGATAATCATCAGTTCATAAAACGTCGGTCACATTTGGCACAAGTCATTGTCACTGACCGACGTACATCATGGCACACATCAAACAATCTCATGTCAAGATGAAGGACACCTGTTTTCAACATTTTATATGACGTCCATGAGAATCCAGAACTGCCTGTCGTCGTCGCACTACTGCCTTTCGACTACGACATGTTGCCAGGGGAATGTTCACTAACTCTTCCTGCAGTGCTTGTTCCAACTGTTGGAGGTGTTGTGGCTGAAACTGACGTGGTCGTAGACGTAGACCAAGAGCATCCTATACATTTTCGATGGGGTTAAAGTCTTTATACCTTGATTGCCATTACAGAACAATCAGCAATATGTCCCATGCTCTGCGTTAGTGGTGTGGACAATACCACACATGTTGCGATAGTTATGTTTACAAATTGTTGATTCTGGAACATCAGATCAGGGTTATAATTTTCGTTTTAATGATGTAACTAGTCATGTAGGCTGTGGATTTGTTAGTTACATGGATCTGTTTTCATATACTTCGGTATTTGTATAGTCTTGTCGCTATAGTATTCAGACAGTGAATGTTATATTGCTTTCAGGCATTGACACAGTGGAGACACACATAACCATCAGCGGAAATACTGCTGCCGAGGAACGCTTGACCGAAGTAGCCAACAGACGTGGAGTATTGGGACAATTTGCGACAGTTCTTCAATACACTATATGCTGGACTGGAGCGGATATATCGGGGGAGTGTGGTGCTGAAACTCCACGTGACAGACTCCAACTTCCTCCATTGTATCGAGAAGGCAGCCAAGGAAGGTCGACTGAATGAACTCATCCTGAATCTCATTCAAGAAGAGGGCGTTTTCGACATGATTAAAGGTCAAAAGGTGGAGATAACTGTTGAAGTCAGGATCCCGGAAGACCAGTATGGTAGGTTTGGTCAGCTGTACGCAGGACAGTTCAATTTATTAATTTGTATCTTTTGTCACTACTCATGAAAATCCAGGTTAGAATTGGTCTTCAGCAACCCATGCTTGACGACAGAGGTGACTAACGGGATCAGGTGGTCAAGCTGGCTGACTTGGTTGACACATGTAATATCGTATCCCAACTGCGTAGATCGATGCTCATGTTGTTGATCACTGGATTGTCTGACTCGATTATTTACAGACCGCCGCCATTTAGCTCTAATATTACCGGAGTGTGGCGTAAACTATACTCAATAACTCACTCTTTTGTCACTACGTAATTTAATGTTTCATTTTAACATGACACTGCTTTCACATTTGAGCTGGCAGGGAAGTACATTGCAAAGACATCTGGAAGCTAATGCATTCTGACTGAGACCAAACCTAAATACTGGTTACATCAATATGTTTTCTTTTATTCAGAGGAGATGTCAAAAGAGATGGAAAGGTTGGTATGAAATTGGTATACATACTTTGAATGTTTGTAAACGTTCTTCCCAATGCTATGTTGGCCTACATACTTCAAGTGTTCGTAACTGTTCTTCCAAATGCTATTTTGGCATACATACTTCAAGAGTTCGTAAACGTTCTTCCCAATGCTATTTTGGCATACATACTTCAAGTGTTCGTAAACGTTCTTCCCAATACTATTTTGGCATACCTACTTCAGAAGTGTTCGTAAACGTTCTTCCCAACACTGGAGTGTACCAGTAGGAAACCGTTTCAGTTGCAGTGTAGCTTGAGCGTGTGGTCACGCGTTTGGTTACATACATTAACACCGCCTCATATTACATGTCATTAAATGTCACTCCAAAATGTGAAATATGTTTACTATCCTCAGAAAGAAACAGACCGCCCGTAAACTTGTGGAGAATCTTTTGACAGTTCACGCAACGAAGAGATCGTACAGCAGCAGTCTGTTACAGGGCTTAGAGACGTAGCTGGGGAGGTGCAAAACTTGGAAATACTCTGAACGGAGCTATGGTTGAGGGGCTGCACTTGGCACCGCTGCGTTGATTGCCGCCCCTTCACGTTCGGAGCATCAATAGGCTTGGGTACGGCTTCGATACTAGCGCTTATTGTGCATTTTGTGTTGGCAATTTGGAAAAGCCAGGTACGAAAAGTGCACAAAAGGGAGACTGGAGGCGTACAACGACGCAGTGAAGATACTGGAGAGAAATATTACCACCGTGACGAAGCTGGATGATGTCATGAAAGACTTTGTGGAAAGTGCAGTTATTGAACGTCTGAAAGTCGAGCCAATCATGCTATCAAATATGATGATATCTCTCGAACAGTCTGCGGGGTCTGCCTCAAAGCTGGTTGTCAACGTCAACGGGGAGGAAATCGCACTAGATAAACTGGATTTATACGAGTTCATTAAAGAAAGCGTGAAGAATAAAATGCGGTCCCCATCGAAGGTAACAGACGATATCTATGATATGGCCAGACAAATAGAGAGAATGGAGGTAAATCCCTTCCGTCGACTGCAGTCCACTGCCTGATACAAGTGATGGACACTACATCGTACACTACATCGTACATCAGCTGATGCTTCAACTTCATTCATATTTCTACAATAACCGTTTTGCTGTAAGAAATTTCCAAAGCTGACTTGATATTTTAAAATGCAATAAAATAAGTCCAAGAAACAAGTACACGTATATACGAAAAGGATATCTGTCAACTTATCCTTTATCTGCTTGTATATCGCTTCTCTCTTAAATGGACAAAGCTGTTATGTTACAGGAAGCAAACACGGACTGGTCGGCGTTAGTATATTGTGACTGATTAGATTATCCATGTTATACTGTACTACTCACACTTTGATAAGGATCACAATAATTCACAACTTTACTGAAACGTAGATATATATAAGGAAATCGTATCCATTTAAAACTATCCAGATAAATAATAATATGGTAACCCCTCTTTAGGCAGACAGCCACTTTATTCTAACCTTATGCACTTGATACATGAGTAACCATAAAAATGGTTTTCATGGCACCAATCAACCATTTTGCTAATCATGGAACGAGTCATTGACAAATATACAACACCTGTCAATAGCAGGTATGGGATCCACGAGATGCAATGACATACTGAAACCTAAGAAACATGCTTACAATAAGCTTGGATATTTAAACCAAATTCGACCCCACATCATAGTTTTCTGTTGAATCAATGATTTGATCCTTAGCAAAGTGTGAATAGTATATTTCCTTACCAATCGGCTTTAGTACGTGGGAGTGAATACTACACATTCACAAAGAAGACTGCTCCACAGGGTTGCGGGGCGGTGGGGTAGCTTAGTGGTTAAAGCGTTCGCTCGTCACGCCGAAGACCCGGGTTCGATTCCCAACGTGGGCACAATGTGTGAAGCCCATTTCTGGTGTCCTCCGTTTGATATTGCTGGAATATTGCTAAAAGCGGCGTAAAACTAAACTCACTCACTCATTCACTTCACAGGGTTGCCTGTTGACCCCAATACTGTTCACTTTGTACACTCACGACCGTCGGAGTATTGACGGTGGAACCTACACAAATAAATTCCAGCACTTGTTTCCCTGTACCACAGAGCAATTATGAGGTTTTACCATTGGTGCAACAACTTTTTAATCCCAAATATGGAGAAAAACATAGATAGTGATTTAAGAGTAGTGAGTGAGTTTAGTTTTACGCCACACTCGGAATTGTATCTATAGATGGTGACAGCTAACAGGTCGTACCTCGGAACTATTATCGATGATAAACTGAATTTTACAGCGAATATCAATAGAATCTCCACCACCAAACCACCAAGGGACATCATATTTGGATAGCCCCTTTGGGATGATGATCTTACAGTAAGTTTTGGAAGTTGAACCCCCAAGGTCACTCAAAATCTAATTCATGGTTAGAGGACTGCAGCAGGCAAAAAACAAACACTATTACATTTGCGGGGGGGGGGGAGCTCATGCGAGGGGCGGGTGCAGAGCGTCGACGTATGTGTGTGTGTGTGTGGGGAGATCATTATGCGAGGGGCGGGTGTTGAAGGTCGACGTGGTGATAGATGTATTGGGTGCTCTTGCTTGTGACGTTCTGTGGTAAAACAACACAACTTTGTTTGATATGACATTTAACCACTGATAACCAGAAGTGTGAATATTTGGTTTAAAACTTACTTTTAATTGTCTTGAACCAGAGGTGTGATGAAATGAGAACTGATATCATAGAAAATGTTAGCTTGCATGACGGAGTTTACTCTGATCAAGAGTTCGTCAAAGGTAATGGTACACCAGATACAACACAGGTACACACGGTTCTCGAATCAAACTGAAGTTTTTACTCAAATTTCAAACTGTGTTTGATTATTTGAAACAACTGAATTTCTAACTCAACTGCGTTTCAAAAAGTCGAAACAACTCAAGTAGTCTATCTACCAAACTCAAGTTGTCTACTGTTTGAATTTAATATCGATTTCAGTTTATTCTGGAAATGGTGTTTTCCTGCATTTTCTCAAATTTGAGTAAAAACTAAGACTTAAGTTTGTTTCGAGAAATTGGGGCCTGGTTCCAAGCAAAATTTCATGCTCTATATCGAGTACCAGAACAGTAGGACAAGGAGAAGCAGGTACACAGCGGACGTCTGGACAACCGCGGAGGCCAAGTTGTGGCACACTGCAATGAGATTCAAGTCATTATTTGATGTGACAGCACCTATATTTATGATGATTCAGTTGCCTACAAATCTACCGAAGTATGCCCAACAATATGTCCGTTGTTGTGTTGTGTGGCACGGTTTAGTCGTGTGAGGGACCACTGGCTGTCATTAACAAGCTAATATTTGGCCCAAACCAAACCTAGGCAGCATCACTTTGGTTGCTCCTCCCATTTGAAGCAGCCATAATATGATGTGTAACTGGAATGCGGCTTAAAGCAACACTCACTCACTCACTCACTCATTCACTGTGGCCGAATTCAGACCTACATGTTGTTCTTTCATTCACGATAAATGATCAACTGAACTAACGTGTAGCAATGTGCCTGTGCGGAGTCTGGAGGTGATGTTCGTTCTGTTTGTTGCTCGCCGTGTGATTGCCGGCTGTCATCCTGATTGTGAAAGCCCCTCCTGTGTTGTGGGGATCCTCGACTCCAGCCTTGGATTGGCTGACTGTTGTTTCTCCACTCCCTACGCCATTACCAGACGAGACCATACTTAAGCTGAAACGTGTTGTGGTCACGTGGCTTGCGTTGTCTGTGACAGCTATGGTGAATATTTGCGGAAATGTTTTCTGAATGATTGTGGCTGTGTGATTGAGAGACACCACTCCGGTTAGTGGATCTACGACTACAGCAGTTGAGGGGCTGTCTGCAAGAGATAAATATCATTATAAATATTCTGAGATAATATATTTGTTTTCAAAATGCGTGGCATATCGACGTAGTGAAGTACTAGTTGGTGAAGCAATGTTTAGATATGTGAAGACATCATTTGGTGTTGATGGGAATCTCTCATACACACCTATCAGCTGGAACGTGAGGGTGTCGTTCACATCAGCATCAATTGCTGAAACAGTTCCACCATACAAGATAGCTCCTCCAAGTCTCCTCTCAACAATGACGGCGTCTGATACTCGCACTTCCGGTTTCTTGTCGTTTACATCGGTGACGACGATGAGGAGGGACCTTTCCACGGTGTTTACCTCGTCCGACACCCTGGACAGAACGAGTACAAGGCATGGCGTATAAACATTTAAATCACTGACAATTTGCTGTCTGTGTGAGGTAGCCGAGAGCGGCAGAAAAGGAAAGTGGATGTTGCCCAAACAAATCAGATGAGATCAGGGAAAAGCCGCTTTCATAAAATCTGAATCAGGTTTAGGGAGCGTACAAAAGTTATGGCTAGGGGGGTGAAGATGTTTACAAACGTGATGAGCCCCTACCTCAATAGAACAAAATTACAGGATTCACCAAACAAATATAGCCAACATGCCCATAATGTTGAAAAATATTATTTTATCCTGAAGGTACATCATGACTTTATTGCTAGGCACTTTGTATACTGTGGGGGCGGCGGGGGATGGGGGGTCGCTGGCAATATCAATCACTGATTCCTTCCCCAGTCAAGACTTCATTATGTGCAGATAGCATGATACAGATTGAATATCGCTAACCGCGGGGTTAACCAACAAACACACAGTGTGAACATCGGCGCATGATACTCGCATTCTGCCGGGACTCTACAAAGTACCAACCTTAGGATGACGTTGTACATCGGTTCGGTGTCGCGATTCAGTGGCTTGTTCAGGACGATGTCGTTTCCTCGACAGATGAACATGCCTTTGTCCTGGTCAGTAACATTGAATGTTAACGTGTCATGGTCGGGGTCAGACGCCCGCACTTCGTAGACGCTCTGAAAGATTATAAAACGTTATGTCAATCAGATTGGAGATTATTAAAATATCTTGTACTTTTCTGTTCATATTTCGTCTCATCATGATTGCTATTTAGATATCAGATCTATAGATATGTGGGACAGATTTGATGAGTGGTTTCTGAACGTGTCATCACTCGATGAAGAACATCTACAAATGAGCTTCATTTCTTTCCGGAGCTAAAGCGGACCCTTCACACTCTATCTCTTTCAAGATGAAACTCCCGGCACTATGTCAACCAGCAGCCAACTTACATAGACTCTGAATGGGATGGTATCCTTGTAATTGACCTTTACCTTCACTTGACCTTATCAAATATGAAACTTCGCATAATTAGGCCGTGTGCTTAAGAAGGCCGAGCACAAAGTTTCAAGGGCGTTGTTGTCATAGGATGACAAAATGATGACACATGATATATGGCCAGTTAGATGTTAACGTCCTCTTCAAATGTCAGCTTAAAAAGGCATTGACACATACAAACTTCCTACGATCCTTTTCACTGGCATCGACTCACACAAAGGTGACATAAACAAGGTCGACTACATTCGTGGACATTTGTTCTGTAAACCAGAGACTATACACGTCTACACGTCTACATATCTGTGTAAGGGCATCATTTTCTTTTACTGTGTTTCACGTTGAACAAGTCTGAAGAAAAACTAAAACTTAATAAAGACAAAATTATCTGAATAATGTTCTTGATTCTCATTTATTGTAATGCTTATTACAATTTCTTGCGTTCTTTGGACTTGTGGCGGCGACTGATTAAAAGATGAACATTAACATTTTATTTGACGAGGCGGTACATTTTAGGTTCGAGTCGGCGGTGTTGGAATTTCTTTTCTTTTCTTTTGTTGTTTTGAATGTTTGTTGTTGTTTTGTTTTGTTTTGGTTTGGGTTTTTTTTGTTTTTTTTTGTTGTTTTGTTGTTTGTTTGTTTTGTTTGGTTTTTTTTTTTTGGGGGGGGGGGAGGGAGACGGCAATAAGATTAGAAGGGTCGGTCGGGCGATGAGAAACTGCGAGACACAGAAAACAAAAATGCTGCACTAAACACAAGTTCGATACTATGCCTGAAGTTTTTCCTTTATACTGAGTATATGGCGCAGATGGCACTGACGTTTCCAGTGAACTCAGAAAACCCACCTTTTTCCATTACAACATGGCTGCTTCATACAGTCTCTGAAAGGTTGAGTGACCCACCTTGCCGACCATTTCATTCTCGGGAACACTGATTGCTGTTCCATGTTCGGGAAACTCAATTACTGGGGGAGCGTCTGTAACAAGTAATAGGTGACATATATATAGAATACTACACGAGGTCTCATTACATACGAATTATACGAAACGAGTGTCCTTCCTACGGTATCTGACCGAGCGAAAGCGAGGTCAGATAACATAGGAAGGTCACGAGTTTCGTATGATTCGAAACGAAACGAGTGTCCTTCCTATGGTATCTGACCGAGCGAAAGCGAGGTCAGATAACATAGGAAGGTCACGAGTTTCGTATAATTCGTATGTAATGAGACCGAGTGTGGTATTTTATTTATTACCCACGTCTTGCATGCATTAAATTGACAAAATAGCGTATTTTTGTTATGTTTTTGGTTTCAAACCGAAACCGGTTTCATAAAGAGGTTGCGGAAGAGTTTGTACTGTAGTACAATATTTGCATCACGTCACACTGTAATGACGTCACTGCCTTGGTAACCGACGTCAGGATGCATGTCAGTCGTCATCGCTTCATACAGCCTTCTACAGTAAACTACTCCGTAGCACCTCGTTTCTTGGTCTCCAGTTGCTTCATTCGGCTAACATCACTGGTGGAAACATTGTGCTTATGTTTTTCGACGGATATAATGTCTCAGTTCGATTTACAATTAAACAGCGACACGGCAACGTTCGCAATGTTTACATTCCCACAATGCATTTAAGTTGTAGAATGAATGAATTCACGTGTTTGTTATGAATGAAAAATAGTTACGTCAGAATATGACCTAATTGAGAGGTCATCGGTTATCCAATCAAATCGTTAGAATCTCAGGTCAAGTCGTTACGACACAGGTCAACGCGATACGACACTCGTGTGACGTACGAGATTAGTATGCAACTCCCATATGTTGACCTCGTGGGTAATAAATAGAGAATACTACACGAGGTCTCATTACATACAAATTATACGAAACGAGTGTCCTTCCTATGGTATCTGACCGAGCGAAAGCGAGGTCAGATATCATAGGAAGGTCACGAGTTTCGTATAATTCGTATGTAATGAGACCGAGTGTGGTATTTTATTTATTACCCACGTCTTACATGCATTAAATTGACAAAATAGCGTATTTTTGTTCATATTTTGGTTTCAAACCGAAACCGGTTTCATAAAGAGGATGCGGAAGAGTTTTGTACTGTAGTACAATATTGCATGACGTCACACTGTAATGACGTCACTGTCTTGGTAACCGACGTCACGATGCATGTCAGTTGTCATCGCCTCGTACAACCTCCTACAGTAAACTACTCCGTAGCACCCCGTTTCTTGGTTTGCAGTTGCTTCATTCGGCTAACATCACTGGTGGAAACATTGTGCTTATGTTTTTCGACGGATATAATGTCTCAGTTCGACTCACAATTAAACACCGACACGGCAACGTTCGCAATGTTTACATTCCCACAATGCATTTAAGTTGTAGAATGAATGAATTCACGTGTTTGTTATGAATGAAAAAATTGTTACGTCTGAATGTGACATAATAGAGGTCATCGGTTATCCAATTAAATCGTTAGAATCTCAGGTCAAGTCGTTACGTCACGGGTCAACGCGATACGACACTCGTGTGACGTACGAGATCAGTATGCAACTACCCATACGTTGACCACGTGGGTAATAAATATCACAACGTCACGGGATACACGAGTCTGTCATTCAATAAAGGTTTTGTAGCACGGACCTGCCAGTCAAACAGCTCGTCATCACTGTCATACAGGATATACCCTGTAACATGCATGAGAAATTTGCCGACTGTTGTCTATATATACAAACAGTGCTACACTCGTAGTCAAGTTATCGGGGTGTGTTTGCAAAATTGTGTTGATAGTGCATGGATATTGTGTCTTAGAAACAATATCACGACAGGGTGCGGTAGAAATAGGTTTCTAAAATAGTACCAATTTCGAGAATCGAACTCGTGACTTCTGCGTGACGAGGAAACCCTTTATCCACAAGACTATATAGGTCACGCCCACTAATGCACCTGCTTCCTGTCTATCTGATAATTCCTATAATCCTGAGAAATAACTTACAATGTCCTCCATTGTTAGAGTGAATAGCTTCTAGAAATAGTGGCATGATAATGGTGGACGAATTAGAACACACAACACCCTGTCGTGCAGCCTGACAGTAGATGACGGCCAAGGACCTTCAATGTGCCTGTGCGGTGAGAAATTTCAGGGTCGACATTTTCTATCGTTCGTTCATTCATTCAGTCGACATATTGCATTTGAGTCTACCAAGGGCGGAGTCTTCAAGATTTGAAACTCTCCATGCCCATGTTCTATTTAACCGAGGGTGGTTGTATTCAGTATACACGTTCCTGACCACTCATTCTGTTTATGAAGTTACTCACCGATTAGAAAGCGCCAGAATCCAACAGATCGGGGTGTCGACAAGGATATGTAACGAACGGGGACTGCGTGTGTTCCTTCAAACTCGAAAACTGTAGCTTCGTTATCAACTAAACCCTTCCCGACCTTGATGCTGTTGTTTGTCCATCGGATCCACACTTTAGCATTTGGTACATCCAGTGTTACCTTCGCCTTTTTGGTATTGGCACAAGTAAGACATTCGTACCTTAAGATTACACTTTGATAAGTGCCCTTCTTTTGAAGGCCAATAAGATAAAAGTTTTTATTACGTTTCCGTTGAAATATCGTGGTCTCGGACAGTATGACCCATGCGAGCTCTTTGAATTTGACCTCAATCAGCAATCCGCTTGTCGTGGCAACTGGAATTCCAACATCGTAGGCTGTGGTTACGGAATTGGACGCCTTTGTCTGAGTACTTATGTAGCGACCTACAATAAATGGAATAACAGGTACAGCAGACGACATCTATATAGATACTTTCACATATCTGCAAATACATGACGTACATTACTACTCTCCTTATTTCACGGTACACAGACAGTGAAGTACGAAGTACATACCTGCAATATCGGAACTCAGTGTTCATTTGAAGGGGCATTGTAATGATCTTGTTTCTTTGTTGCTGGGATGTGTTGGCTGCACCATAGAGGTAACGGATTCAGTAATGTTTGAGTTACTCAACATGATAAACACGTGAACTATGGTTTGACTGTATTTCCCAGCAGGCTGTAAGGAGAACACATAGCGCCCTGCGACAGACATGCAACGACTTGGTTGTTATTGATCAAACTCAACATTCAAGAAATGGATTGAGCACAAGTTATCCAACTTAGAAGAGTCCTCTCCCAATAATTACACAATTATCTTTAATTACAACAATGTACACAAGTGACAGACATAGCCTAGGATAGGCTAGAAGTTAAATAAGAAAACGTTTTGTTTGAGAGAAATATAGATATGTACAGATTTGAAAACATTTTGATTTTCAGTGCCAGCTATTCATCGTTTTATAAGCTTTACATTAACTGCTTATTTGTTATATCCAGAGTCGCGTCGTTTTTGTAATAGTAAGGGAAGCAACTCTTGCTTGAACTTGGGTCTTGATTCAGTAGTCCGGACTATTCGCAATCCGGACGAATTTGCTGAGAAACGCAACCGTCCGGATTAACGAGGCTTCACTGTAATTGCAATTGCACTGTCATGTGATCGGTGTTCTATTTTTAACAACATTTTCTCCCAACATGCTTCTTAATGTGTTCAAACGCAATCAGTAACTAATTAATTAACTACAGTTTTGTTTGTAATGTAGCAGCCACCCATCTTCCTAAACACAGTCCCTATCACTGTCCAACTGGCATAAACTATCTTTATACATCCAGGAAGAATGGAAGACACTGTAGAGTATCCCTGATACAGCTGTCCCAACCACTGTCCAACTGGCATAAACTATCTTTATACAGCCAGGAAGAATGGAAGACACTGTAGAGTATCCCTGATACAGCTGTCCCAACCGGGTTTTTTTAAAATCTGAAAGCTTGTCGGCCAATATGTTTAAACAACAAACTTTTCTAAGTTCAAATGTGCAAAATGCTTTAATTTTTGAAAAACTTAAAATATCATAATCAGAGTGTGCACTACCCCTCCCATGTAGACAAAGAAGGTGGTCCAAATATTTGAAAACTAAACAACCAATAGTGTTCAAGTTAATGGTTGAACAAAAATAACTTCTGACGGACGGACAGACGAACGGATTTCATCCGCATGACTACATGCCCTCGATCTTCTCGGGGTTTGTTGGACTATTGCTTTTATAGCAGTATATTTGATCATGGAATATTGTGTATGGGTGTACTGATCAGTTAATGCGAAAGCATGGCACCTACCTCCATCCACAAAGTTTGGTGGGCACAGAAGAAGCAAGAGCACAGAGACGACAGCCTGGAGCCTGGTCCCCGCAACCATTCTGCTGAAATGTGTATACATCATAGTTAAGTGGCGCAGAGGACCGTGTAGAAAGCTCTGGAAAGAGCTGCATTGAACTGATTCCAGAATTATCTGCCTTTGTATAGAACTTTTGAGCAGCTATTTCTTTGGGTATATAAGGGGAGTATTACATATCAAGCTACAAGAAGACCAATGTTGTATGTGAATTAATTTTAGAATACAGTTGGTAATAAAGCACATTTCATCGTTGTTTTACGGACTGATTCCCGGTTGATTTTTAGTTACGACTCGGGAATCAACACTAAACAATATAATATCGCTGAACTGTCGAGAATTTGAGCCAGGCAAACCGATATGCTCAATGGAATGAGCAAAGAGAGAATCCTTATGTGCGACAAGCACGAGCCGTATTACTTTCACACATACCCAAGATCCAAAACAACGGATTGCATTATCTGATAATGACTAAAAAACACCATATATGAAGCTTTGCAAAATACACCATGGTCAGCTGTTCATTCCAGAAATGGCAGTTCAATATGATAACGCAATACATTCATAGCGCGCCCAGCTTGGACAGTTGCTCGGCGGGGCAGTAGAATACTATTGAACATTATTGAATACTAGTGAACATTTGTAAACCTAGATTGATTTTTTTTTTTTTAAAAACACACCAGAGCGCCTGAATTTCTTTCGATGGACATTGAAACCCTTTCTCCCAGGCTGAAAAATGAAGTTTCATTTAAGGGGAGATTTCATAAATTGATAGTCACAGCATGTTTGAGTCCAGTATCTCACTATCTGTTGAATGATTAGGCCATTAAAGTTACCGCGTTTCATCTGATTTATCAACGTCTAGATTAAGAACCGTACAAAATATTCCTTGGGACATTTGTCATTACACTTTCTTAGTAAAGTACGGATAATAGTACTTTTGTTGGGTTGAGTCTTATCCGGGATTCGAACCCACACCCTCAGTGTTAAGCACCTAATCGCCAGCACACAAAGTCAGCCGCCGAACCCGCTCAGCCACCGAGACTTCCGTTAGGAAGTACAAGAATCTGTACTTCACTAAGAAAGTGTAATCCCAAATATAACATTTGTTACATTTGCCCACTTTCTAAATGGCATTGTGTAATCAAAATATCCCTTCATTGACCAATATGTAGTTTGATATAGTAGCTTACATGTCAGTGGTCTTCGTCCTACTCCTTGTGCAGATAAACAGAGTTCCTACATTCAGTGGTCGATAGAGATTGTAAGTGAAGGAACACAAGGAACCAACAGCAATATACAGACGGTTGTAGATACATTGTATGGGTGGGAAGTAGCTGCAAATTATTAAACAATGCTTTCCTTCAAGGCTGAGAAAGTCCTAATGTGTTTGTGTTGTGACGCTGAACATCTGCGAACATCGAGTGTTTTTTCATGTTTTTTTTGTTTGTTTTGAATAGTGTTGGGGTGGGGCATTGTGTACCACGCATGGCACTCCGGGTAAACACTTCACAGTATATGTAACTTATTTGACTGCATGACATCCAGTGATTACTTCAAGGCAAATCTGATACGTAATGCCACACAAGTCCAATCAGCAGATACCACCTCAGTAAAAAGCACCATGTTATCGTGGTGGGATCTTGTTATTGCTACATTCGCTCGGGAACAATATGTGTTCAGCTCTTCAGCACGAAGTATCAACATGAACATTCAGAACACACGTAATATGAAGATTGCCATCCTTCCTTGTGAATCCACGTAGCCAAGCTTCTGAAATATTACGGCTGTCAAGTGAACAGCAGCTGTGCACTTGTTTCCAATGTCTGTTTTCTGCCTTGGTCTAATCTCTCCGCCCGCAATATAGTCTTACATACGACATACCACATACGACATACCACTGATCTCCACCCCCAATATAGTCTCAAATACGACATACGACATACCACTGATCTCTCCGCCCCCCCAATATAGTCCCACATACGACATACCAATGATCACATACGACATCCCAATCTCTCCGCCCCCAATATAGTCCCACATACGACATACCACTGATCTCTCCGCCCCCAATATAGTCCCACATACGACATACCACTGATCTCTCCGCCCCAATATAGTCCCACATACGACATACCACTGATCTCTCCGCCCCCAATATAGTCCCACATACGACATACCACTGATCTCTCCGCCCCAATATAGTCCCACATACGACATACCACTGATCTCTCCGCCCCCAATATAGTCCCACATACGACATACCACTGATCTCTCCGCCCCCAATATAGTCCCACATACGACATACCACTGATCTCTCCGTCCCCCAATATAGTCCACATTACGACATACCACTGATCTCTCCACACCCCAATATAGTCCCACATACGACATACCACTGATCTCCGCCCCCAATATAGTCCCACATACGACATACCACTGATCTCTCCGCCCCCAATATAGTCCCACATACGACATACCACTGATCTCTCCGCCCCCAATATAGTCCCACACACGACATACCACTGATCTCTCCACCCCAATATAGTCCCACACACGACATACCACTGATCTCTCTCTCCGCCCCAATATAGTCCCACATACGACATACACTGATCTCAGCCCCCAATATAGTCCCACTGATCTCTCCGCCCCCAATATAGTCCCACATACGTAATACCACTGCGCCTCCTCTAGATGAAGCCATGAAGATCCAGTGAAGGGTTCTTGAGATTTCTTGCTGACAAGGGTAAAACCTGAGTCCCCTTGTGACCATGAAATAAAGGTCAAGGTCACCAAACCTGACCGTGGCCTTTTGCATACTGTGATGAACCAAGGTAGCAAATATAATCCAAAAGAATCTAAAGTGCACAATTGAAGAATCTAGTCAACGGCGAGGTTAGGACCAGAAATTTTACGAGGTTAGTTTTACGCCGCACTCAGCAATATAGACTTCATCTCTTTTAACAATTAAATCAAAGGTGACCATCACCACTGACATAGGCGCAAATGACTTTGAACACAGCTGTGTATGTTATGAAGCATGTTAATATAAAGTTACATGACTGCTAAAACATGTCCCTATTAAAATGAAAATGCAGCAATACTTTTCCAGAAAGTGTAATCTCAAAGTATGTTGTGTTTCCAATCTGCTGACTCTGGCCTTTGACCTTGGACAACTGCCAAAGACATAATTCAGAGACATTTATGAGAACTAGTTATTGTCAGTCTGTATAGTTATATAATACCAGCGCCTTGAGCAAGCACTTCCTGCCTGGATATGTGCGCTATATAAATATTGTATAATAATAATATATATCAAATTCCAGTGAGTAATCAGTGAGCATGGTTTTACGCTGCTTATAGCAATATTCCAGCAATATCAGGGCAGGGGACTTCACACATTGTAACCATGTTGGGCATCGAACCCGAGTCTCCTGCATGAGGAGCGAACGCTTGGCTTCCCCACCGCCCTGATCAGATTCCAACAGAACTTAAAAGGATGAGTGTTTAATGTGGTCCCTGAGATCAGGCGAGGGATTGTGTGATCTGACACTTCATAGTTATGAATGGGGTGCAAATGAAGATCAGAATGTCAGCTGATGCACTGGTGTATAAACAACATTCTCTTAGTGAAAGCAATACTCACATCTTTATTGACAATAATCAATGACTTGATTTTACTCATACATGCGCAAGAAATTCATCTGGATGTCAATGAAAGCTAAAATTCTCTCAAAGTACATTGGTAGCCTTTTGAGTGAAATATCAGGATTTGTCAACAACAGAGCAGAATCATACTAATTTTATCTGCTTAGACAAAGAGTACATGTCTGGACGAATAAACAAAAGTGAAAGGTGATATAGTACATATTAACATACACAGGTTCTCAAACTATTGCACGGACCAGCTGGAGTGAAACCCTTCAAAAACAAGTGCACCATATCCAGAATTGATCTGTGACAATGAATCTCATCCATTTATCCAGGAATGGTAAACAGGCTTCATGAACATATCTTACTTTGGGGCCAGAAAAAACTACGGAATCGAAAGACAGAGTAACTAGCGACTCTTGAAAATATTACATGACTAATATTTTCCAGTCTGTAAAAGGTCTCTGTAAAAGATAAGTTTGAAATTCCCATGCACTGATTCACAAAACATCCTTCTCCCAAACCCTAAATCACTTAAGTACATGTGGGTTACAATCAACAATTTGGACAATTGTTTTCAAAAAAGGTTCCACTGCATAAAATACTGCCTTTGGCACTGGTTCACCACAGACCACTTTTGGCATGTGATACTTGTAGTTGTTCGAGCCTACTTAGACTTATCTACTTCAGACTGTAATATGCACAGAATGTTTGTACACTGAACAGCTGACAAAATATAAAGCTTCCAAAATCTTCAACCACTGCAAATAGAGTATAACAAAATATTCAATCATCTGTAGTATATACTTCATGATCCAATTTACAGAGATGCAACAGAATCAGAAATATACATGAACACAGGGACACCAGCCCAATACCTTCACAACGTCACCCTTAGCAAGCTTTCTACGTGGTCTTCTCAAGTGCAAGAATCTGATGACCACATTAGGATTACCCAGTTCGGTATGAACAGGTTTCACGTCAGGTGGGGTGCCGTCCTTTGTATGAATGAAAGCCATGCTGACCTAGTCCCAAGTAACTCAAGATGTTTTAAAAACGACTTATCAACGTCTTCAAATTTGAGCTTGGCATTATGCCATTACCATATCAATTGACGAAACTGCAATTATTTCATATATTAAGAGTTTATTCACATCATTACAGCAGTTAAATACATGTACATCATGGTACTGTTTAACAAAATAAAATACACCTTATGGAATTTGAGGAAGGGGGAAACAACTTCTTGGTGTGCTAAAATAATGACTACTAAAACAGTATCTATTGATAGGATGAAGTAGAGTTGGACACTTTCATTATCAAATTACCATTAACACAACAGACTTTCATGTCATGGGACTACTCCAAAGTTGTAGATACTAAGCATGCATAAAATAATCAAAGCAGCAATAACATCTGTACCTACTTAACCAGAATTCATCTGACAGACAGAGAAAGAGCGAGTCACTTACACTGGGTAAAATGTCTTCAGAAATGTCTTGTACATGATTGAAGACAACAAGAATATTAGACAAAATCTTACAACACCTAATACACCTTGACATGACCAACAATTTGGACACAAAACAAGCGGGGCTTATAGTACATGGTCGAACATAAAAAAGGACAGCTGCACCAATAGAAGCATCCCGTGGGAAACATTCAACTCAATGAGCTTGTTACATGATCAGACTGTTGTCTGGTCTACATGGCAGACAAAGGGAGACTACCCAGACTTGACGAAGCAGATTCACCAGGGCACCACTGTTTCTAAGCATTCCAAGATGGTGGATCTTCTCCGAAGCTTGGGCAGTGTGGTCCTGTGTCGTGAATGACGTGGAATAAGCACTGTCCAATGTGCAACATAATTGCAGTGAAAGTCACATTGTTTTGTTCAGTTTTCCTGCTGTTGATCATCAACTTGGCTGACGCTTGAGAAATCAAACTTCTCACCAGTAATTTTTTCAAAGCGATCCAAGACATCATCACAAGTGGTTTCAAAGTGAGTAGTTGCATCGTACGACTTGGTGATGAACACCTGCCAAACAGAAGAAGATGTTACATTAAGATAATGCTTCTGATATACTCACGTAGACTCATCTACAACAGAGCCATAATGCTTTCAGCAGCTTTTAAAATACCTGCACTGTTGTGGCCTAACTTTGTTTGATTAAACACACAATACACTTACCTGACTATCAGTTCCGTCGTCTGTGGGAGCCAGTAAATCAGAAGTATCAACAAACCTGGTGAAATAGACAGAAATGTGTTACCACACACACAAACATGATAAGCAATATTCCGAACATCATGCATCAGTCTGCAGTGTGTGAGCTATTGAAAACTATTCAGAACCTGTTCAGTATATACTAAGACATTAGAGAATATATGATCAATGCTATGACAGGTATTTTGAATGATTATCAACAATATTTAGGGTAGTGTCATTTTCATCATTTAAATATCCTTCACCACCCCAACTGGTTGCATGTAATCGACTTATGCTTACTTCTCAACAATTGGTCCTAGAAGATCAAGTCCTGGTTTAAGTTCCGCCTCTGGGTTATCTGTCTCAACAGTTGTACTGACAATGGCCAGGAAGAAGCCCTTGGCAGCTACTTGATGGGTATAGGACACGCAGCAAACATAGATGTCTGAAAGGAAATGAACATCTGTCTACTCACTGCAAAACACAGACATTTTATATCAATACATGGGACTTTGTGGGGGTTCTGCAAGATAATCTGTCCCCAGGAACCTATGGCTCTTCGATACAGATGTTGCTGATAATATCTGGACCAGACTCAATTACTTAGTTTAAATATTAACATGCACTTGCCCTGAAACCAAGGTGCTCGCTACCCTAAGACTTCTTGTTTCTTCTCCATGTTTACACTTGGTTTCAAAACTACTTCCATCGTCTGCTCGACTATGGATAGGAAGATAACTTCTGTCTCGCATTTTTCTATCTCTTGCACAAAAGAGTCTAGACCTTAGCTAGGATCAAATCGTAAGATCAGCACTGGCTATGATCGGCCTAAGATCGGTTAGCTAAGACGACTGTACAATTGGCATAACTTGCTAAGATTGATTTTAGATAAGATCGCTTAGTGCAACGGCACCATGGACATCATGGTCTGATGATAACCAGACATCATGATCTGATGATAAGAACTGGACATCACGGTCTGGTGATAACAAGACATCAAGGTCTGATAAGAACAAAGACATCATGGTCTGATGATAAGAACTAGACATCATGGTCTGATGATAACCAGACATCATGATCTGATGATAAGAACTGGATACCACGGTCTGGTGATAAGGACTGGATATCATGGTCTGATGATAAGAACTGGACATCACGGTCTGATGACAAGAACTGGACATCATGGTCTGATAAGGACTGGACATCACGGTCTGGTGACAAGAACTGGACATCATGGTCTGATAAGGACTGGACATCACAGTCTGGTGATAAGTACTGGATATCATGGTCTGATGATAAGGACTAGACATCACGGTCGGATGATAAGAACTGGACATCATGGTCTGATGATAAAACTGGACATCACGGTCTGATGATAAGGACTGGACATCACGGTCTGATGATAAGAAGTGGACATCACGGTCTGATAAGGACTGGATATCACGGTCTGATGATAAAGACTGATTATAAGGACTGGAAATCATGGTCTGATGACTGAAATCATGGTCTGATGACAAGGACTGGATATCACAGTCTGATGATACGGACTGGACATAACGGTCTGATGATAAGGACTGGACATCACAGTCTGATGATAAGGACTGGATATCACAGTCTGATAAGGATCGGAC
This sequence comes from Haliotis rubra, assembly GCF_003918875.1. Lineage (NCBI taxonomy): Eukaryota > Metazoa > Mollusca > Gastropoda > Lepetellida > Haliotidae > Haliotis > Haliotis rubra. The sequence goes on from NW_025767642.1 coordinate 216,824, forward strand.
ATCACGGTCTGGTGACAAGAACTGGACATCATGGTCTGATGATAAGGACTGGGTATCAAGGTCTGATAAGGACTGGATATCACGGTCTGATGATAAGGACTGGATATCACGGTCTGATAAGGATCGGACATCATGATCTGATGATAAGAACTGGACATCACGGTCTGGTGATAACAAGACATCAAGGTGTGATAAGAACAAAGACATCATGGTCTGATGATAAGAACTAGACATCATGGTCTGATGATAACCAGACATGATCTGATGATAAGGACTGGATACCACGGTCTGGTGATAAGGACTGGATATCATGGTCTGATAAGGACTGGATATCACGGTCTGATGATAAAGACTGGACATCACGGTCAAATGATAAGAACTGGACATCACGGTCTGATGATAAAACTGGACATCACGGTCTGATGATAAGGACTGGACATCACGGTCTGATGATAAGAAGTGGACATCACGGTCTGATAAGGACTGGATATCACGGTCTGATAAGGACTGGATATCACGGTCTGATAAGGACTGGATATCACGGTCTGATTATAAGGACTGGAAATCATGGTCTGATGACAAGGACTGGATATCACAGTCTGATGATACGGACTGGACATCACGGTCTGGTGATAAGTACTGGATATCATGGTCTGATGATAAGGACTAGACATCACGGTCGGATGATAAGAACTGGACATCACGGTCTGATGATAAAACTGGACATCACGGTCTGATGATAAGGACTGGACATCACGGTCTGATGATAAGGACTGGACATCATGGTCTGATGATAAGAAGTGGACATCACGGTCTGATAAGGACTGGATATCACGGTCTGATGATAAAGACTGGACATCACGGTCTGATAAGGACTGGATATCACGGTCTGATTATAAGGACTGGAAATCATGGTCTGATGACAAGGACTGGATATCATGGTCTGATGATAAGGACTGGGTATCAAGGTCTGATAAGGACTGGATATCACGGTCTGATGATAAGAAGTGGACATCACGGTCTGATAAGGACTGGATATCACGGTCTGATGATAAAGACTGGACATCACGGTCTGATAAGGACTGGATATCACGGTCTGATTATAAGGATCGGACATCACGGTCTGATGACAAGGATTGGATATCATGGTCTGATGTTAAGGACTGGGTATCAAGGTCTGATAAGGACTGGATATCACGGTCTGATAAGGACTGGATATCACCGTCTGATGATACGGACTGGACATCATGGTCTGATAAGGACTGGATATCACGGTCTGAAGATAAGGACTGGATATCACGGTCTGATAAGGATCGGACATCACAGTCTGATGATAAGGACTGGATATCACGGTCTGATGATAAGGACTGGACATCACGGTCTGATGATAAGGACTGGATATCACAGTCTGATAAGGATCGGACATCACGGTCTGGTGACAAGAACTGGACATCATGGTCTGATGATAAGGACTGGGTATCAAGGTCTGATAAGGACTGGATATCACGGTCTGATGATAAGGACTGGACATCACGGTCTGATAAGGACTGGATATCAAGGTCTGATAAGGACTGGATATCACGGTCTGATGATAAGGACTGGACATCATGATCTGATGATAAGAACTGGACATCACGGTCTGGTGATAACAAGACATCAAGGTCTGATAAGAACAAAGACATCATGGTCTGATGATAAGAACTACACATCATGGTCTGATGATAACCAGACATGATCTGATGATAAGGACTGGACATTACAGCCTGATAAGGACTGGACATCACAGTCTGAATGATAAGGACTGGACATCACGGTCTGATGACAAGGACTGGACATCATGGTGTGATAACGTCTAGACATCTGGATGATACACAAATTCGTAAGTACAGTTGAAAAATAAAGCTTTCAGATGCTATAAACTTACCCGATTTACGTCCAACTTGGTTCTGTGGAATGATGATTTGAGAAGACAAAGCATCTGCAGTATTGGGAATTGGATGGTTCAATATGCATATAGCACGCACCACCTGTAACACAAAGGTAGGAGAATATCAGTTGAGACAATACCAAATCAAAGACTTTCTTCAGCTGTTGTAAATATAGACAGCTCAGGGCTTTGGCCTGTGCATGGTTGCTGTTTTTCTATAGCTGAATCAATACATAGCAATACAACACAATAAAGTTTCTACAGAACGAAAACTGTGTCTGTGAAGTGGCTTTTGTCTAAAAAACATCCACAATAAAATGTGAATCTGGACTGTTTTCACCAGAAATGATATTCCTGTGTTTAGAATACACAGATCATACATATTAGCAATGGATCAATTACTTCAGTATGCAATCCAGCAAGAAGCTACAGATGATCCCTGCCAATACCCTAATGTCACAGGTTACAACATTAGACGGTGCTTGGTCACTCAAATGTTTAAAGGAGCGAATGTCAAGGGCCATCATTAATTCCAAACTGTTCTTGGACTATGGTCCATACACAGTAGACAATAAAAACAGATTTGCAATCACATTTTGGTACTATACCTAGTATCCCTCTAATGACACTGACATCACACAGTTTGAATAAGCATGTACTGCTACCTTGTTCAGCTATAATGATTGTGTTAACAACCTGAAAAGCGACAATACAGTGTGTCCCCGTTAGCTCAAAAAGGGAGGCAATACCAAAGTAGGACAGGTCTAATATTTTCACAACTTGGTGAAACTGATGTAGGTACTCCTGGGAGCACTATCATCTGGGATTCCTCCTATCTAACTACAATATACAGGTACCCACAGTGGCATGACAGGACATACCTCTCCCACTTTCTTACACTTCTCCTTGGCATAGCTGGGGTCACACACAACCATCTTGCACCTGGCTGTCTCTCCAGCTGAAGACACGCCAACCACCTTCCCATCCTCATACACTATTGTAGCATCTTCCTTGTCCAGCATGTAGGTTCCACCATAGATGGCGCTGAGTCTACACATGGGAGAAGCAGCATTAGGTTATACAGAGACATCAGGTGTTTACCTTCATTCCACTCACTTTAAAACAACAAACCCTATTACCTCACCATGGAATTTATTGAAAAAACAAGGGATGATGTGGAGAGTCCAAATTTCCCCATCTCTCTCTAAAAAGTGTTACTCATAAAAACAGATGTCTCCCCTTCCCCAATTCAACGTTGAGACCTCAAAGAATTCATTTGATTCCTTCAATTTCAAAATCTCTAAGTATGAAAATACATATTATTGATAGTATGTTATCATGTTTGAAAAGTCTTCGTTTTAATATTTTAATATTCAACTGAACATGATTGCTTATCATCAACTCCACAGTTGTGTGAATATGGGTGAAGTTGTTTTAGAGTTATGCTTGGAACACAAACCCTACCCTTCAAAAAGACCAAGTCCAAATTTATTGCCATTGAAACAGAAAATTTCAAACCCCCAAAATGCACATCTACATGATATGGTGGACAGCACAGCAAATTTGGTGAAGATGGGTAAATAGTTTAAGAATTATGCTCCGGAAAAGAACATTAGTTGCAGGATTATGCTCCGGAAAAGAACTTTACCCTTCAAAAAGACAAAGTCCAAATTGTTGCCATGAAAACAGAAAAAAATAAAATTGGAAAAACATCAAAACTTGCATGAGTGATGTCTGATCAAGAATGGTTTGTGGGCAATATCTTTCTTTCCTCTCTTCTCTCTGCATTTAATTTGTAGGGCCTGCCCAAGAGAGCATATTTGCACCTCAGGAATGTGTCAAAACGCAATTTTAGCAATATCCCACAATATCACAGCAGGGACACCAGAAATGGGCTTCACACATTGTACCCCTGTGGAGAATTGAACCCGGGTCTTCAGCGTGATGAGCGTACACTTTAACCACTAGGCAACCCCACGGCCCAGACCCAATAAGTGATTAAGAGATGTCAAACATATAAATGTCATTATCATTTTTGTAGGAGCACATCCCCTGTTCCAGGTGTAACTGCTAGTTGAAGACACATCTGATATTGTATCTCCGATACCTTGTGTAGCAGTCACTGGAATACCGACCCAACCACTGCTAGTGAAGAAGCTGCCAATGTCCAGGCCCCCATTTCTCGAAACAAACTTAAGTTTTTACTCAAATCTCAAACTGAGTTCACAATTTGGAACAGCTGAATTTTTAACTCAACTGCATTTGTTAAATACTAAAGCCCAAACAACTAAAGTAATCTATCCACCAAACTCAAATTATCTTCTATAGTTTGAGTTTAATACCGATTTCAGTTCATTCTGTGAAATGCATTTTCCTGCGTTTTCTCAAATTTGAGTAAAAACTCGAACTTAAGTCAAAACTCAGACTTGTTTGTTTCGAGAAATCGGGGCCAGGTGGAACACTGGCCTCAAGTTGACACTGGTACTGCCCATCCGCAATCTTTAGAATTCTTTAGTGACCTCTCAAAACCTTACTAGCAAACAAGATGATGGAGAAGACTGACACAGCTGATAATTAGTGAGTGAGTATGGTTTTAGGCCGCTTTTAGCAATATTCCAGCAATATGGTGACTGAGGACACCAGAAATGGGCTTCACACATGGTACCCATGTTGGGACTCAAACCTAGGTCTTCAGCGTGACGGGTTAACGCTTCAACCACTAGGCTACCCCACCAACCCAACTGATAAGTAACCAAAAGCAACAGTCGCACCAAATGTAGAAAAAACAACAGCTTGTTGTAAATATTAAATCATGCTACCATGTGTTGTTACCTTGCAAAGCCTTGTGGTAGTTCACCTAGACCATACAGAGGATACAGGTATGGGGTCTTGCCATACTTGGCCAGGGAGTCACTGTACAGCTGGCAGCGTTTGATCAGGTCCACACAGGGGCCATTCAGGTAGCTGCACACAAAGAAGTCAGTGATAAAACAAGCCTACATCCTGAATCATCACAATACCTCAACGATGCTTCATCATTACAGAGGGGTACACAAAGCCCGCAGTCTAGACTACCAGTTGTCCGACTTCCATTTTTGCGGAAGTCGCGGTAGCTGAATAGGTTAGGCGGCTGACTTTGAGTGCTGGCGATTAGGTGCCTGACTCTGAGGGTGTGAGTTCAAATCCCGGATGGGGCTCAACTAAAAAAAGTACTAGAATTTGTACTTTACTAAGAAAGTGTAATCCCAAATATAACATATGTTACAATGCTTCATCAACTGGGCCTCTTTCAAACTGGAGAGTAGTTAATGGGTCTCAGACAAATTTGTGTTGTCTTTGTACAATTATGCTTGAATGCAAAAACATAAATGAGATTGTTATTTATGTTCAAACAATATCATATCAGGTGACATTGGAAAAGGGCTTCACATATGGTATCCATGGGGGGAATTGAACTTGGATATTCAGCATGCTAACGAACACTTTAACCACTGGGCTACCCCACCGGCCCTGATATCGTCATAACACACCAAGTGGTAAGTATGGCAATGATGTCTCTTATTTGCATCCAATCCACACAACTTGGTGTTTGGTATGGATTGTCAAGCTATGTTCGTTTAAACAACCAATGTCAACAGTGGGTAGTCCTTGCTTACCTTGAGGTGAAACAGTTTTAGGATAGGTCTCCATGATTGTTTGATTGTTTAGACAATCATATATCTCCATAAAAAGAAGTGAATGCATTTTCAGCTTCCATTTATACAAATATTCAAGGGATTGTAGGGGTAGGGTGCGGAACAATAAGGGCAGTAGCACATCCCCAAGGGTGGGAAATTCACATCTTCACCACAGTTTCCAGTGAGACCCCATTCTTGCAGAGCTCAACAAGTCATCAGAAGATGACATATCCCCCCGGACCCCACATATTTGAAAGAAGAAATCATCTGACAGCTACTTAAAGTCCAGCTGACCTGTGAAGGTCCAGGTTAGAATATTGGCCTTCAGTAACCCATGCTTGTCGTAAGAGGTGACTAATGGGATCGGGTGGTCTGGCTCTGACTTGGTTGACATGTCATCGGTTCCCAATTACGCAGATCCATGCTCATTCTGTTGATCACTGGATTGTCTGGTCCATTTTAGATTATTTACATACCCCCGCCATATAGCTTGAATATTGCTGAGATTGGCGCAAAACTCAACTCACTCACTCAGTGAGTCCAGCTATTTTTTGACTAAGTCCAAATTGTTTCCATGGAAATCATGAGAAATATAAATGCCAAGAGTATGTAAATAGCCAAAGGCACCACTTTAAGATCTGTCTCATATATCTGCCTAGTTCTGTTGAAATATATTGAACGCTTTTCAAGTTGTACTCCGGAAATGAAGCCCACCCCTCCCTTCTGGGATGAAGTCCGAATCCTATGGAAACCCGGAAAATTACATATGCCAAAAATCAAAATAGCAAAAGGCACCACTTTGGCATCTGCCTCATATATCTCCCAAGTTTTGCTGAAAGATATAAAGAAGTTTTCGAGTTGTGCTCCGGAAACGAAACCCACCCCTCCCTCCGAATCGTTTTCATGGAAACCCAGAAAATAATAAAATCACAAAAATCCGCAAATAGCAAAAGGCACCAGTTTGAGATCTGTCTCATATATCTGCCAAGTTTTGCTGAAAGTTATTAAGAAGTTTTCGAGTTGTGCTCTGGAAACGAAGCCCACTCCTCCCTTTTGGGACTAAGTTGGAATCGTTTCCATGGAAACCGGGAAAAATCAAAATGCCAAAAATCTGCAAATAGCAAAAGGCACCACTTAAGGTTCTGTTTGATATATCTACCAAGTTTTGTTGAAAATATTGAACGGTTTTTGAGTTATGCTCCGGAAACAAAATGATTACGGACGTACAGACGAGGCGTCGACTATATGCCCCCGCATTACATGCCGGGGGGGATAACAATATGTAATAATCAGAAACAAATTGTAGAGAAAGGTTTGGCCAGATTTGTGTGTTACCATGGTCTTCTTGTCTTATCAAGCTATGTCTTATCATTTGTTCTTGCCATAAAAAACTATATACCTGTCATCTCGGTAGAGAGCCAAGGCATGGCCTGCAAAGTCAATAGTTCCCTTGTCCAAACCAAACTTTTCATAGAGCTGTAAGGCTGTTCCTTTCACATTGATATCCTTGTGGGTCTTTGGGTCATCTTCCTTAAAGTCCGAAACATACTGAAGGAAATTCTTAAACCTCCTTTTCTCAAACAGACCCATTAAAGCTGAAAGACAACAAAAAAATGATATAACAACAAAAATGCATTTTCAATGTTTGAAAACAGTTAAGTAACAATTCTAGGTCCATTTACAATATTCTGTTTAAATCAAGTCTTCAATGCAACTGACAACAAGAAGACAAAGTCATCAATATCCCCCACAATGGCAAAATACTCTTCATGATTATGTCTCGAGTCTATGTCTAGAGTTATGATTATGTCAAATATTTAGGTGTGTATATAGAAAAGTGGAAGGAGAGTATTGAAAGGTTTTTAAAGTTCTGCTCCAGAAAGGAGCACTATCACCAATTTCAGTCTATGTCAAACTTGTTGCCATGGAAATTCTACAAATATTTTTTTCAGAATTCCAAAACTACCAAAAGGCACCAGTACACCACCAGATCTATCTATGTGCCAAGTTTGGTGAAGAAATAGTGAACGGTTTTAGAGTTCTGCTCCGGAAAAGACAAATGTGCACGGACGGAGTCCATTTTAATACCCCCCCCCAAAAGCGTTAGGGGGATAATATGTTTTAGGAAAGGAAAGCAATAATTCTAACCACAAAGCTATACAAGTAAGTATCTAATCAGACCTCCAGATAATATTTCAACATCAGGAATACGTACTCCTTATTTTTTCAATATAGGAGTACTGGAAATACTTAGAGCACTGAATGGAATCTAATGGCATATCAGTTTCGTTTCAAATATTCACAACATTGCTACCCTTGTATAAACAGGTCAATAAACAATAAAACAATATCTTTTTAGATAAACATGTCTGTAAATGATTCTAACACAGTACACCATTGCTGTGGTGCGTATCTGCTGCGTTTTCTCATTTTTTTCCTACCGTATATTGCATATTTTTTATCAATACATACGCCGATACGGCCCTTATCTGGAGCCCTGCTAATGATATCAGAGGTGATTGATTTTTTTTTTATCGCAACACATTCTCTTAGTTGCCATGTTGAAATATGAGTGAGTGAGAGCATGTTATTATGCCACTTTTAGTACTATTCCATATATATCCAGCATGGACAAGGACCAGAAATCACACAAATACTTTCACATAGGCTTACTATCATCATCAGGATAATAAGCAAGGAGCATTTCTGAACAGTACTCACATGAAGTAAGAGCCTCCTTTTCATTGCAGGGCACCTTGTAGATTTTGCCTTGCTTGTATACATAGCTTCCTTCAATGGACTTGAACTCCAGGTACCTGGTGACCTTAGTGTGGAGGAGAAGCTTCACCAGCTGGCCTGGAAACAGCCACGAACACATTGTATCAACAAGGAGGACACATACAAGAACAGAGCTCCAGATAAGATTTAGCTCATGTGGGTACTGTACCCACTGTATTTTTTTGGAGTGGGTATTATGAATGTTGAGTGGGTATTTCATTTTCCGTTACCCACTGCTTTCAAATATGTGCGTATTTCAGTCATTTTACTCACCTAAGTTTTATGTCATTGAGTAAGTTTACTAAGCAGGTATGTTCTACCTTATGTCATACCCAATAAAACCAACTTAAATATAATGGAAATGATTTCATAAAAAATCCCTCATCCTATACGGACAGTACAACACTAGTCCTATACTAACAGAACAACTTGATAGCAATCCATGTTTTTTTCATTACGAAAGCGATTTTTATAAATATATTCCGTACGCATGTGTTTTAAACTTTTTGCGTATCTAACATTTTAAATGCGTAATTGGTACGCAACAATTATTTTTCAATGCGTAATTGGAAATTTTCTATGCGTATTTTACCCAGATACGCAGCTTATCTGGGCCTCTGCAAGAACACACGTTCATGAAACACTGGCATAAAAAAACAGATTTATATAAGAATATGATTGTAGTTAGCAGCTCCTGAGGTTGAAGGCAAACCATGAATGGCTTCAGACTTATAATGATAGGCCACCCACTACTGTCATCACAGGACTGTCATCACTTACATAAGTTCATTCTCGAACAAGACATGACATTGCCATGGTTTTCACCATGATTTAGTAATGACCACCATGTGGTGGTTTGAGGCATGGTTTTAAACATGGATGAGTCTTATTTACCTATTATTAACATTCAACCATGTGCCTCTTTTGACAGTGCTTAGCGGTGTTTAATTCCATGCAACAAACTCCATACAGGGAGACAGCAAGTATGGTTTTACGCCGCTTCCAGCAAATTTCAAGCAATATCACGGTAGGGGACACCAGAAATAGGCTTCACACATTGTACCCATGTGGGAAATCGAACCTGGGTCTTCAACGTGACGAGCGGACGCTTTAACCACAAGGGTACCCACATCCGCAATCAAGACGATTTAGGTGTGACAAATCCCCCCGGCTCCCACATACTTGAAAGAACAAATCATATGACAGTTACATAAAGTCTAACTTGATTTATTTTAGACTAAGTCTAAATCATTTCCATGGAAATCATGAAAAATATAAATGCCAAAAATTGGTAAATAGCAAAAGGCACCACTTTGGGATCTGCCTCATATATCTACCAAGTTTTGCTGAAAGACACTGAAAGGTTTTGAGTTGTGCTCCGGAAAAGAAGCCCACCCATCCTTTATTGAGACTTAGTCCAACACGTTTCCATGTAAATCATGAAAAATAAAAATGACAAAAATATGTAAATATCAAAAGTCACCACCTTATGTTCTGTTTGATATATCAACCAAGTTTTGCTGAAAGATATTTAAAGGTTTTCCAGTTGCGCTCCGGAAATGAAACCGACCCCTCCTTTTGAGATTAAGTCCGAATCGTTTCCATGGAAACCGAGAAAATATAAATGACAAAAATCTGTAAAAAGCAAAAGGCACCACTTTAGGTTCTGTTTGTTATATATACCAATTTTTGTTGAAATATATTGAACGGATTTTGAGTTATGCCCCGGAAACAAAATGATAACGGACGGACAAACGAGGCCTCTACTATATCCCCCTGCAATACACGACGGGGGGATAAAAATAGCATGCCAAAACCTTTAGATGACCCAGTTAACTTAAACATCACAATAATTATGACAACAATGTCAGCTATTGTTAAACAAACATCAAGTAAACATCAAGTAACCCTGTCAACTTGAGAGCTGGATTTCCTGACAACTATCAAGACTGCAAGAATATTTTAGCTTCATTTGTCCTGGACCCATAAACTAACACAGGAAATGTCATTTTCTGATTAAAATTGATATTTTATACTTATCCTGACTCATGCTAAATGCTAGTCTCCTTCTTCTTGCGAATGATAGTGGAACACTTGAAATCCCTTGAAGTTCCCTTCTAAAAAAGCGGACGTAAAATCATCACTCACCCACGAGTTGCCTCCCTTGCCCCTTTGGCGCCCTATCAGTCACCTGACTGGCCATGCTTGTCACTCTCTCCTGAATGTATACTTTCGCCTGACACCCGGATTTACAGGGAAATCCAGAGTGCCTTGAGAGGAAGGGCTGACCTCATGAGTCAGGATAAGTATAAAATATCAATTTTAATCAGAAAACTACATATTTTTCCTTATCCTGACTCATGCTAAATGCTTGCAGAATCTGTCGGAAACGGTGGTGGGTCAAGCCACTTCCTGGATTCACTGGCTGCTGTTTTACGTCCTGTATTATTACCCCCCATGGGAACTTATGACAGTACTGCTGATGACTCTGTTCTTCCAACTTCCTTCTGATGAGACCTTAGTAAGTGTGTGTGTGTGTGTGTGTGTGTGTGTGTGTGTGTTTTGTTTGGGTGGTTTTTGGCACAACTTGTCCGATTTCTTCCGAAACTTCTGACATTTTCGTGTGGATTTTTAGATATACTAATGTTCCATTAGTTATCTATTGCAACTCCATCTCTTGATGAAGTGCATCAAGTGGAGATGTGACCCTTCTTCATGTACGAGTAAGTCCTATACAAGCACAGGGTCTATCACTCATGCTAGTCTGTTCTAGACGTGTGTATGGACATAACCATTTGCTCTCCGGAGTGTTGGTTTTCACAAGTCACGTGATAAAAGGGTGAAATTTACTCAGAGCCTTTGTGGAACCGTTAGTCATTGTGCTACAACAAGTGACCCAAACTGGTGAAAGCCTGAGACGTCTTCGGTGGCAATGTCTCTGAGGTAGTGGTTGGCAAACACTGTGTCTGATTTCCAAAAGTAGCCCTCCATTATAGTTATAATCGTACAGTTTCCATGCAGAGCATGTGTAGACACCAGGGCTCTGACTCCGTGGGGATTGGAGGCTCGTGGAGGCTCAAGTCCTGCTGCTTTGTAGGCCCTTAGTATGACGGCTCTCATCCATACTGATATAGTTGTTCGTGAGACTTCCGTGGGCGTCTCAGTGGATAAGGGGATGAATAGGCGCTTGAATTTTCGTCTCCTAGTCTTTGTCCTTTCTAGGTAGACTTCCAATGCTCTGACAGGGCATAAGGATAGATCCTGTGTATCCCGTGGCCCAAGGACTGTAGAGAGTGCTGGAAGGTGGAACTGTCTGTCAGGCTGGCCAGGCAGTTGGTTCTTTGCGATGAAATCCCACCTCAGTCCAAGATGTACGATGTTACGATGTGTTGATTCAAATCGTGTTCGTTCAAAGTCCAGAGCATGTATTTCTGACATCCATGGTGCTGTTGCTAGGGCGATCAGAAACAGCGTTTTCTGTGTCAGTAGTTCAAAGGATGTCCAGTGTAGAGGCTCATAGGAGTCACTGGTGAGATGTTGTAGAACTACATTCAGAACCAGGAGCCTTGAATTTCTTTTGTTGGTCTTCAAACTTGAACGAGCATAGTAGTGCCAGTATCTCTGGTACTTTGGTCAACTTGACACCCGCCTTCATGGTGATAACTGTGCTGAGAGCAGCCAGGTATGTTGAGAGTGATGAACCTTTTAAGTGTCTCGTCTGTCGCAAATGACACAGGTATTCTGCCACTTGAGGATGGGTTGCTTGTACCGCTGTAAAGCCTTTCCTCGTTGCATACTGTTCAAACTTCTGCCACTTGTCGTCGTATAAGTTGCGAGTTGATCTGCATAGAGCTAGTGTCACTGCTTTCGCTGCTCTGGCGGAGTACCCTCTTTTCTTTAAGCAAGCTTTGATACGCTCCACGTGTGTAGCTGGAACATTGTCGGATTCCCGTGAGTTTGCTTGGTGTGTGGATGGACGAGTAGGTTCGTCCACTCTGGTAGTTTCAGGGTTGGACTTCCAAGTTCTTGTATGAGGACGGGAAACCATACCCTCGCTGGCCAATAGGGAGCGACCAAAATCAGTTGCAGCGTCGTCTGCTTGATTTTCTGTATTACTTGTGGTAGTAGTGCTGGAGGTGGAAACGCGTAGGCGTTTAGTCCTTCCCACGAGATGCTTAGATCATCTGTTGCCCATGTCTGAGGATCCGGTACCGGTGAGACGAATGTTGGTAGCTGTTTGTTGAATTTTGTTGCAAACAGGTCTATGAGCCAAGATCCTACTGTCGGTATGACGAACCGGAATACTTCTGGATGTAGCATCCATTCTGTCGGGGATGGTTGAAGTGGACCGAGATAGGGCGCCTCTGCTATGACATTCTTTGCTCCTGGAATTGAACATGCCTTCACGTAGATGTTCAGGTCGTCGACGATGCTGAACAGGTAAAAGCTGAGTTTTAACAGAATTTGGTGATCTTGTTGATCCTTGTTTGTTGATGTAAAACGCCACTGAGGAGTTGTCCGTGTGGACCGTGAGCTTTGCGTTCCTCAGTACGCTGGACCAATGTTGTAAAGCGTTGATCACTGCTTTCATCTCTAGCAGGTTGATGTGTAGAAGGTGATCCTGACTCGACCACTTCCCTGCTGCCACTGTCTAGGTGAGCACCCAATCCTTGTAGTGACGCACACCGGCTGTGACAAAAAGGTTCGACTTCTGTGTCCACCACAGGAGATATGGTTTCAGGTTGTCTGGTAGTATCAGTGGATCCGAACTGTCGAGATGGGCGTTCACAAATCTTTGTAATGGGCGTAGCTGTAACCTCCCTCTGCGAGTCATGAGTTGAGCTGAGGTGAGTAGACCGAGCATGCTTTGCCAAGCGCGTAGTGTCAATGGAGAGAGCATTGCTTGAGATATCATCTGTTGTATCTTGACCCAACGATCCTCTGGGACGACAATGCGATTCAACGACGTGATGAAACGAATTCCTAGGAATTGTAGATCCTGTTTCGGCTCCAGTTCCGACTTGAGGAGATTTACCAGCCATCCTAACTGAGTGAGAAGCCTGATGGTGAAGTCTAGTTGCAGTTGCCTGGGTTCTTGATGAACTTAAATTCCGCCGTCCAGGTAGAATGCACTGCGTGAGACCTCGACGATGTAGATATGCAATGATGGGCTTGGTCACTAGAGTAAACAATCAGGGGACCGATGATATTCCAAACGGTAGAACCCTCCACTGGAAGTGATGTCCGTTGAAAAGGAATCTTAGGTATTTCCTTGAGTCTGGATGTATCGGGATGTGTAGATAAGCATCTTGCAGATCTATGCTGGCAAGGTAGTCTGATCTACGAACGAGATGTCGGAGCTGAGGAAGATGTATCATCTTGAATTTTGCTGGTTTGCGAAGATACTCCTGGTTGAACTTCCTCATGTTGTAGATGAGCCAAAATTCTCCTTGGAATTCTTTTTCGGTACCAGGAAAATTGGGGAGTAAAAACTGGGCGTGATGTGGTCTTGATGTATCTCTTCGACTGCATCTTTGTCGAGTAGAGTCTTGATTCCGTCGTCCAGTTTGTCTATCTGGTCGGTTGCATAGGTGCAGGCCAGCGGGTTGCTTGTCAGCGGTGGAGTGGCTTCCAACTCTATCTCGTACCCTCGGCGTAGTATTTGTGATACGTAGTCGTCCTGTAGTATTACACCGGCTGGGGGTGGAAGACTCCAGTCGTTCCAAACCTGTCCTTCAGCGCTTGAATCCCCTGGCACCTCTGGGTGCTCGACCTCTTCCGGGGTTGCCTCTGGGGGCTCCGGTTGGGTGATGAAAAGAGCTTCTTCCTCCTTTAGGGTTGGACTATTTCTTTACTCTGGCTTTCTGGACTCCAGCAAACTTGGACTTGGAGTAGAGCTGGGACGTCTGGCGGATCACATTTGCCAAGGTATCTATGGACTTTATCATCATGACCTCCCTTGATTCGTGTGTAACGTCTTTGGCGACTCCTCGATTCCTCCTCCGAGGATGGATGATGCTGACCATGGGGCTCTGTATAAGGACTTGGTGAACCGTTCACTCAAGGTGCACGACGACAGTAGTCCTTGCCTCCTCAGGAGAGCGAGGCCCGCGAGATGCTCCGACATATACTGGTGGTCTTTCTTCTGAGTCAGTAGAGTAGAATATACCATCCGGTCCTCTTCGTCGGTGGAGTTCTTGAACTTAGAGATGAGTGCTTCGTTGATAGCCCTGGACCTGGCTAGTCCGAAGAAAGTATGTCTAGTAGTCATATCAAGTTGCGCTAGCTTCTTATCCTGTATCTTGTAAGTTCTATAACGGGAGTCGTCGATGATTTTGTAGTCCTCATCAATCTCTGGTGCCTTCAGGAAGGGTTCCATGTGATGTAGGGGGAATTCCTTGGCATTGAACGTCGGTATGTGTTGACTCTGAAACTTGGTAGCTGTGCTGAGAGTTTCCGGTACTTTGGAGATCGGGTCGATCGGTGGGAAGGTGAGTGTGTCGAACTCTTCGTTGGACATTTTGTAGGAATATGCCTCATCTGTGCCCTTGGATGGTGATGCCAGGTTCAGACCCTTTGCAATCCATGAGGTTACTATGACTTCACGTTCATCCTCAGATTTCGACATCTCCCGATCCGACGATCCATGGCGACGTGAGTATGTAGATCTGTACGTAGAGCTGCACGAAGGTGAACGATCCCGATGAGAACGTGTATTTCTCCTGGAGTTTTGTGATATCTCTCTAGACCTTCGTGAAGGTTGATTCTCAGTCGTAGCCTCTCTTTGAGATGTGAAGCGCCTGCATGCAGGTTCCCGATGTGAGTCGTGAGTCTGACGGAGATGACGATCCATATCTACGTCTACTGCAGGGTTCTGGAGAACGCTTCAATCTACTTCTGCGTGGAGGACTCTTAGAGTTTCCTTCAGGGACGTCTAGGGCTGAGCTGACATGGTAGTGTTGTCGAAGCTCCTCTCTTCAGACCGGGGAACATGGTCGGGTGCGTGGGCCTTCGCGCAGGTTTGTCTCTTCTTCCAGATGTGTTGGAGAGGCAGCTGACCCTTCACGTAGGCTTGTAGTAAAGGTAGAGGTCCTCGTAGTAGTCTTCTCCTGCGCGAATAGCGACATTCCATCATCAACATCACCTGTTCCGTAAATTGTTGCATAAACAGCCCCCGGTTGAAGTTCTGCAACGTAAGTTGCGACTGCTGCAGGGTTGATGATGCTTCGGAGGACGATGAGGCCTCTTCTTAGGTACGCTGTGCTTGAGAAGAGTTGACGCTGCTGCTATCTCTAGTACCCGATGTCTGCGTTGATAGAAGGTCTTCTGTCAATGTCTGCGCTGATATGGTTGCCGATGTAGCTGTGGAAGCAGGCCTCGTCTTCTTGGAGACGACTGTGACTTCAGGTATGAGGATGGGGGGGAATCAGCATACACGTCTGCTTCCGCTGGAGGTACAATCTCGGCAGAGAAGGATCTCGTCTTCTGTGTAGAGCTGTGTAAAGCCTGCGACGAAGTCTTAGGGTAGGAGCCCTCTTTTTGAGCGTTGAAGACGTCCTTGACTTCTTAGTCTGCGAAGAGGCCAGCTCTGTTGACGACGACCTCTTTTTCTGTGAGCCAGAGTTCATTGCTGGAACAGCGACCTGCCTTTGTATGCTAGGCAATTCACTAGCAGAATGAATATCAGCAGTAACATTCAACACACAGTTATCAGCGCAATCACTTGATATACCAGACATGCCTTGTGAATACCTTCTAACCCAGTCCTTTGCACGTCTATGAATGAAAAAAGAGGTAATTATTAAATTCAAAGGTGGTTAATCCCTGACTTTGTTTACAGCGGGAGCGGGAAGAACATGAGATAGTACAATCAGGACATAATAAATGGGGGTCAATGAATACAAGTTTTCATCAAATGTAAACACGATGAAAATCAAGTACAAACAACGTAAATTTTAGACAAAATCCCAAACCATATCAGTAGTATACTAATCCAAAATCGTAAAAAGCTGAATTTAGGATGTAATAGGTCCAAAAAGGAAAGGATATGTGCCGTATAGGGACCCAGGTGCTCTCACAACCGTCCTCAAGGGCGAAGAAGGAGAGAGTGACAAGCATGGCCAGTCAGGTGATTGAAAGGATGCCAAAGGGACAAGGGAGGCAACTTGTGGGTGAGTGATGATTTTATGTCCGCTTTTTTTAGAAGGGAACTTCAAGGGATTTCAAGTGTTACACTATCATTTGCAAGAAGAAGGAGACAAACATTTCATGATAAGGAAAAATCTATGTTATCATCAAAACCCAGATTTACTCGTTATGCATATTGACATTCAAAATGGGCGTGCCCATGTTAAACAGTTTGATGGGTGGCAAAAATAGGCATATGTCATTGGAGTTGGTCAAATTCAGCTCATTTTCCATTAAATTAGAAGTATTTCACCTGTGCCATTTCAATATGTACCATGCCATGGTATGCATATTGCACTATTTTGATCCCTGCTATCATAATGTACATGACCTTCACCTGTCTCATATCATGGCCAATCATCATTCATTCTCGACAGTCCACTGCAAATTAATGAAGTATGCAGGAACCGGGAGTGGCATCTACTTCACCTTAAGATAGCACCTTAAGTCTTCTTACCATTTGCCATCAACAACTTGGGAATTAGGTCAACATTCCAATCCCTTCCTCTTCCAAACTTTTCATTATCTCCTGGATATGTCCGTCCTTTATATTTATAGAACTGAAAAGAACAGGACACAATTTTCCATCACTTTATGCAATATTCCAAGAATATCATGGCAGGGACACCAGAAATGTGCTCCACACATTGTACCTATGTGGGAACTGAATCTGGGTCTTGGGCTTGAAGAGTAAATGCTTTACATGTGACCCCATCACCCCCTATATGGAAATAAACATAGGTCTCTCATGTTGAAATGGAGAAAAATGTGGGTACATGTACAAGGGCCAGTTCACTTTGGTTTCCTAGGATAATAACTATGATGTAGTGAGCTGACATGGTCACTGATACTTCATGGCAGTGAATACACTGATCAATCTTTACACCAGCAGTTGGAGTCAATCTACAACTATCAGTGTCATCCTGATTTTATAACCACTACAAAACTGGGACATGGGCAATATATCAACCATAGGTAGATAGACAAGACACAGGCAAGAGGTACAATAGTCCTATCACGGTGTAGGAGTTAAAGCTTAATGTCACAATGGCAGTGTTTCAGCTATATCACGATAAGAAGTCACACATCAATAAGAAGACTGAACAGAAACCTCTCAACGATACGCCCTGCAAGAACTAAATTATCACCGATTCAAGTTAATGCCAACGAAGATTCCAGTTAATATAATTCCAGTGTATTAAAAAAGCAGAAATAATAAGCAAACAATACACAAATGGGCTATTGATCGCTATCAACTTATATCATGCCAGTCACATTATTCTTGGAAGCAGTAGTCAGATGAAGGAGAGTAAATTACCATCAGTTTGAGTTAAAACATTATTCGACTATTGTTGTTCGTCATAAACTTAGTTCCACAAGTTATTTGCTGAATATACCAAACTTACATCTTCAAGTGGGGTCATTGAGGCACTCTCGCCACCATAGTACTTGTTTCTGTCCATATGCAGGACCTTCTTCCCACTGACAGACAGCATGCCACTGAGGATACATTCCTGCAACAGAGATATGGATTGTAAACCGATGATGATTATAAAGAGAGGTACCCAGATAGTTGCAGGGAATGACATTTCATTTGTCTGAGACAACTGAACATTTAGAGGGTTAAAACTGTTGATCATCCAATTCTAGTTACATTATATAAACAAGACCAAATTGGACAGTCAATATTAGGGGCAAATAAATAAAATGTTGTGGTTCTGATTACACCTCTTTATAATTTAGGGTAGGTAGGTAGGATTTTTTTATTAACAATTTTTTAAGAAGTAAAGTACAAACAAGTGTTTGCCACTGATGTGGCAATGTCGTGGTGACCTTGAAGATGAGGTCAAGGTCACCCAAAATCAACTGGTGTCTGTGTAATCCCCCAATGTACGCTGCCACCAAATTTGAAGACATTGCGTAGGTCACCCAATACAACAGTCGATGAGATGCCGTGTTAAGAAGAGTTTGAAAAGTGTTCAGTGTCGTGGTGACCTTGAAAATAAGGTCAAGGTCATCTAAATAACCTGGTGTCTGCACAATCCCCCAATGTAGGCTGTCACCAAATTTGAAGACACTGGGTACAACAATTCATGAGATATCACGTTAACAAGAGTTGGAAAAGTGGTCAGTGTCGTGGTGACCTTGAAAATAAGGTCAAGATCACACATATCGTCTGGTGTCTTTGTAATCCCCTAATGTAGGCTGTCACCAAATTTCAAGACATTGGGTGCAACAGTTCATGAGATATCACGCTAACATGAGTTTGAAAAGTGGTCAAAGTGTCATGGTGACCTTGAAAATAAGGTCAAGGTCACCTAAATCGACTGGTGTCTGCGTAATCACCCAATGTAGGCTGTCACCAAATTTCAAGACATTGGGTACAACATTTCATGAGATATCGAGCTAACAAGAGTTTGAAAAGTGGTCAAGGTCACCCAAATTGACTGGTGTCTGCGTAATCACCCAATGTAGGCTGTCACCAAATTTGAAGACATTGGGTACAACATTTCATGAGATATATCGCGTTAACAAGAGTTTGAAAAGTGGTCAAAGTGTTGTGGTGACCTTGAAAATAAGGTCAAGGTCACCCAAATCGACTGGTGTCTGCATAATCTCCCAATGTAGGCTGTCAACAAATTTGAAGACATTGGGTGCAACAGTTCATGAGATATCGCGTTTACAAGAATCGGACGACGTACGTACGTACGGACGCCGCTGAATACATACAATTAATAACACATCTATCAATGTGTAATTGTTTATTAAATCAAGCTGGCAGCCATCATATATACTTCTCTATCAGAATTACCAACATCTGTCGGTGCAAGGAAAACACAATGGAATCCGAAAGCGTAATTTATTCATACCGCCTAAAAAAAATAGGGTCTGCAGCAGAACTCAAGGATGGGTCGGGTAAACGGAACCACAACATTTTTATTAGGCCTGACCATCAACTGAACCAATCAGAGGGCTCGCTTCAAGCACCACCACCGTTTTGTGCAGATCATCATCGATTTGTGACTAGGACGTTCAGTTGAGGGTCAGAATAGGCTTTCAATCGACTTCCAGAAATAACAATAAAGAATTGGTGTCGGGGGTGGTGATCGATTGGTCAATAATCCATGATTATGTTTACATACAGTTTTAATCAGTTGCATGCGATGGTAGTGTAGCAATCAGCAAATCAGGCAGGTGGGGTACATTGAAGTTTCCAGCCCTGTCTTGATTTAATGTACTTGAAGCATTTCGATTAGGAGAGTCATCTGAATTGTTTTAGAAACATTTTTAATCTCTAATCCTTGCAAAGACATGAGGGACTATGTGTGTGAGTGTATACCCAAATTATAACAATTATAAAAAAAATTCATAAATAATATGTATGGTCGCCCATTTCCCGATATCAGTAGCTTTCCGCTCTGTAACATGACACAACAACGGAAAATACCTCCGTTTTCGAAGCTTCGGAATGCATAACATGCGAGGCGAATCATTTGATGGCGGGTATCGTTCGAAAGCTCTGAACATCAACAATATCACTATACCCTTGCCGAGAGTATTTTCACAGTTGAAAGAAGCGATTTTATTGGATAAAGATTGGTTTCTAATGAAACAGTGCTGTGTTAACATCGAGCATCCAGTGAGTCAGTCAGGCAACCCTACTGCATTTTGTTGAAATCATTCCCATTGAGTTAAAATAGCAAACACTATTACACACATCACTAAACTTGCCTAAGATACAAACAGGTCTTTTTCAAAATCAGTTGTGAAACTGTTACTAATTTATAGCATTTCTGTTGTATTTATATCATCAGGAAGGACAAATTACTGTAACTACTTCCATACACACTGAAGAACATTCTGAAGCTAGATGCATATCTCATGTTGTTGACACAAAATACACTACAGAAGTCAGGTTTTATTTGTATTTCAAAGTTTGCATTGGCAAAAATACTGTACTGCAAAATACTGTGACACATTTTGAGCTGAAGTGAGTGACAATGACTGCAGCTGCCACCAGGTTCAGCCATGATGACATGGGGAACAGTAACTGGACTATTTCATTTTCAGTCCAATGTTGTCACTTTGTCAGCCAATTTTAAAGGGAAGCATCTTTTGTGAATGAACTTCTGGGCAGATGTTAGATTAAACAACACAGATATTTACGAAACTTGTAATATTTCTTTTATATATACCGGAACCTGAAATAATATGCATTGTGTATCATTTCAAAGGTGTCTTGAAACATATTGTTACTACAGTGCAGACTTTTTATTTCCTTGTATTAGTTGCATCTGCTGACAGATATATATCATCATGAATTTTGTTACTGTAAGCAGGCAGTTTGATGTACCAATTAAAAAGAATTACACTCGCGTAACCTTGATTCTGGATATAAGGGAAGTACGGCGAAATTCATATCTTAAATGCATGCTTTCATTTTGTATACGCAGTGATTATTTTATGCTTTGATTCAGCAAATTGAAAATGCCTAATATTCCACTCGTGAATGAAGCATTTGTTTACGTAGCCATTTGCAATCATCACCCATTCGTGTGCCCACAAAATGTCTCGTCACCTTGTTTCGTGGATTACGTAGTGGGTTACTTTATACCACTATGTACGACATCCCACTGCAGTAAGTATTGACACCAAGGAAAGCAGACAAGAAGTGAGAATGTTGGAGCTAATGGTATCTTTTTTGGTTGATATTTTGTAAAAATAAAATTTGGTAATGTTGGTATTAGTAATTTGGGGCTATTTATCTCAATGCTGGACAATTATATTTAGTGTACTTGCGTGTAATGCAGAGATTCGGAACTTTAATTTCAGTGAGGCGTGGCATTGTACGTCAAAAGTACCGCTTCGTGACGTCAGTCGAGACTTAATTTACGAGCTAGCATGATAATTTCTGCAATCCACGAATCAAGGTTATCCACGAATTTAGGTTACCCTTCTGTACATGGTGCCATAATGCATTGCACGATTTGAGGGGTTTAGTTTGGTACAGTGAAAGGATAGTTTAGAAAAGGCAAGCTATTGACATAGATGATAAAGATTGATAATTGCTAACTAAATATCGATCCATTACTGATAAATTTTGAAGAACTTCCAGCAAAAGTGAAAATAATTCAAATCAAATAAACCTTTTTCATGTCACTGGTATGTGGTGACTCATTCAAGCATGGAATAGCAATTTCTACAAGCCAGTAGTGTATTCAGTCTGTAAACTTGATCAGCAGATTGAATTCAACTCTCTGCTGTCTGACCGTCTGATCTATCATAAACTGACTGACTGAGTTTGGTTTTACGCCCCTTTTAGCAATATTCCAGCAACATCACGGCGGGGGACACCAGAAATGTCTATCATAAACACCTCCTACAGCATGCACAGACTGGAGTGCATATTCTAGCCAACTGTTACTCTTTCAGAGATGTCCTGTGATGCAACCAAATCTACCTGTTAACTTAGCCAGTTTCCAGTGGATAGATCTTATTCGTACAAGTAGTAGTATCTCAGTGGGCTAGCACTATAAAACCAGCTTCAGTCTGGGCTAGTACAAGCAGCCGCACATACACATACACACGCATGCATGTCATATGAGCGAAATAGTCTCAAGCACGACGTTAAACCCAATCTCACCTCACTTCACCTCGTACAAGTAGTAAATATCAAGTACCTTCTTCCAGAAGGTGCTACTCCACAACTTATAATGGTGATTCCAGTACAAATACATGACTAAACAAGATAATATGCATTGGTATATTAATGGACATGCATACAGAGACACATAATACAATTCCATATGTAATAGCCTTCTACATATTGTTTCACTGGTTTTCTTACATAATTTTTGTTACTGCTATGTGCTTGTAAATGATATTGCTGATAAATAATTTCAAATCCTTGGCTATCTACAACTTTGGCTTTGCTTCTTGATCTTACCGGTGGCTACCTATATACAAAAATAGATTGGGGTTTTTAGATTGAGGTATCTTTTTCTTCTCATTTCAACAAATTCTCAATCAGGTCAAATACAAGACCTAGATTGACAACTTTATAATTTACTTCTCTTTCATACCTCTATAGCAATTGTTTGTTAGG
This sequence comes from Haliotis rubra, assembly GCF_003918875.1. NCBI lineage: Eukaryota > Metazoa > Mollusca > Gastropoda > Lepetellida > Haliotidae > Haliotis > Haliotis rubra. The sequence continues at coordinate 239,499 of NW_025767642.1, forward strand.
TGTTAGTAAGTTAAAAGGAAACATAATTCAGACAGAAGACACTTCATCTTCTTCATATTTCTTCCTTTCTCACGAAAATTCATGAGAGGAGATAAGAACTACTTAAAGATCACATATACTCTAGGGGGGTACAAATAATGTCCTTTTAAAGTAAAATTGATATTTTTATACTTATTCTGACTCATGATCTTTTGTATATCTCCCTTTTCCTTGCGAATGGTAGTGGAACACTTGAATCCCTTGGAGTTCCTGAAGCGGACGTAAAAATACACTCACCCACGAGTTACCTGCCTTTTCCCACGTAAACAGTCATGTCACCAGCCTTACTTGTCGCTCTCTCCCTTTTCGCCCAAGTGGATGGTTGGGCGAGCACTGGAGTCCCGTATATAGATATATATACGGCATTATATCCTTTTTATTTAGGTCCTATTCTTCAAAATTACTCTGTGTATGGATTTAGGCAAAAACTACTATGTATTATATGTAAAAAAATTGTAAAAATTATTTGTATTTGTGTCATAATTTCATTGTTATGTAACTTTGTTTACATTTCATGAAATCTTGCAGTGTTTGCAGGCACTAGACGCTAGTGATAGTAAAAACGATGATCAGTCTCGCTCATCACGGTTACGGTTAAATGTCTTCAACATAAACAGTGTGACATTAAGAAGGGTGGATGCCCATCACATGCAGTTATTTGAAAATATCCCCGGTAGTTCTTGTGTGATTGTAATAAAGTATCAAAGAAGTGTGGGCTTTTTCAGGTTTTCTAATGCCTGGATGGGGGTATAATGACTGATCTAAATTGATCCCATTTCTGTGTTTTTTACCTCGATATTTAATCATGTCATGTAAAAATATGACGTCTATTACGCATGATATCAAAAATTGACATTTGACTTATTTGAATCCGTAAACTAAACAACCCTACTTTGCCATTGCTAAAAGAATCTGAAAATTTACTTAGGTAAATAGGTACATACAGTTTTAGCACACAGAAAATGCCTAAATGTATTTCTTATGCAACAATGAAGTTCTGTTTGTATTCACAAAACAGTGTCGGCCCATAAGTTTTCACATGCAGTTAAAATTGCATGCAATACAGCAATTAAATACTCCCTTGTAACTCGTGTTAGGTGGTATAAACCTACACATGTTATTTGTCATCATTTACTTGATGGTCAGTTAATGAATTTAAAAAAGGTATAATTAGTGGTAACATCACTTAGATTACCCGACAAAGGTTCCCATTTGGCATTTCTTGTGTCTGGAGTAAATGCTCAACATTATAAACATCGATTAAAGGATTAACCGATAACACACTGATTGAGTAATTACTTTTGCACAGCGGATTAGTCAAAAGGTAGTGTTTATGTATGTATGTAGATTTAATAATCTATACTGAATATACTCTGTGGTATCTGTGTCTGTGAAAAAACGTCCTTCTTTCAAAGGATTAACCACCAATACATTGATTAATTGCTCATTACTGGCTAACTAAATTACTTTTTTTAAAAGAAAGGCGGACATTATGCAATTAGTTGCCAGGTGTGCTCTCTTGGGTGACCAATGAGACTATACACCAATGTGAAATACATGAAACGATATATCACCTTTTCGTACATTACACTGTGAAAAGACACATCACTTGGAACAGCTGCAGATGAATGGCATATCACTTGTTTTTGTGGATATTGATGGATACATTCTTCGAACAAGGTAATAGCCTGACATTGTTCCTATAACTTTAATCTGTTTTAATTTTAATATTTGCATTATGTTTTATTCATTTGTCGTAGCATTCAACAGAATCATTGTTTTCGCCGTGAAGTGTAATGAGACAGACAACATACACTAGGGCGTGTGTGCGAATTATGATTCATACTGGCAAACTATAAAATGTCTAGATATTACAGTCCTGTTATAAATTCACTATAAGTATCAGCAGATCGTCAGCTTATTATTTAGTTTCAAAATGCATACAAGTATGATAATAAACTAATTAGGATTAAAAGACCAAATATAAAGACATACATTGACTAGTATCTACATACTGGTGAGTGGACGTTAACCACGTGAATGTAGCAAGAAATTTATCGTGCAGTATTGTGACTTCGACCCCCACCTCGCCTCCGTGGAAGAAATCCTTATGTTATAAGTTGTGTCATGCAAAATCCTTTTGGTCATGATTCAAATACATATTTAACTACAAGTAGAAAACCATAATCTCATTAATTCTAACATACTTTAGCCCATGACTTTACGATTTTCAAAAATGGCGGCGCCCTGTCGCGAACATCTGCGATCTGAGGATAAATGCTATTTAGGTTTGTTTTCACCGAGTTACAAAATCAAAACTACTTTCTACTGGTAGTAAAATATGTATTTGATTGAAGGCCGATAGGATTTTGCATGACATAGCTCATAACATAACAATTTCTCTCCCGGAAGCGAGGTGGGTGTCAATAACTACTTACAGTATTATTGTCACTTTGACCACAACCTCGCTACCGAGGAAGAAATAGTTATGTTACAAGTTGTGTCATGGAATATCTTTTTGGGCATCAATCATATACATATTTTACTACAACTAGTAAGTAGTTTTGATTCTTTAACTTCCGTGAAGCGATCTAACACAAGTAAGATATCGTTTCAGGCTTCCACAACGCTTGCTTTGCACTCACAAACATAACTCAGTACGAACTTTGGGGTCCTGTGGAAATCTGTGCATGGCGACACCATCGCCCGACCCCTGGGAGCAATTGACGACAACGCAACGATTCGGCATGTCTTCGTTGATGTCGAGAAATCATCAAAAAGACGAGTTTGCTACACACTTCTATACAACTAACTGAAAATCCTTCCTCATATGACGCCACTGCAGTGCTCTGGCGACAGAGATACGTAACCTGTCTGTGGTTTTGTTGGCGGGCAAGAGTGAAGCAGACGACTTTTTGGTAACTTTTAATGGCTCGGTATTAATTAACCAAAAGTTTGTTAAGAATGAATTTGGTGTTCCGCATAAGACTAACCACAAATCTTTCATATGTAAAGTTTATCTGTTCTTTAAACAAGGTTTAAATTCAACAGAAGATAAACGGATCTGTAAATTTATGATAAGATTGTTTTCCTCAATTCTGAAAGAAATGAATCCAAATAAGATCCTCAAATCAAACAAAAGATGCCATGCAATATGAAACAACACGTTTTGAGAAAAGACCACAAATTCACCTTTAAGTTAGTGTATATAAACACTAGATCTATTAAGAGCATCAGCGAGTACCTCCCACTTTTTGATAATGACATGGCCAGTTGGATACACAAGTAGGGCTAGCGTCTGGAGTACCACGGTATATAGGATTGCGTGTGTGTGTGATTAAAGACATAATCTGTCTTCAGGAATCGGATAAACTACATTACATATGACTAAAACAATCTAGAATTACATCAGTTCGTGTCACTACTATAATGACGTGTTGGTCCTATTTTCGTCTCTGTCGCATGACTCCCCGACATCACAATAAATTGATCATAGAAAAACAACTCATTCGGAACTAATAGGTACTCAGCGAAACAAAACTACCAACCTTCAAGCCTGTACCCAAAACGATGACATCGTATTCTTCATCCATGGCTACTAGTCTACACTGTTTACACGGACACTACGAAACGTTTTCTTTGGACAGCCACCGGCTCTTCTCAAGATGGCTAACACCCTCCGAAAAACTAATACGTACTTCCGACAACTGTTTCCAATATATGAGCGCTTTTGTCAGGGCGTCTGGTGGGTAGTGAAAAGGATAATGTGTTTGAGCGATTAATATCTTACCGCTTAAAAACCTCGACTCTCGTCAAATTGGTTTATATAGTAACATAACATTATTGTGTTTGTGGCAGGTGGGTGGAGTGTGGGTAGTGAGTCGAATATAATTTTGTCCCTATAATGTCTACCTCAGCCACCAACAAGTGACACCAGGAACAGGTAGTTGGGTCAACGTTTACTCTCATATATTCCCACTGAACATTTCTGTACCGCAGATAAGTTCAGTTACAAAGTCATTGAACTTATCATATAAATCTAGGCATCTATAGCTACATGAATTAAAATAAATTATGATGTTTCCTAGTTTTTTTCACAAAGTATATTAGAGTTTTGATTTCCTTTATTTGGGGGTATTTTATTCGCGAATCTTTCGATTCCATCAAAATAGTTAAAATGTGTGTACGGGTTCCGGGTTCGTTTCGTAATGTGCAAGATAATATGTAGAAGTTGTATGAGATTTAAAGAAGAACAAAAGAGAAGAAAATAATCACTCCATGTGCACGCACAATGAAAATGTGGGGATCAAGCACGGGGAGCCAAATGAAAATGTCACCCGAAATTTACAAGTTTGATTTCTTTTCTATAAGCCTTATTTGTGAGACTCGTGTGGTTAAAAGATATTTTGAACGAACGATACCACATTATGAAATTATGTTATTTTGAAATAATTGACAAAAGTTCACTCGTTATGTAACTTAAGCTTTCATTATAATTACGTGCAATCTGTTTTAAGTGACCTAATATATATAAAGGCACTTATATTGAACTTTCGTCGTCATTGGACAAAGTTAAAACTGTGTTTCGTAATAACCGTAAACTGTTTTACACTTCCCCTGCATGGCTGTCTCGTATGCTAAAGCTGGCTGTTACAGTCCACGAGACAGGTCAGTTTGACAACCGATTGTATATTTAGATATTAAATAGGAATACAGAACATGTTTGTCTGTGATGCCGAGTGAGTGAGTGAGGTTGCACTCAGCAATATTCCAGCTCTATTGGGACGGTCTGTAAATGATCGAGTCTGAACCAGACAAGCCAGTGATCAGCAGCATGAGCATGGATCTATGCAGTTGGGATACGATGACATGTAAGTCAGCAAGCCTGACCACCTGATTCCGTTAGTAGACTCTTACGACAAGCATGGGTTAATGAAGACCAGTTCTAACCCAGATCTTCACGGGTTATGAATGAATAAATGAATGAGATTTTGTGTTGTTCGGGATACATATACGTTTTCTAAAACCCAATCCCTGCCCATGCCAGAAAGTGTTTCACATGCAGGCATGCCCGCCCATTCTGGAGTGATCTAGGGCAGGGAGGGCTCTCGGTAGTTCAGTGGCGCCACACTGTCCGGGTTCTTCGTCCTGTGTATGTTACCTAGTTTGTCAGCTCCATACCCTTCGGTTTAACTGGAGATCTTGAGGTTTAGACCTGCATCACTTTAAGATTTCCTACCACATCCAGCTCACTCCTTATGATCGCGTTGACATCAGCGTTATATGCAACTCATACGCTCAGCTGCGGGTCAAACGACTGACATGAACACATACTGATGCTTGTCTCGTTAGTTCAGGGCGGTGGGGTAGCCTAACGGTTAAAGCATTCGTTCGTCGGCATCGAAGAACCTGGTTCGATTCCACACTGATGTCCCCCAAGGTGATATTTAGTTGAATATTGCTAAAAGCGGCGTAAAGCTTCCCCCAACCGTTTGTTGTGCCCTTAAACGCACAATGGTCTTAAGTGCACAGAAATCTCCGCCCACTCATGAATATTCATGATTTCGTTAAGACTATTTATTGTAAACTCTTTTTCGTTTATTATTGTAAACCTGACATTAATTGTACTCTCTTACTTCCGAACACGGAAAACAGGGAACATTTCAAAAAGTACGGGAGTTACAAGCACCTAAACACACAGACCCCTTCTTGGGCCCTGGAACACTTGGAGAACAGCGCATCCATGCATCATGCTGTAATATGCATTATCATGCAGGAAGAAAACAATGTACTACATGCAGCTGTTCATTGTGTGTAAGTGCACGACTTGAACTTAATGGAGTGAGTGAGTGAGTGAGTTGAGTTTTACGCCGCACTCAGCAATATTCCAGCTATATGGCGGCGGTCTGTAAATAATCGGATCTAGACCAGACAACCCAGTGATAAACAGCAAGAACATCGATCTACGCAATTGGGATACGAGGACATGTGTCAACAAAGTCAGCAAATCTGACCACCCGATCCCGTTAGTCGCCTCTTACCACAAGCATAGTCGCCTTTTATAGCAAGCATGGGTTGCTGAAGGGCTATTCTACCCCGGACCTTCACGGGTCGAACTTTATGGGAGGTTTCACACCACTGTTGGAATAGATCATTTATTACTGTGACAAGGCGAAACACGAGTAATTAATAACGTTCGTTAACTTGTGTGCATGGCCATTCCCTATGTAGAGCAGCGACTACGTAGGAAATTATGCTCTAAGTAGATACATGGATCTCTCTGGTCAGTGACAACTGTAGCAGAACGTCTTTCAGTGGCATTTACAAGCTGGTATGATGAATAGGAACGATTGAGTTTTATGGATAAACAACTTCTTTAATCAGAGATTTGCAGTCATCCACACCAGCTATCGTGATGTTTATAAAAACATCGAAACAAAAACTATTTTTATGCTGTATAGCACATACACATATAGATAACAGAGGCTGTTACTACTGCATGTATCTATTTTGTTTGCTCATATCGGAGATACTCAAGTTTTGAAAGAGATATGTTTATTATTCTAGTGTTCAACCTATTATTGTGAACTTGTTCCCCAAGAAAGGCCAACGATCTCTGTTTGCACTAAGCTTCTCTGAAATTGAGTCGTACAGTACACGTATTTGTATTATATTCATAAGATTATTGTTATTGGTACGATAATGTGAAAATAAGGGAGTAGTTGCAAATGTTTTAGTAGTTAAGCCTATTACATTTACTGGTACTATGAGATTTGATACGCGTTATTATATAGAGGTGGATTTTGTATTGTGTCACTATTGTGACGCAGAATCAAACAACTGCTATTTATAGCTGTTAGCCGTTCTCTACTCGGGGGAACATGTCAAACATTTCTCGTTTCAGCTGATGCTCCTTCTTTACTTAACAACAGTTGTTCATACTGTAGTACATTTTCTCTTGGGCGGAAGGATAAACACACCTAGGGGAGATAGTTCAAGATATTGAACGGACTCACATTCACACACCTATATATACCACCGCTTGTTGGTGTTTATTTTACTAAAGACATTGAATTATGACTACTAAAATGTTTTCTTGTGTCACAAATGATAGATGCTTGTCTTTTGAAAAACATCGGCTGATAGGCGTAATGATATTCAATGATTACCTAATACGGACTCAATAAATCAAAATATTACATATTTGGTAGAAAAGATATGCATGCACTTTCCTTGATATCGCTGGTTTAAATAACGGAAACAATAATTATGAAGATGATAGGTCATAAGGAAGACTTTTCGCCCGATCCTATTCACTTCGTATCTTTGAAAAAGCTGACTTCCGGTTGAAAACAAGGAATTTCTCCCTCAGATAATTTGAGCAGACGCCTATCTGTCATGACTGCGATATTGTTGTAAGAACATTATTACTATTCGTCATGGCTGACAGCAGAAAGAGCAGAGGGTTGAGTCACGTCGTAAGACAACGCGAGTCTGCAGATCAAGGTATGTGTGAAGTTGTTCAATGTTTTCAGTGATATGTTGTTCATGTCAATGTTACGTTTTCTGAGTGTAAGGCAAATAAACGTGTGGATAAGAGCCCTACCTGAACATATAGGACGAAATCACGCTTTTTGGTTCCACAACATGTATACAAACATTTCCGTCACAGAAACGGAGATTCTTTATGTCTGTTTATGAAAAGTAAATCACCCCCTTAAAAGTGTTAAAGGGCCACTGATGCAGAGGGATTAATGTTTCCAGCCAACAGTCTAATTACGAAACCTAGCTGCAAACTGGTCAGCCCTGCTCCCTCGACCGTGACGGACACGGGGACTTGGCTACTGTCCACCTTGGCAGAATTTCTTCAACATAATCAGGGGGACATTAGGTGGATGCCCATCAGATGCCGTTATTTGAAAATATGGTACACCTACAGAATACCGGATACCTACCAACCATATTCTTTGTTAGCACGCGCACTTCCTATTATAGGGAAGCACGAGCTATATTATTCGAAACAATAAGCGAGCATTAAAATGAAAAATAAACATTGAAATCGGATTGATTGAGACGACTTCCGGTTAGTAAAACTAACCAACGATTTTTAAAATGAAAGGTAAGTTATCACAAATACAAAATATATGCGCCTTTGAAAAAACCGGACCTACGGAATTCTGGGAGTTGGAGCGAATGAGCGTGGGAAATTTCTGAAAGGTAAGTGTTCAGTGATTGGTCAGTTTGTGTCTACGTCATAGCCTAGTAACGGCCGTATTTGGAAGTCTACAACTACTACTCGGCGTTCAGAAGATGCGATTGTGGGACGTATTCAAGTTATCGGAAGACAAAGTAGAACTTCATCGATTTTTAAGAAACAAGGGACTTTTTGGAAACTGGGACGGGAAAACATGCGGTAAATGTTGTATTGGGAAATTTTATTTGTGTAAAGATAAAAGCTACAGCAAAGACAATTTGTGTTGGAAATGTAGCAAGGAAATCGTGCGGCAAAAAACCCCTAACCGTAAACCCTAACCCTAAACCCTAACCCTAACCCTAACCCTAAACCTAAACCTAAACCCTAAACCCTAATGTCAAGTATGCAACATAAAGAAAACGCCGTTACTAAGGAACTCAGTTGCGCACATTTTGTGCGCAGTTCTAAAATAAGCTTTCAAAGATGGCGGAAGGTATCCGGTATTCTGTAGTCTTGCCGAAAATATTCCCGGTAGTTCTATTTGATTGTAATAAAGTATCCCAGGAGTGTAGACATTTTCAGATTTACAAATGTTTGGATGGTATAGTGACTGATCCAATTTGATCCTATTTCTGTGTTTTTTACCTCGATATTTAATCATGTAAAAATATGATGTCTATTACGTATGCTATGATATCAAAAACACACATTTGTTATTTTTGAATCCATAAACTAAACAACCCCACTTTGCCATTGCTAAAACAAATCTGAAATTGTACTTAGGTACATAGGTATATACAATTTCTAAATAAGTACTTCATACACAGCAAATGTTTATATATATTTCTTATGTAACAATGAAGTTCGATCCGTTTGTATCGTCAAAACAGTATCGGCCCATAAGTTTTTTTCAGACAATCAAACTTGCATGCAATACAGCGATTACTACTCTCTTGCTGTTACCGTTGTTTGTTGGTAAATCTACACATGTTATTTGTCATCATTCACTTAATGGTCAGTTAATGAATTTATAACAGGTATAGTTAGTGATAACACCACTCGGATTACCCGACAAAGGTTCCCATTTGGCATTTCTTGTGTCTGAAGTAAATACTCATCATTATAAATTTAGGTCTGATGTGGCAAATGTATTACATCTTATGTAATATACGCATGGAAGTGCAGCTAGAGGAATTATCAGCTGAGTTTCAAAACAAACATCGATCAAACGATTAACCCCGATAACACGCTGATTGATTGATTCCATTTATCCTGCACAGCGGATTTGTCAAAAGGTAGTGTTTATGTATGTAGATTCACTAATCTACACTGAATTCACCCTGTCGTAAAGTTTCTTTGTTAAAACAACGTCCTTTCTTCAAAGGATTAACCGCCAAAACCTTGATTGGTAGCTTATTATTGGCTAACTAATGGCGGACATCATGCAATTACTTGCCAGGTGTGCTATCTTGGGTGACCAATGGGATACACAAATGTGAAAAACCTGAAACGATAGGTCACTTTTTTCACATATTAGACCGTTAAAAGACACATGACATGGAACAGGATTCATTGTCAGCTGCAGATGAATGGCATCTCATTACTTTATGTGGATATTGATGGATACATTCCCCTAACAAGGTAATAACCTGATATTGTTGCGATAACTCTAGTCTGTTTTAATTTTAATATTTGCATTTTGTTTTAATCTATTTGTTATGGCATTCAACAGAATCATTTTTTTGCCGCGAAAGGTAATGAGACAGACAACATACACTAGATCGCACTTAGGGCGTGTGTGTGAAATATGATACACGTCTAGATAATACAGTCATGTTATAAATTCACTAAGTATAAGCAGATCGTGTGCATATTATTAGGTTTAAAAATTCATATAAATATGATAATAAACTAATTAGGATTATAAGACAAAATATAAATACATAAATTGACTTCGTTATTTCAGTCCTAACATTTTTTACCACTGGCAGATGGTTAAACTTAAAATGTTTTCATTTGTTATCAAAACAATGCCATTTAATACAACATTAAGTTTAAGATTGACTAGTAGTGAACCCAAGCTTACTACTCTCCCCAAGACTCCCCATGTACTTAGTTACTCTTACTTTCAAACAATGCTATTATATCAGGCTTCTCACCAAAATCGAGGTCAAACTATTTCTTAAATCAAATTCTACTTCCATTTACGGTAACAATTTCATGAAGACAACATTACTATGAAATCAAAATTTTACATCAAAATCAGCATTTTTATCAAAGTGAATATTGTTTTTATAAGAATCCAAATTATTCATCACAGTGTACATAATTTTACAACAACATCAAGATTATCGAATAAACAGGATTTCATCTTTGTTGATCAGTCTATACGTTTTCTATCAATTGTGCATTGTGGTGGCGCAGCAGAGGTAACGAACCAGTCATGAATTCTGGGATATGATCCGGGTACTCAGGGGAGAAAAACAATAACAAAAGCAACAACCAGTCAACGGAAATTACTCTGCATCAGTGGCCCTTTAAAGAACCACTAAACTTTGTTTTTTGTTACTCTTTTAACCATTACATATGAAAGATTTGTGGTTAGTCTTATGCGGAACACCAAATTTATTCTTTAAAAACTTGTGGTTAATTAATACCGAGCGATTAAAAGTGGCCAAAAAGTCGCCTGCTTCCCTCTCGCCCGCCAACGAAACCACAGACAGGTTACGTAACTCTGTCGCCAGAGCACTGCAGTGACGTCATATGAGGAACGATTTTCAGTTAGTTGTATAGAAAATGTGTAGTACGCTCATCATTTTGATGATTTTTCGACATCAACGGCGACATGCCGAATCGTTGCTTTGTCGCCACTTGCTCCTAGGGTCGGGATGATGGTGTCCCCATGCACAGATTTCCACAGGACCCGCAGTTAAGTGCTAAATGGGTTATGTTTGTGAGTGCAAAGCGGCGTTGTGGAAGCCTGAAACGATATCTTACTTGTGTTCAGATAGCTTCACGGAAGTTAAAGAATCAAAACCACTTACTAGTTGTAGTAAAATATGTATATGATTGATGACCATAAAGATTTTCCATGACACAACTTGTAACATAACGATTTCTTCCTCGGAAGTGAGGTTGTGGTCGAAGTGACAATAATATTGTAAGTAGTATTATATTGACACCCACCTCGCTGCCACGAGAGAAATTGTTATGATATACGCTATGTCATGCAAAATCCTATTGGCCATCAATAAAATACATATTTTACTACCAGTAGAAAGTAGTTTTGATTTTGTAACTTCGGTGAAAACAAACCTAAATACCATTTATCCTCAGACTGGCGGATGTTCCCGACAGAGCGCCCTTCATTTTAAAAATAAAAAATCTGTTAGAATTAATGAGATTATAGTTTGTTTTCATCAAGTTAGAAAATCAAGACTACTTTCTACTCGTTGTTAAATATGTATTGGAATCATAACCAAAAGGATTTTGCATGACACAACTTATAACATAACGATTTCTTCCACGGAAGCGATGTGGGGTCGAAGTCACAATACTGCTGATAAATTTCTTGCTACATTCACATGGTTAATGTCCACTCACCAGTATGTAGATACTAGTCAATAATGCGTCTTTATATTTGGTCTTATAATCCTAATTAGTTTATTATCACACTTGTATGCATTTTGAAACTAAATAAAAAGCAGACGATCTGCTGATACTTATAGTGAATTTATAACAGAACTGTAATATCTAGACATTTTATAGTTTGCCAATGTGAATCATAATTCGCACACACACCCTAGTGCATGTTGTCTGTCTCATTACACTTTACGGCGAAAACAATGATTCTGTTGAATGCTACGACAAATGAATAAAAACAAAATGCAAATATTAAAATTAAAACAGATTAAAGTTATAGGAACAATATCAGGCCATTACCTTGTTCGAGGAATGTATCCATCAATATCCACAAAACTGTTCCAAATGATGTGTCTTTTAACAGTTTAATATACGAAAAGGTGATATATCGTTTCAGGTATTGGTGTATAGTCTCATTGGTCACCCAAGATAGCACACCTGGCAACTAATTGCATAATATCCGCCTTTCTTTTAAAAAAAGTAATTTAGTTAGCCAGTAATGAGCAATTAATCAATGTATTGGTGGTTAATCCTTTGAAAGAAGGACGTTTTTTCACAGACACAGATACCACAGAGTATATTCAGTATAGATTATTAAATCTACATACATACATAAACACTACCTTTTGACTAATCCGCTGTGCAAGATAAAAGTAATTACTCAATCAGCGTGTTATCGGTTAATCCTTTAATCGATGTTTATAATGTTGAATATTTACTCCAGACACAAGAAATGCCAAATGGGAACCTTTGTCGGGTAATCTAAGTGTGTTACCACTAATTATACCTGTTATAAATTCATTAACTGACAATCAAGTGAATGATGACAAATAACATGTGTAGGTTTATACCACCTAACACGGGTTACAACGAGGGAGTATTAATTGCTGTATTGCATGTGAAAACTTATGGGCCGACACTGTTTTGTGAATACAAACAGATTTTTACATGACATGATTAAATATCGAGGTAAAACAACACAGAAATGGGATCAATTTGGATCAGTCATTATACAAATAGGGCCTAACGACACCAATCGATTTTGACAGAATCGTCTATGAAAACAAGTTGTAACTCGGAAACTAGGCAAAGCAGGAGACAAAATTAAATGACAGTAGATTGTGAGAACATATAGCTTTCATTTTCCACAACAATTGTCACGATTTCAGGTTTATACAAGCCTGTAAACACGATAATTTACCCCCTAAAATGTAGATGAATTCTGCATCGGCTCTCAAAGCTATTCCTCATATGACGTCACAGAGGCGCGCCGCTCTGATTGGTTGAAATTTCGTTCGCGGGTGAGAATTGTGCACTGTTGTCAAAAAGGTCGATTTAAGTCAATTAAAGGTCGAAATGAGTAGTTTTAATGACAGGGTTTCATTTATAACGATGCCAGTTAGTGATTTATGTATTTGTACCCCCTAGGGTTTATGTGACCTTTAAAGGGGAAGGAAACGCCAACTTTGAAATTGTCGAAATATGGATCGGTTGTTTCTTCGCGGAATACAAACTGGCTTATTGTGGACGATGGCTTGGACAGTACTTATGTTTAGCATGGACCTGTATGAAATAAGATCTATCATCGAAGAATGAGAAGCTGCCTGTCAAAGCAAAGGGTGTACAAGGGAGAGGTACAGCCAAACTGACAAATGTTTTGTTGTGGATTAAGGCATAAAGGTGCTAAGGTTTGAAGCTGTCGGTGAATATCACTATTATGCCCAGTTAAAGCACACAGTACCCCTTGGAGAACACTTGGATCAGTACACAGGGGCTTGTAATGCTATAAACTGCGATCAAGGTATATACTGTCACTGACGGGGTCTTAGTACTATATAAGAGGAAAGGGATTAACGAGGTCAACACACCAGGTTTGTTTGAGGGCGAATTCAACAATACTCACTGCATTTATCCCCTTTAAAGTATGCTCACATTTCAAGCCAAATAGATTTACCTAGGAAATGATACATACAGCACAAAAATCGAAGCAGTACTTTGGGAGCTAGGGTCTTCGGAAGCTCGAAAAATTGTGATTTCTTGATTCTGAGCCAAAATCCCTGCTCAGAATTTGCAGCGGTAACTCACCCATTTACTTGTTTATTTCACAGTATACACAAACGACATGCACCAAAACATGTTGAACTGATGGCGCCTGTCTGCGTGCTAGTTGCCATTCTTTCGGAGACACTTACATCTCACTGTCATAATGAGTTTAGACTGCCTCCGTGGTATAGTGGTTAGAGCGTCCGCTCAGAGAGCGGAAGGTCGCAGGTTCGATCCCCGACCGCGTCATACCAAAAGACGCTCAAATATGGTACTTGTTGGTCCCTGCCCGGCGCTCAGCATTAATGGGTACAACAAGGACTGGTCGGCTTGGAGTCAGTATAATGTGTCTGAGTGGGGTATTCAATCATGCTTCACTGCGGCATGGTATCTCAGTGGGGTAGCACTATAAAAACAGCTTAAGTCTGGGCTAGTACAAGCAGCCGCACATACACATACACACACATGCATGTCGTCATATGAGCGAAATATTCTCAAGCACGACGTTAAACCCAATTTCACATCACACACACATCACGTAATGAGTTTACATACATTTATTCATCGCAAACAGAATTGTGTCGTGCTGATTCGCCATTGACGACCTTGGCCATAACCTGTCGTCTGCTATTCTGTCTCGGCCTGACTGTCGACTCAGAGTATGATGGCTTTCTTGTCAGTGATTGGTCAGATATTTATAGAAATGCTCACTTCTTTGTAAATGGGTTTACTGCGAGGCCCCGATCGAAGAGTGATAAAGAGCAAAGAAAGAAACTCTAGTATATTAAAAATATTAATATTATCATTGCGAAGTTCATTTCATTCTTGTATCATGTCAAATTTTAATAGCCACATTTTGAGCCGATATGAAATGAAATCCGAGTTTATTTGTAGTTTGAAACTGATAGCATTGCAGAAAGTTTCTGGTAGCCCACAGACAAGTAATTGATCGCCCAAAATGAAAACTTACTTGTCCTTGCGATGGGATTTTTGAAACCCTGCCACTTGGTGTCCCTACATACATTCATTAGTCATTTGTCCTGAGACCACTGGGTGTACCTACCCACACACGGTTGCCAGTTGTCTATGAGGGTCCTGATGTCCAGTTGTCTATGAGGGTCCTATGTCCCAATGTCCATGTCAGTTGTCTTCACATTTTGACTACACAACACAAACTGCAGATTATATTGGTTTTTTATTTTACGTGTGATGAATCAGCTGCTGACAATGATCTTGGTTGTCAATTATCATTTTTTCTAGATCCCTACACCCACAGTTTGCTGCGTCATGTGTTTTCTGATCAAGAAAAGTCATCTGAGGCAGGGGCAGCTGGTGTCGAGTAAGTATATGACATGGTTGGATTTGCAGAACATGTCTAATCCTGAAAGTGTGGGAACTGAGGTTAGCTATGTAACCTGTATAAGCTGAGTAATAGGGAGACAGGTACCCAGATAGGGTTGGGTAATTGAGGTATGGGGACCCAGATAGGGTTGGGTAATAGGGGTTTGGGTACTGAGATAGGGTTTGGTAATAGGGGTATAGATACCCAGATAGGGTTGGGTAATAGGGGATGGTAACCCATATGAGCTGGGTAATAGGGTGTCAGGTGCCAAGATATGGTTGGGTAATAGGGGTATGGGTACCCATATAGGGTTGGGTAATAGGAGCACGGGTACTGAAAGAGGGTTGGGTAATAGGGGATGGGTACCCAGATAATGTTTGTTAAGGCCAAAAAAATATATGTTATGGTTCCGATTTCCTACATTTCAGAACTAGGGTAGGTAGGTAGGTTTTGTTTTGTTTTTTGCAAAATATTTTTACAATACTCATGTGTCAGAAAATAAATTTAATTTATTATGTGGTGAGTAAAAGTGTTAGGCTCGGCGGGAATATTTAGGGTCGGTCGGGAAATTGGAACCAAAAGCTTTTTTTTTTTAGGCCTAATACGGAGATGGGTACCTAGATAGGGTTTGGTAACATAGGTATGGGTACCCAGATACGCTTGGGTAATAGGGGATGGGCACCCAGATAGTGTTGGTCATAGGGGTATAGATACCCAGATAGGGTTGGCTAATAGGGGGCTTGGGTACCCAGATAGAGTTTGGTAATAGGGGATGGGTACCCAGTCTGAGCTGGGTAATTGGGGTATGGGTACCCAGATAGGGTTTGGTAATAGGGGGCCAGGGACCCAGATAGGGTTTGGTAATAGGGGTATGGGTATGGGTACCAAGATAGGGTTTGGTAATAGAGGTCCAGGTACCCAGATAGGGTTGGGAAATAGGGGGATGGGCATCCAGATAGGGTTTGGTAATAAAGGGCCAGGTACCCAGATAGGGTTGGGAAATAGGGGGATGGACATCCAGACAGTGTTGGGTAATAGAGGGCCAGGTACCCAGATAGGGTTGGGAAATAGGGGGATGGGCATCCAGATAGGGTTTGGTAATAGAGCGCCAGGTACCCAGATAGGGTTGGGAAATAGGGGGATGGGCATCCAGATAGGGTTTGGTAATAAAGGGCCAGGTACCCAGATAGGGTTGGGAAATAGGGGGATGGGCATCCAAACAGTGTTGGGTAATAGAGGGCCAGGTACCCAGATAGGGTTGGGAAATAGGGGGATGGGCATCCAGATAGGGTTTGGTAATAGGGGCCAGGAACCCAGATAGGGATGGGCATCCAGATAGGGTTTGGTAATAGGGGCCAGGTACCCAGATAGGGTTGGGAAATAGGGGGATGGGCATCCAGATAGGGTTTGGTAATAGAGGGCCAGGTACCCAGATAGGGTTGGGAAATAGGGGGATGGGCATCCAGATAGGGTTTGGTAATAGAGGGCCAGGTACCCAGATAGGGATCCTTGGGAAATAGGGGGATGGGCACCTGACTGTGACAGATAGGGTTTGGTAATAGAGGGCCAGGTACCCAGATGTGGAAAGCCCATTGATGGGGTTCCCTCCCCTGTGAATGGGGCTTCAAATAACTTCAATAACATTGATGACACCAAATTCATAATGTGTGTTTTATGTTTCATTAGATATGTTCTGCGAATATGTCTCTTTATATTTTGCATATGATTAGTTATTTCTAAATGATAAATGTTTTTGTTTCATTTGATATATATATGATATGAGCTGGTTTTGCTGGAAGCAAAGGAGGTCACTTTCATGATTTTGCTTTTGGTAGGACAGACTGATGTATCATTATGGAATTGTCATGCCTGAAACTGACATGACCTCAAGTACATGTATATATGTATAACTAAACATTTTCAGGAAGGCAATGGACCTACACAACCTACAGAGCTACATTGATCTGTCCCTCTGTGATGCTGTCAACCTGCAGGGAGCCTGTGCTGTAGCACACGAAGAAGGTCTGTCTGTAGCAGGGTTATCTAGACATATATACACTGGGAGAAGGTCTGTCTGTAGCAGGGTTATCTAGACGTATATACACTGGGAGAAGGTCTGTCTGTAGCAGGGTTATCTAGACGTATATACACTGGGAGAAGGTCTGTCTGTAGCAGGGTTATCTAGACGTGTATACACTGGGAGAAAGTCTGTCTGTAGCAGGGTTATCTAGACGTATACACTGGGAGAAGGTCTGTAGCAGGAGGGTTATCTAGTCGTGTATACACGAGTAGAAGGTCTGTAGCAGGGTTATCTAGTGAGAAGGTCTGTCTGTATATACCTACAGTAGAAGGTCTGTCTGTAGCAGGGTTATCTAGTCATGTATGCACGAGTAGAAGGTCTGTCTGTAGCAGGGTTATCTAGTCCTATATACATGGGGAGAAGGTCTGTAGCAGGGTTATCTAGACGTGTATACATGAGTCGAAGGTCTGTCTGTAGCAGGGTTATCTAGTCGTGTATTCATGGGGAGAAGGTCTGTAGCAGGGTTATCTAGACGTGTATACACGAGTCGAAGGTCTGTCTGTAGCAGGGTTATCTAGTCGTGTATTCATGGGGAGAAGGTCTGTCTGTAGCAGGGTTATCTAGACGTATATACACTGGGAGAAGGTCTGTCTGTAGCAGGGTTATCTAGACGTATATACTCGGGGAGAAGGTCTGTCTGTAGCAGGGTTATCTAGATGTATATATATGGGGAGAAGGTCTGTCTGTAGCAGGGTTATCTAGACGTATATACACTGGGAGAAGGTCTGTCTGTAGCAGGGTTATCTAGACGTATATACACTGGGAGAAGGTCTGTCTGTAGCAGGGTTATCTAGATGTATATACATGGGGAGAAGGTCTGTCTGTAGCAGGGTTATCTAGACGTATATACACTGGGAGAAGGTCTGTCTGTAGCAGGGTTATCTAGACGTATATACACTGGGAGAAGATCTGTCTGTAGCAAGGTTATCTAGACGTATATACACTGGGAGAAGGTCTGTCTGTAGCAGGGTTATCTAGATGTATATACACTGGGAGAAGGTCTGTCTGTTGCAGGGTTATCTAGATGTATATACACTGGGAGAAGGTCTGTCTGTAGCAGGGTTATCTAGACGTATATACACTGGGAGAAGGTCTGTAACAGGAGGGTTATCTAGTCGTGTATACACAGGGTAGAAGGTCTGTCTGTAGCAGGGTTATCTAGTCGTATATACGAGTAGAAGGTCTGTAGCAGTGTTATCTAGTCATATGTACATAAGGAGAAGGTTTGTCTGTAGCAGGGTTATCTAGTCGTGTATTCATGGGGAGAAGGTCTGTCTGTAGCAGGGTTATCTAGTCATGTATTCATGGGGAGAAGGTCTGTCTGTAGCAGGGTTATCTAGTCATATATACATGGGAGAAGGTCTGTCTGTAGCAGTGTTATCTAGTCATATATACATGAGGAGAAGGTCTGTCTGTAGCAGGGTTATCTAGACGTATATACACTGGGAGAAGGTCTGTCTGTAGCAGGGTTATCTAGACGTGTATACACTGGGAGAAGGTCTGTCTGTAGCAGGGTTATCTAGACGTATACACTGGGAGAAGGTCTGTAGCAGGAGGGTTATCTAGTCGTGTATACACGAGTAGAAGGTCTGTAGCAGGGTTATCTAGTCGTGTATACACGAGTAGAAGGTCTGTCTGTAGCAGGGTTATCTAGTCATGTATGCACGAGTAGAAGGTCTGTCTGTAGCAGGGTTATCTAGTCCTATATACATGGGGAGAAGGTCTGTAGCAGGGTTATCTAGACGTGTATACATGAGTCGAAGGTCTGTCTGTAGCAGGGTTATCTAGTCATATACAATGAGAAGGTATTCATGGGGAGAAGGTCTGTAGCAGGGTTATCTAGACGTGTATACACGAGTCGAAGGTCTGTCTGTAGCAGGGTTATCTAGTCGTGTATTCATGGGGAGAAGGTCTGTCTGTAGCAGGGTTATCTAGACGTATATACACTGGGAGAAGGTCTGTCTGTAGCAGGGTTATCTAGACGTATATACTCTGGGAGAAGGTCTGTCTGTAGCAGGGTTATCTAGATGTATATATATGGGGAGAAGGTCTGTCTGTAGCAGGGTTATCTAGACGTATATACACTGGGAGAAGGTCTGTCTGTAGCAGGGTTATCTAGACGTATATACACTGGGAGAAGGTCTGTCTGTAGCAGGGTTATCTAGATGTATATACATGGGGAGAAGGTCTGTCTGCAGCAGGGTTATCTAGACGTATATACACTGGGAGAAGGTCTGTCTGTAGCAGGGTTATCTAGACGTATATACACTGGGAGAAGATCTGTCTGTAGCAAGGTTATCTAGACGTATATACACTGGGAGAAGGTCTGTCTGTAGCAGGGTTATCTAGATGTATATACACTGGGAGAAGGTCTGTCTGTTGCAGGGTTATCTAGATGTATATACACTGGGAGAAGGTCTGTCTGTAGCAGGGTTATCTAGACGATATACACTGGGAGAAGGTCTGTAACAGGAGGGTTATCTAGTCGTGTATACACGAGTAGAAGGTCTGTCTGTAGCAGGGTTATCTAGTCGTGTATACACGAGTAGAAGGTCTGTAGCAGTGTTATCTAGTCATATGTACATAAGGAGAAGGTTTGTCTGTAGCAGGGTTATCTAGTCGTGTATTCATGGGGAGAAGGTCTGTCTGTAGCAGGGTTATCTAGTCATGTATTCATGGGGAGAAGGTCTGTCTGTAGCAGGGTTATCTAGTCATATATACATGGGGAGAAGGTCTGTCTGTAGCAGTGTTATCTAGTCATATATACATGGGGAGAAGGTCTGTCTGTAGCAGGGTTATCTAGTCGTGTATACATGGGGAGAAGGTCTGTCTGTAGCAGGGTTATCTAGTCATATATACATGGGGAGAAGGTCTGTCTGTAGCAGGGTTATCTAGTCATATATACATGGGGAGAAGGTCTGTCTGTAGCAGGGTTATCTAGTCATATATACACTGGGAGAAGGACTGTCTGTAGCAGGGTTATCTAGTCGTGTATACACGAGTCAGTGGTCTGTCTGTAGCAGGGTTATCTAGTCATATATACATGGGGAGAAGGTCTGTCTGTAGCAGGGTTATCTAGTCATATATACATGGGGAGAAGGTCTGTCTGTAGCAGGGTTATCTAGTCATATATACATGGGGAGAAGGTCTGTCTGTAGCAGGGTTATCTAGACGTGTATACAAGATGAGAAGGTCTGTCTGTAGCAGGGTTATCTAGTCATATATACATGGGGAGAAGGTCTGTCTGTAGCAGGGTTATCTAGTCATATATACATGGGGAGAAGGTCTGTCTGTAGCAGGGTTATCTAGACGCGTGTATACATGGGGAGAAGGTCTGTCTGTAGCAGGGTTATCTAGTCATATATACATGGGGAGAAGGTCTGTCTGTAGCAGGGTTATCTAGTCATATATACTTGGGGAGAAGGTCTGTCTGTAGCAGGGTTATCTAGTCATATATACATGGGGAGAAGGTCTGTCTGTAGCAGGGTTATCTAGTCCTATATACATGGGGAGAAGGTCTGTCTGTAGCAGGGTTGTCTAGACGTGTATACAAGAGTCGAAGGTCTGTCTGTAGCAGGGTTATCTAGTCATATATACATGGGGAGAAGGTCTGTCTGTAGCAGGGTTATCTAGTCATATATACATGGGGAGAAGGTCTGTCTGTAGCAGGGTTATCTAGTCATATATACATGGGGAGAAGGTCTGTCTGTAGCAGGGTTATCTAGTCATATATGCATGGGGAGAAGGTCTGTCTGTAGCAGGGTTATCTAGTCATATATACATGGGGAGAAGGTCTGTCTGTAGCAGGGTTATCTAGTCATATATACATGGGGAGAAGGACTGTCTGCAGCTGGGTTACTAGTCGTGTATTCATGGGGAGTAGGTATTTCTGAAGCAAGGTTATCTGGCTGTATATACACAAAAAGGAGGTCTGACTGCAGGAAGGTTACCAAGTCATGTTTACATGAGGAGAAGGTCTGTTTGCAGCAGGGTTATCTAGTGATTCATACATGGGGAGAAGTCAGTGTTTATGGTTCTGCATTTGTCTCACAATCAGTAATGATTGATCCAGCATGTCAGCATGAGATCTTGTTACAAACTGGCCTATAGAGACTTCTCTTGGGACTTTATCATTATGTGACATCAGTTCGTGATCATAAAGCTTTTAACTTTCACATAATAGAGCAATGGAACATGTCACCTTAAGGTACAGTTGTCTGTGTGGAACTTGCAGTTGACCCAGTGCGAATCTCTGGGTTTTCCTGGGTCCAGGAGACAGAAACCTCCACACAAATATGTTGGTGCAAATGCCTTGATTTGGGGATATACCAGTATGCTAGTGATGATATACCAGATGATATACCAGATGACTAAGCTGCCTTTCTCCATTCTGTCCGAATGGGCATCTTACCAGGAAGGAATTGCTGTTTCAGAGTCATCCCTGGATGAAAACTCAGGTCGAATTGGAAGTAAAGAGGTCTTCTTTGATATTTACTCCAATGTCGGGACACTCATTGTGGAACCAGACCGACTTGGGGTAAGAGAGGCATTTGTGTCAAAATATATTAGTATGATTTGTAATATTTTTGTTTAAGTAATAAAATGTTCAATGTTAGTACTTGAGTCTTATATGGTATTATGTTGTTTTAAAATTTGGGTAAATTGGTTCTTTCAGGTAATCTGATATTTCTTTCCAGCACACTTTTACTGTGAAATCTTGTTTAGTGAAAACATGGTAAAACCAGCCATGAGACGGCACATTAAATAGTTATGGATATGACAGAGTTAATATTTCAATGTATACACTTACTTACCTTGATAAAGTGTCACAGGGACAATGTAGAGACAGTATCCATTATGAACATTATGAATACCACTGATATTGGTTGTATGGTATCATTTTACAGTCAGTGTTATGTCAGGGTAATCTTCCCTTGCCTTAATTGTATAGTTGTTGTTGTCAGGGTAACAGTCAGTGTCATGTCAGGGTAATCTCCCTTTGCCTTAATTGTATAGTTGTTGTTGTCAAGGTAACAGTCAGTGTCATGTCAGGGTAATCTTCCCTTGCCTGAATTGTATAGTTGTTGTTGTCAGGGTAACAGTCAGTGTCATGTCAGGGTAATATTCCCTTGCCTGAATTGTATAGTTGTTGTTGTCAGGGTAACAGTCAGTGTCATGTCAGGGTAATATTCCCTTGCCTTAATTGTATAGTTGTTGTTGTCAGGGTAACACTAACAGTCAGTGTCATGTCAGGGTAATCTTCCCTTGCCTGAATTGTATAGTTGTTCTTGTCAGGGTAACAGTCAGTGTCATGTCAGGGTAATATTCCCTTGCCTTAATTGTATAGTTGTTGTTGTCAAGGTAACAGTCAATGTTATGTCAGGGTAATATTCCCTTGCCTTAATTGTATACTTGTTGTTGTCAGGGTAACAGTCAGTGTCATGTCAGGGTAATATTCCCTTGCCTTAATTGTATAGTTGTTCTTGTCAAGGTAACAGTCAGTGTCATGTCAGGGTAATATTCCCTTGCCTTAATTGTATAGTTGTTGTCAAGGTAACAGTCAGTGTCATGTCAGGGTAATATTCCCTTGCCTTAATTGTATAGTTGTTCTTGTCAAGGTAACAGTCAATGTTATGTCAGGGTAATTATTCCCTTGCCTGAATTGTATAGTTGTTCTTGTCAAGGTAACAGTCAATGTTATGTCAGGGTAATATTCCCTTGCCTGAATTGTATTGTTATAGTTGTTCTTGTCAGGGTAAACAGTCAGTGTTATGTCAGGGTAACAGTCATTCATGTCAGGGTAATGAATTTGCCTGTAGTTGTTCTTGTTGTCAAGGTAACAGTCAATGTCATGTCAGGGTAATATTCCCTTGCCTTAATTGTATAGTTGTTGTCAGGGTAACAGTCAGTGTCATGTCAGGGTAATATTCCCTTGCCTTAATTGTATAGTTGTTCTTGTCAAGGTAACAGTCAATGTTATGTCAGGGTAATTATTCCCTTGCCTGAATTGTATAGTTGTTCTTGTCAGGGTAACAGTCAATGTTATGTCAGGGTAATTATTCCCTTGCCTGAATTGTATAGTTGTTCTTGTCAAGGTAACAGTCAATGTTATGTCAGGGTAATTATTCCCTTGCCTGAATTGTATAGTTGTTCTTGTCAAGGTAACAGTCAGTGTCATGTCAGGGTAATATTCCCTTGCCTGAATTGTATAGTTGTTCTTGTCAGGGTAACAGTCAGTGTCATGTCAGGGTAATATTCCCTTGCCTTAATTGTATAGTTGTTGTTGTCAGGGTAACAGTCAGTGTCATGTCAGGGTAATATTCCCTTGCCTTAATTGTATAGTTGTTGTTGTCAGGGTAACAGTCAGTGTCATGTCAGGGTAATTATTCCCTTGCCTTAATTGTATAGTTGTTGTTGTCAGGGTAACAGTCAGTGTCATGTCAGGGTAATATTCCCTTGCCTGAATTGTATAGTTGTTCTTGTCAAGGTAACAGTCAGTGTCATGTCAGGGTAATCTCCCTTGCCTTAATTGTATAGTTGTTGTTGTCAGGGTAACAGTCAGTATCATGTCAAGGTAATATTCCCTTGCCTGAATTGTATAGTTGTTCTTGTCAAGGTAACAGTCAGTGTTATTTCAGGGTAATATTCCCTTGCCTGAATTGTATAGTTGTTTTTGTTAAGGTAACAGTCAATGTTATGTCAGGGTAATATTCCCTTGCCTTAATTGTATAGTTGTTGTCAGGGTAACAGTGAGTGTCATGTCAGGGTAATATTCCC
This sequence comes from Haliotis rubra, assembly GCF_003918875.1. Classification (NCBI taxonomy): domain Eukaryota; kingdom Metazoa; phylum Mollusca; class Gastropoda; order Lepetellida; family Haliotidae; genus Haliotis; species Haliotis rubra. Next base: position 263,616 of record NW_025767642.1, read on the forward strand.
TTGCCTTAATTGTATAGTTGTTCTTGTCAAGGTAACAGTCAGTGTCATGTCAGGGTAATATTCCCTTGCCTTAATTGTATAGTTGTTCTTGTCAGGGTAACAGTCAGTGTCATGTCAGGGTAATATTCCCTTGCCTTAATTGTATAGTTGTTGTTGTCAGGGTAACAGTCAGTGTCATGTCAGGGTAATATTCCCTTGCCTGAATTGTATAGTTGTTCTTGTCAAGGTAACAGTCAGTGTCATGTCAGGGTAATATTCCCTTGCCTTAATTGTATAGTTGTTGTTGTCAGGGTAACAGTCAGTGTCATGTCAGGGTAATCTTCCCTTGCCTTAATTGTATAGTTGTTGTTGTCAGGGTAACAGTCAGTGTCATATCAGGGTAATCTTCCCTTGCCTGAATTGTATAGATGTTGTTGTCAGGGTAACAGTCAATGTCATGTCAGGGTAATTATTCCCTTGCCTAAATTGTATAGTTGTTGTTGTCAGGGTAGCGGTCAGTGTTATGTCAGGGTAATCTCCCTTTGCCTTAATTGTATAGTTGTTCTTGTCAAGGTAACAGTAGTCAGTGTCATGTCAGGGTAATCTCCCTTGCCTTAATTGTATAGTTGTTGTTGTCAAGGTAACAGTCAGTGTCATATCAGGGTAATCTCCCTTGCCTTAATTGTATAGTTGTTGTTGTCAAGGTCACAGTCAGTGTTATGTCAGGGTAATATTCCCTTGCCTTAATTGTATAGTTGTTGTCAGGGTAACAGTCAATGTTATGTCAGGGTAGTCTTCCCTTGCCTTAATTGTATAGTTGTTGTCAGGGTAACAGTCAGTGTTATGTCAGGGTAATATTCCCTTGCCTTAATTGTATAGTTGTTGTTGTCAAGGTAACAGTCAGTGTCATGTCAGGGTAATCTCCCTTTGCCTTAATTGTATAGTTGTTGTCAGGGTAGCAGTCAGTGTTATGTCAGGGTAATCTCCCTTTGCCTTAATTGTATAGTTGTTCTTGTCAAGGTAACAGTCAGTGTCATATCAGGGTAATCTCCCTTGCCTTAATTGTATAGTTGTTGTTGTCAAGGTAACAGTCAGTGTTATGTCAGGGTAATATTCCCTTGCCTTAATTGTATAGTTGTTGTCAGGGTAACAGTCAGTGTTATGTCAGGGTAATATTCCCTTGCCTTAATTGTATAGTTGTTGTCAGGGTAACAGTCAATGTATGTCAGGGTAAATTCCCTTGCCAATTGTATAGTTGTTGTCAGGTAACAGTAGGGTAATATTCCCTTGCCTTAATTGTATAGTTGTTGTCAGGGTAACAGTCAATGTTATGTCAGGGTAGTCTTCCCTTGCCTTAATTGTATAGTTGTTGTCAGGGTAACAGTCAGTGTTATGTCAGGTTAATATTCCCTTGCCTTAATTGTATAGTTGTTGTCAGGGTAACAGTCAATGTTATGTCAGGGTAGTCTTCCCTTGCCTTAATTGTATAGTTGTTGTCAGGGTAACAGTCAGTGTCATGTCAGGGTAATATTCCCTTGCCTTAATTGTATAGTTGTTGTTGTCAAGGTAACAGTCAGTGTCATGTCAGGGTAATCTCCCTTTGCCTTAATTGTATAGTTGTTGTCAGGGTAGCAGCCAGTGTCATGTCAGGCTAATATTCCCTTGCTTTAACACTATAATTTGTTGCTGTTGTCAAGGTAACAATGACCTGTCAGGCTAATATTCCCTTGCCTTAACTATATACTTGATGTTGTCAAGGTAACATTGTCGTGTGAGCATGATCTGCCTCTGTGATAACAAGATAGTTTGTCAAGGTAACAGTGAGTGTCTGGGCTTCAGGTGTCCAGCCTGAGTAACTTCAGCAGTATGAGGGCCAACACCTGTGTCTACAAAGGTAATATATCCAAGAGTACTTTTGTTATTGTTCCCACTTGTAGTTTTAATGTAAATATTACGATGAGTCTTCAGTATTGCTATCAATCATCGTCTGTGATTGTAACGGCTGCTCTGTAACCTTAGTCTGGTTGGTGTTCTTCTGGTTTTGTCCAATCAGCTTAAACTTCACTAAGACTAAGTTATACTAAAAATTAGTGCTGAAATCAAAGTATTCCTTGACGAGACATAGTGTTTTTGTACTGACTAACTAAAGAGTCAATGTTGAGACTCCTACAGATTATAACCTTGACTGTAAACTGTTGTTTGTCTCCAGGGAAGTGGGTGTATGAGCTGATGCTGGGCTCCAAGGGGGTGATGCAGCTTGGATGGTGTACAATGCAGTGCAAGTTTTCTCAAGAGGTAATGAATGCATAATCACCACTATTTGAGATCGAACCTGAATGTGTTAACTATGTGTTCTGGTTATCATCATCAATACCACACTCATGCTCAGAGTTTTACATGTTCAAGTGAGTGAGTGAATTTAGTGTTACACAACACTTAGCAATATTCCAGCTTTATCGAGGCAGTCTGTAAGTAATCAAGCCTGCACCAGACAATCCAGTGATCAACAGCATGAGCATCAATCTACTCAATTGGGATACGATGACATGTGTCAACCAAGTTAGTGAGTCTGACCAGCCAATCCCATGACAAGCATGGGTTACTGAAGATCAATTCTAACCTGGATTCAATGTTCAAGAGCTGCCTCACTTCCAGCTGTTTTCCCCTGTTACGCTAACCTGAAATGCTGCTGACAGTGATGCCAAAAATCTTTTCCACTCACTCATGATAATGATGCTGAAATATATGTGCAGATGAAGATTGTGCTTATTTAGTGCTGGCATGGTTCAGGGAAACCCTTTAAGTTCCGAACCTCTCTTCAATAACCCACTTCAAGAAGCAGTGATCTGGGGACATGTTCATCTGTCACTGGTGATGAGTATGTTCGGGACAGTGCCAAGCTGTCTCTCCCGGGTGATGGGAGGGGATGTATGTTGGGAGGGAGGAGTAATGTTGAGACAGTGCCAAGCTGTCTCTCCTGGGTGATGGGAGGGATGAGTATGTTCGGGACAGTGCCAAGCTGTCTCTCCGGGTGATGGGAGGGGATGAGTATGTTCGAGACAGTGCCAAGCTGTCTCTCGGGTGATGGGAGGGGATGAGTATGTTCGGGACAGTGCCAAGCTGTCTCTCGGTGATGAGGAGGGATGAGTATGTTGAGACAGTGCCAAGCTGTCTCTCCTGGGTGATGGGAGGGGATGAGTATGTTCGGGACAGTGCCAAGCTGTCTCTCCCGGGTGATGGGAGGGGATGAGTATGTTCGGGACAGTGCCAAGCTGTCTCTCCCGGGTGATGGGAGGGGATGAGTATGTTCGGGACAGTGCCAAGCTGTCTCTCCCGGGTGATGGGAGGGGAGGAGTTATAGGAGTAATGACATGGATGACATCATTCATGTTGACAGTGAGTTAGTGAGTGTGATACCTTGAACAGTATTTCATTTTTACAACAGAATGTCTGCTGAGTGTAGGAGCAAGCTCAAGATGAATCAGATCCTATTCAGTCAGTGATTGGGTAAAGCTGCTGGCATGGATATGGTTTTCACTAATCGGTTGTTATCATCAAGGTGACTGTGATTGAAACATGATCTACTGATGATCATTGACTCATAGGTTTCTGGCACAGCCAAATTGCCGCATGGAGATGTCTGGTGAAAGCAGCATTGAGGCGACTGGTTAAAGCATGCTACCTGTTGACAAGGATGACAATTATCAGGATCATAATGATGGTGTTTCACTTACAGGAGGGTGTTGGTGACACTCAAGACTCTTACGCTTACGATGGCAGTCGCCTGAGGAAGTGGAATGTGAAGACTCAGAAATATGGAGAGGTGGGAACACAAACTACACTATTTACCATACCATCCATGTATTCTGAATATCTAATACATTTGGGGATGTGAAAAAAATAAAGGCTTTTAAACAATTGCACTATTCACAAGTCTGGGTAGATTGTGTAGAACATGACAGGGTTAAGTTTGTATGACTACGGTATGAGATCGTAAGAAAAGTAAGATTTATGGATGTCAACACTTTTTTATTGTGAATAACAGGACATTTTGGAGTGTATGTTTGCTGCAGTGAATAGAATTACACAGGGAAGCCCTATACCCTATCAATTACCATGTTGTGTTAGCATATCACTGGCCTCCTCGTGTTTCTATTATATCCCATCAAATCTATTACCATGTTGTTTTAGTGTATCACTGGCATATGTTTTTATTACATATTCCTTCCTCAACATTGTTAAACTTGTTAAACATGTTTTATTTGTAAGTGCCCATGTATGTGTATATATATATATACCCCTCTCATCCTCCCTACCATTCACCTGATGAAGGAGCAAGCATACACACCGAAACGTTGTGTTATTCACAATAAAGAAGTTGACATCCATAAATCTTACTTTTCTTATGTATTCCACTTCTAAATGCCCTTCAGATATTTGATATGAGATCGTATATTTCAAAATGCTATCCATATTTTGGCAGCCTTGGTTGACTGGAGATGTGATCAGTTGTGCCATTGACTGTGATGAAGGAACAATGACATTTTACAGGTACGATACAACGGGAGTATCCAGGTCTCGCATGTGGTGGATATGTCTCCTTTCATTCATTTGTGGACAGATGTAGTGTCTTGTATATTTTGTGTTTGTCAGTGCCACCTTAAATATCCTCATCATTGTGATAAAACAGAATAACTGTATGTGCATCTTCACCTCATTAAGCAATACAGCTGATGTTTATATTTATTATGGGGCGGAGGTGTAGCCTAATGGTTAAAGCGTTCGCTCGTCACGCCGAAGATCCGGGTTCGATTCCCCACATGGGTACAATGTGTGAAGTCCATTTCTGGTGTCCCCCGCTGTGATATTGCTGGAATATTGCTAAAAGCAGCGTAAAACAGTACTCACTCACTCACTATTTTTGTTGTTATGTTATATTCTGAACAAATTAAGTATACTCTCCCATGCTTTCTTTGAATAACTTCAACAGGTGATTTGAACTCTCAATGTTTCAGAAATGGAAACTGCATGGGCCAGGCCTTTTCAACGGTTCGTAGAGGGCCCGGCCTGGCCTACTTCCCTGCTGTTAGTCTTTCAATATCGGAGAACCTCCGAGCCAATTTTGGTGCCACACCTCTGAGGTAGGGATACACATTTCATTGAATGGTTGAAGTTCACATATAAGTGTCTCCACACAGTGTATAATATCCAGTGTATGTTTACATTATTCGAAATACACTCATCAATGTGCTATGTTGGTGATCAGAGAGGTAGTGGTGAAGCCATGGGAGGAATGGCTACTTCATGGTAACAGAAGGCTAATTCAATCATGATAATATACTACATCACAAATGAGATTGTATTTTTCCGACAGTGAAATTTGAAGAGTAAGTAGCTGGTGATAAGACTGGTAACCACCAGAGACATCAGACCTTTGCTGCAAGACATGAAATCAGTATAAAATCTTGTATGTGTTACTGACTCATGTTGAACAGATATCCACTGGAAGGTTACCAACCACTGCAGGACCCTCCCAAGTCGGATCTGGTTCGGGCGCAAGTACTGTTTGGCTACCTGGAGAAACTCCTGCCTGTTATGATAGAAGATGATCAGGTGAGACAGGTTGGACAGTGGTTGTTGAGTGATGTGTTCAGATTGTTGGCAAACAGATCAGAAGAGTCATTGTGCCGCTTGTTATTGACTTTTTTGCAGGGCGTTCTTACTGAAATAATTAATGACAATAAGCTTGACAAAACATAGATATTAAATATGTATTATATATAATCAAGTTTTACCTATGACATATAAGACCAAGGTTTGCTTCTCTGCATGTATACAGCATCTGAACTCATACTGGTATTATGGAGTACTCATAATGGAGTATTTTTATTGCCTCTTAGCAGGGGAGGTAACTCTGTACAGACATCAGGGATTAAGATGTTTGGAAACTCCTTATCTGGATTATATTGTGAGAAGATACAAGTGTCTAGCTAAGCGAGATTCAAATGAAGGAAGACATTATTTCTATTTTAGGTTATTGGTGCTGAAGTGATTCAGGGCAAAGGTGAGGAAGCACTACCTCCCCTGACAGAACACCGTACACGGCGATGTACGGCCATGCTAGTGGCTGCACATATATTTGAAAAACTGGCACCACTCTTGGTAGGACATTATGATTTCTGCTGTAAGATTACCGTGATCTGTTATTCAACATATGTCTCCATGCAGACGTTACCTTTAGGTGGCATTGTAGAAATTGTAGTGTAGATAAGGTCGGAGTTGACTAGTAATTTCTCAGTTCAATAATGGAGAGGTTGAAATACATAGGTCTTCTATGAATAATACATCTTCTAAGTGCTGTACAAAGGATATTGTTTGTGTATAATTTTGACACTGCCAGAAATTATACAGTGCTCCTTTAATATGTATTGTACGGAAAGTCTGCTTTCAGCTCCAAATTGTCTTTCTTCATTATTATGAAGTTCATTTCAGTCTTAAATGCAATTGTTAGCTGCCTTATTCAGATTTAAAGAAAGTTTAGTTGACTACAAATCATGCTCATTATGTGATGGCAATAATTTTGAAATATGTTTGGTTATGCTTTTATATTTAACTTTACTATAAACTGTTATGGCACACATTACCACCACTGTTAAACATGATTCATATTGTTCATTTTCAGAGAAGTGCCTATATTGTAGAGGGGCATTTGTTAAAGTTTTTGTTGAAGTTTCGTGACTGTGAGAAACATCTATCAGAACAGCCTTACATATCGAAGCTGCTGGACCTGTTCTGGGCACTACTTCAGGTACTGGGTGTTCTGTGCACTACTTCATGTACTGGGTGTTCTGTGCACTACTTCATGTACTGGGTGTTCTGGGCACTACTTCAGATACTGGGTGTTCTGGGCACTACTTCAAATACTTGTTCTGGGCATTACTCAGGTACTGGGTGTTCTGGGCACTACTTCAGGTACTGGGTGTTCTGGGCACTACTTCAGGTACTGGGTGTTGTGGGCACTACTTCAGGTACTGGGTGTTGTGGGCACTACTTCAGGTACTGGGTGTTCTGGGTTCTGTGGGCACTACTTCAGGTACTGGGTGTTCTGGGCACTACTTCATGTACTGGGTGTTTCTCATGCACTACTTCAGGTACTGGGTGTTGTGGGCACTACTTCATGTACTGGGTGTTGTGGGCACTACTTCAGGTACTGGGGGTTGTGGGCACTACTTCAAATACTGGGTGTTCTGGGCATTACTTCAGGTACTGGGTGTTCAGGTCAGGTACTGGGTGTTGTGGGCACTACTTCAGGTACTGGGTGTTGTGGGCACTATTTCAGGTACTGGGTGTTCTGGGCAGGTACTGGGCACTACTTCAGGTACTGGGGGTTGTGGGCACTACTTCAGGTACTGGGTGTTCTGGGCACTACTTCATGTACTGGGTGTTCTGTGCACTACTTCATGTACTGGGTGTTCTGTGCACTACTTCAGGTACTGTGGGTTCTGGGCACTACTTCATGTACTGTGGTTCTGGGCACAACTTCAGGTACTGTGGGTTCTGGGCACTACTTCAGGTACTGGGTGTTCTGGGCACTACTTCATGTACTGGGGGTTCTGGGCACTACTTCAGGTACTGGGTGTTCTGGGCACTACTTTATGTACTGGGTGTTCTGGGCACTACTTCAGGTACTGGGTGTTCTGGGCACTACTTCAGGTACTGGGTGTTCTGGGCACTACTTCAGGTACTGTGGGTTCTGGGCACTACTTCAGGTACTGGGTGTTCTGGGCACTACTTCAGGTACTGGGTGTTGTGGGCACTACTTCAGGTACTGTGGGTTCTGGGCACTACTTCAGGTACTGGGTGTTGTGGGCACTACTTCATGTACTGGGTGTTGTGGGCACTACTTCAGGTACTGGGGGTTGTGGGCACTACTTCAGGTACTGGGTGTTCTGGGCACTACTTCAGGTACTGGGTGTTGTGGGCACTACTTCAGGTACTGGGGGTTGTGGGCTCTACTTCAGAGACTGTCGGTTCTGGGCACTACTTTAGGTACTGGGTGTTCTGGGCACTACTTCAGGTACTGGGTATTGTGGGCACTACTTCAGGTACTGGGGTGTTGTGGGCACTACTTCAGGTACTGGGTGTTGTGGGCACTACTTCAGGTACTGGGGGTTGTGGGCACTACTTCAGGTACTGGGTGTTGTGGGCACTACTTCAGGTACTGGGGGTTGTGGGCACTACTTCAGGTACTGGGGTTGTGGGCACTACTTCAGGTACTGGGTGTTGTGGGCACTACTTCAGGTACTGGGTGTTGTGGGCACTACTTCAGGTACTGGGTGTTGTGGGCACTACTTCAGGTACTGGGTGTTGTGGGCACTACTTCAGGTACTGGGGGTTGTGGGCACTACTTCAGGTACTGGGTGTTGTGGGCACTACTTCAGGTACTGGGTGTTGTGGGCACTACTTCAGGTACTGGGTGTTGTGGGCACTACTTCAGGTACTGGGGGTTGTGGGCACTACTTCAGGTACTGGGTGTTGTGGGCACTACTTCAGGTACTGGGTGTTGTGGGCACTACTTCAGGTACTGGGTGTTCTGGGCACTACTTCAGGTACTGGGTGTAGTGGGCACTACTTCAGGTACTGGGGGTTGTGGGCACTACTTCAGGTACTGGGTGTTGTGGGCACTACTTCAGGTACTGGGTGTTGTGGGCACTACTTCAGGTACTGGGTGGAGTGGGCATTACTTCAGGGACTGGGTGTTCTGGGCACTACTTCAGATACTAGTGGTTCTGGGCACTACTTCAGATACTGGGGGTTGGTACTGGGGTTTGTGGGCACTACTTCAGGTACTGGGGGTTTCTCAGCACTTCTTCAAATACTGGGTGTTCTGGGCACTACTTCAGGTACTGGGGGTTCTGGGCACTACTTCAGATACTAGTGGTTCTGGGCACTACTTCAGATACTGGGGGTTGGTACTGGGGTTTGTGGGCACTACTTCAGGTACTGGGGGTTTCTTAGCACTTCGTCAAATACTGGGTGTTCTGGGCACTACTTCAAATACCTGCTGGGGTGGTGGGGTAGCCTAGTGGTGGTGGTTCTGGGCACTCCTTCAAATCTGCTGGGGTGGTGGGGTAGCCTAGTGGTTAAAGCGTTGGCTCGTCACGCCGAAGACCCGGGTTCGATTCCCCACATGGGCACAATGTGTTAAGCCCATTTCTGGTGTCCTCCGCCGTGATATTGCTGGAATATTGCTAACAGCGGCGTAAAACTAAACTCAGTCGTCAAATACCTGCTGTATACACCCATACACAGTATTACCTGACAACAAGGTACCTGCTGTATATACCCATACACAGTGTTACCTGACACCAAGATACCTGCTGTATACGCCCATACACAGTGTTACCTGACACCAAGATACCTGCTGTATACACCCATACACAGTATTACCTGACACCGAAGATACCTGCTGTATACACCCATACACAGTGTTGCCTGACACCAAGATACCTGCTGTATACACCCATACACAGTATAACGGGTGATACATCCACATGTTACCTGACACCAAGGTACCTGCTGTATACACCCATATACAGTGTTACCTGACACCAAGATACCTGCTGTATACACCCATACACAGTATTACCTGACACCAAGGTACCTGCTGTATACACCAATACACAGTGTTACCTGACACCAAGATACCTGCTGTATACACCCATACACAGTATTACCTGACACCAAGATACCTGCTGTATACACCCATACACAGTATTACCTGACACCAAGATACCTGTTGTATACACCCATACACAGTATAACGGGTGATACATCCACGTGTTACCTGACACCAAGATACCTGCTGTATACACCCATACACAGTATTACCTGACACCAAGATACCTGCTGTATACACCCATACACAGTGTTACCTGACACCAAGATACCTGCTGTATACACCCATACACAGTATAACGGTTGATACATCCACGTGTTACCTGACACCAAGATACCTGCTGTATACATCCATACACAGTGTTACCTGACACCAAGATACCTGCTGTATACACCCATACACAGTGTTACCTGACACCAAGGTACCTGCTGTATACACCCATACACAGTATTACCTGACACCAAGATACCTGCTGTATACACCCATACACAGTATAAACAGGTGATACATCCACGTGTTACCTGACACCAAGGTACCTGCTGTATACACCAATGATACATATTGCAATATTTGCTGTGGTATGGTCTATTGGGTAAAATGAACATAACAGGTTCTGTTGATGTGTGTATTGTATAACCTGTTAAAAATCATCACAGAAATTTATTTACAAATGTGTTCCTCTTCAAAACTGATTGACAAAAATGTCAGAACCACTGAAGTGACTTATCTCCTTTATCTCCCCTGTTTCCATGACTACAAACTTACCATGCTGTTTCCATGACTGCAAAACTACTACACTATAAAGTAATGTTCATAATATATACAGTATGTAGACAATAATGTGTGCATGTTCAACCTTTTGCTTCTAATATGTCACAATACCCATCGCAACAAAGATATTTGTTGTATTGGCAATACAATGTTTTTAAGACCCCAAACCCAAACATCTATGAAACTTATCCATGTGTTTCTCGTGCAGAATGAACTATTAGACATTGGATTTGACTTGGATTTCTTTGACCATCTCTGAAAAGATTGACCATTTCTGAAAAGTATGTGTATTTTGTTTAATGCAACATATCTCACACCATTTAACACTGTTTTCTTTTCCTCCAGGATTTTGAACTGAAGACATGTTTGGAGCATCTGGTGACCACACTACTGTCATCCTATCGTTTCTCTCCTGTAACGTCAGATTTCCGATATCCGGTAAGATATACTTAAAACTGCATCCTTAAAGGCACAATGTCACACCACACTTCTCTAAAGATACATGATACATTTTTTCTTAATAATACTAACTATCAGCCCTATCAGCTAACATATAATTTATTTAAAAAAATAATATGTATTTAGATTACAATATTAAATTAAAAAGTTTGAATGAATTAATGCAATGTTGCATGAAATTGACTCTCGTGGCTGCTACCAGCCGAACATTATTTCAAGCAAACCCCAGAGAGTTATGTCCCTTGGAGCTCTCTTTACGAATATCTTACACACAACTTGTGATTGAAAACAGTTCGGCAAACATCAACAATACCGCATGTGCAACAGTTTTCAATGTACGCAAACTTACATTCCATATATGGCAAGTGTTATCTGTTTGGAAGCTGTTTGCCCCGAAGTTTCAATTATCAATTTCAGGCAAGTCGTAAGGGATAATAAGTCTTTTATTGCGTCAGTAGGAAGCTATAGTGAGTGCATATGTCCCCAAAATATAACATATAGGCCAAAATATTGTGGAAAATGTGTGACACTTGCATTTAATTCATATTTCCTACTTTGAGAGGCGGCTGGAATGGATCAGAGTCAGTGACGTAGTTGATTACACAACATATCAAACACTGATTTGTGGGATAAAACTTTCATAGTTGACAGGTGAAAGTGATGGGGATAATGCTGACCATAGACATTCACTTCTGCCAAAACAGATTTAGGGGCTGGAGTGTAGTTTATTGATGGTAGTCGGATTGGCCGAACCCCCTTCAGTAGAGCCCTGACCACACACAGCGCTCCCACTGTCTGGCAATGGCAGGGTTTGGCTCATGCTACAGTGCTCTCGTGGGTCACACCTCTATCTAGGCAAATGACTGTCTAAGTCTGTCTATGATCCTTAAGGAGTTGATAAGTCGAGGTGAACATCACTTCACATTCTTTATGGTTAGGGATAGGATTTAGTGTTAGGGTTTAGGTTAGGGACAGATTTCACCTTAATTCAACTTCATACTCATAATCTATCCAATTAAAAATTTTCGAGGCCCTCAAGAATGGTCAGTCAGTCAGTCAACAAGAGGCGATAGACATCATACACCATAGAGCTGCTTGATAGATTGCTCATGGTTGATAAACAATGGGGGTTGTAGCTTTGGTAAAAGATGAATGTGGAAAGTGTACGTTAGTAACATGTATGCGCAATGGTATGTTTTCATTTTTACAATATTGTGCATGCGTGTCAGTGAAGTGCTAATCAGCTGTTAACAAGCACTCCTCAACTGTGATGGCCCTCGTGGTCCTGAGGTAAAGCTTTGGCTAATTAAGTGAACTACTCCTGATTTAGGTGGGTCGCCTTAGATACTGCATGAAGGAACTAAAGGAGTTATAAGTGATGTGGTGCTGTGTTTATCTCCCAGTGACCAGGGTTATGCAGTGAACACTGTTTGTATGAAACCATTCATATGCATATGGTGGCTCCAAGCTGTTTCTGTGTGATGATGTTTGTGTGTGTGAACAACAGTTGCCTCTTTTCTTGGTTTCAGAAGCTGTATCTGAACCTCACCCTTGCAATATTACAACATGGACGGACAAGAAAGCATCTGCTGGCCAATGTCCTATATCCTTTTGTCCTATGTCATTTTCTGTATGTTTTAGTCAACTGAATCAGATCCCTTTGTGGAAGAGGATTTGATAAATTCTAAGAAATAGTGAAAAATGTTTGCTGAAGTTCCTTCGATAATCTTTATTAAGTTTGTATTTTCCAATCATTGCTATAAAAATGTACTAAAGTTCTAGAAATTAAGAATACATTGTGGTTTCCACAATTTTAAAAGAAACCTGTCATGAATACATGGATTGCTATTGTCAGTTGGTATTGTGAATTTTTAACGTTCTGTTCCTGTCAACAGAAACATCACAGCATGCTTTATTACAGTATCTTAACATTTCAGTTCAACACTGAATCTTTCTCTTGTTCTTTTTTAATCCTTAACTCTAGCGCACATTTGACAAAGTAAAGTTCCCAATCTTTCTACACATCAAGCCCCCTGACGACGGAGGCTTGGCGGAGATGGTACCCATAGTGTACTGGGAGTATCAGACCAAGGCAAGTTGTGTTCATATCAGTTTTCACAGCCTGTAAGCATGAACAGATATCAATAAGGTTAGAAGGACCCTGGTTTGGATTCAAGGGGTCAGATATTATTAATTAACCAGACATTTCCCTCATTGTAAGCTGAGACAGAGGATGCTGCTCCATCACATGTCAGAGTTTAACCTGGGCCAGATATGATGATGTATTACAGGCTACTGGAATATAGCTGGAATGCTGGTCATTGTGGTGTAAATAAACCCCAACAATTTCAGGAAGAAGATGACCCTGTTCCTGTGGAACCTCCTGAGGTTCTCCGAAAGAAGAAAGACTACCTGGCATCCTGTGAACAACTCCGGAAACAAATTGAAGGTGAAATGTCCCTCCGGCCACATTGGCTTCTATGTCTGAATCAAGACATTTTATAAGTTAATTGTGAATTCTGAACTAGTGTCAGATAAAATATTCAAGATAAGTTCCACGCCCATTTTGAAGTGGTAGGACCATGATTGTACTTGTATTGTGGCATTGAGCTCCCCATACAAGAAGGGTCCAGTTCATGAACTCACCTCAAAATATGTAGTTCTGAATTCTTAGCAGTTTGGTTAATTAGATATTGAATTTTAACATGTGCCGACTTTCCTAGTTGAAACTTTGAGCTAAAAAGAAATCGGTATATAAAAGAGTTTGAAATATGTAAAATTTACAAATCAGCTCAAATTACTGCAAAGGAATTTCAGTAGCAATACAAAATAGATTGGCAATTGAAATTGAGTAGTTGCACAGTTACAATGGCAGTGTGTGATATAATATGAGTGGTTGTGTTCTGCTTCTATAGGTGATATAATATGAGTGGTTATATTGTGCTTTTATAGGTGATATAATATGAGTGGTTATGTTCTGCTTCTATAGGTGATATAATATGAGTGGTTATGTTCTGCTTCTATAGGTGATATAATATGAGTGGATATATTGTGCTTCTATAGGTGATATAATATGAGTGGATATATTGTGCTTCTATAGGTGATATAATATGAGTGGTTATGTTCTGCTTCTATAGGTGATATAATATGAGTGGATATATTGTGCTTCTATAGGTGATATAATATGAGTGGATATATTGTGCTTCTATAGGTGATATAATATGAGTGGTTATGTTCTGCTTCTATAGGTGATATAATATGAGTGGTTACCGTATACCGGGAAATTTTCAAGGTATTAAAATTTCGAGGTTTGAGACCCCCAGAGCTTTCGAGGTGATTTAAATTTCGAGGTTTGGGGACAATGTTAATTTCGAGGTTAGAAGAAAGTGGCCAGAAACATCACTTAACGGACCAATTCTCACTGAGCTATCGGCAAAACTCCCAGTAGCCAGTGATAACTGCTGTCTGACTGTTATAACAACTGGTATACCAGTCCATGACAGCAATAATAGTAATGAAAACAAGCGTTTGATCCTTTGTTATGATAAATGGCCCACTTAAACACTCTGTCGGCAGAGTTCAAACATGACGCCATTTTTTCTCAGGCGATATTGTTTTCTTAACAACTAATTATAAGCATGTATGCATGGGTCTCTGCTGAAACTATGTTGTTGTAGAAAGCTAAGAAGGTTGAACTCTTTTGTTTTCACGATAGTTTATACATGTAAGTAGCTTGACTCAAGCGTGCCATCATACGAATAAAAGTTTGTTTCACTCGATGTAGTTACATTTTGATGAGACAAAATGAGTCTAATAGCGTGGTTGTTGACAGGCATTACAGAGTTAATGCGCATGTCAGGAAGTCATTGTTTGCCAGCAGTTGAAATGCTTATCGATAGGAAATCTAGCCCAAAGGTACGAAGTTCGGAAAAATTCGTGGATATAATATTTTCGAGGTTGCGTTTCTAACCTCGAAAACCTCGAAAATTAGATACCTCGAAAATTTCCCGGTATACGGTATATTGTGCTTCTATAGGTGATATAATATGAGTGGTTGTGTTCTGCTTCTATAGGTGATATAATATGAGTGGTTATATTGTGCTTCTATAGGTGATATAATATGAGTGGTTATGTTCTGCTTCTATAGGTGATATAATATGAGTGGTTGTGTTCTGCTTCTATAGGTGATATAATATGAGTGGTTATGTTCTGCTTTTATAGGTGATATGAGTGATTATATTGTGCTTCTATAGGTGATATAATATGAGTGGTTATATTGTGCTTCTATAGGTGATATAATATGAGTGGTTATGTTCTGCTACTATAGGTGATATAATATGAGTGGATATATTGTGCTTCTATAGGTGATATAATATGAGTGGTTGTGTTCTGCTTCTATAGGTGATATAATATGAGTGGTTATATTGTGCTTCTATAGGTGATATAATATGAGTGGTTGTGTTCTGCTTCTATAGGTGATATAATATGAGTGGTTATATTGTGCTTCTATAGGTGATATAATATGAGTGGTTATGTTCTGCTTCTATACGTGATATAATATGAGTGGTTGTGTTCTGCTTCTATAGGTGATATAATATGAGTGGTTATGTTCTGCTTCTATAGGTGATATAATATGAGTGGTTGTGTTCTGCTTCTATAGGTGATATAATATGAGTGGTTATATTGTGCTTCTATAGGTGATATAATATGAGTGGTTATGTTCTGCTTCTATAGGTGATATAATATGAGTGGTTATATTGTGCTTCTATAGGTGATATAATATGAGTGGTTGTGTTCTGCTTCTATAGGTGATATAATATGAGTGGTTATATTGTGCTTCTATAGGTGATATAATATGAGTGGTTATGTTCTGCTTCTATAGGTGATATAATATGAGTGGTTGTGTTCTGCTTCTATAGGTGATATAATATGAGTGGTTATGTTCTGCTTCTATAGGTGATATAATATGAGTGGTTGTGTTCTGCTTTTATAGGTGATATAATATGAGTGGTTATGTTCTGCTTCTATAGGTGATATAATATGAGTGGTTATATTGTGCTTCTATAGGTGATATAATATGAGTGGTTATGTTCTGCTTCTATAGGTGATATAATATGAGTGGTTGTGTTCTGCTTTTATAGGTGATATAATATGAGTGGTTATGTTCTGCTTCTATAGGTGATATAATATGAGTGGTTATATTGTGCTTCTATAGGTGATATAATATGAGTGGTTATATTGTGCTTCTATAGGTGATATAATATGAGTGGTTATATTGTGCTTCTATAGGTGATATAATATGAGTGGTTATATTGTGCTTCTATAGGTGATATAATATGAGTGGTTATGTTCTGCTTCTATAGGTGATATAATATGAGTGGTTGTGTTCTGCTTCTATAGGTGATATAATATGAGTGGTTATATTGTGCTTCTATAGGTGATATAATATGAGTGGATATATTGTGCTTCTATAGGTGATATAATATGAGTGGTTGTGTTCTGCTTCTATAGGTGATATAATATGAGTGGTTGTGTTCTGCTTCTATAGGTGATATAATATGAGTGGTTGTGTTCTGCTTCTATAGGTGATATAATATGAGTGGTTATATTGTGCTTCTATAGGTGATATAATATGAGTGGTTATGTTCTGCTTCTATAGGTGATATAATATGAGTGGATATATTGTGCTTCTATAGGTGATATAATATGAGTGGTTATGTTCTGCTTCTATAGGTGATATAATATGAGTGGTTGTGTTCTGCTTCTATAGGTGATATAATATGAGTGGTTGTGTTCTGCTTCTATAGGTGATATAATATGAGTGGTTATATTGTGCTTCTATAGGTGATATAATATGAGTGATTATATTGTGCTTCTATAGGTGATATAATATGAGTGGTTATATTGTGCTTCTATAGGTGATATAATATGAAGGGTTGTGTTCTGCTTCTATAGGTGATATAATATGAGTGGTTATGTTCTGCTTCTATAGGTGATATAATATGAGTGGTTGTGTTCTGCTTCTACAGGTGATATAATATGATTGGTTATATTGTGCTTCTATAGGTGATATAATATGAGTGGTTATATTGTGCTTCTATAGGTGATATAATATGAGTGGTTATGTTCTGCTTCTATAGGTGATATAATATGAGTGGTTGTGTTCTGCTTCTATAGGTGATATAATATGAGTGGTTGTGTTCTGCTTCTATAGGTGATATAATATGAGTGGTTATATTGTGCTTCTATAGGTGATATAATATGAGTGGTTATGTTCTGCTTCTATAGGTGATATAATATGAGTGGTTGTGTTCTGCTTCTATAGGTGATATAATATGAGTGGTTATGTTCTGCTTCTATAGGTGATATAATATGAGTGGTTATATTGTGCTTCTATAGGTGATATAATATGAGTGGTTATGTTCTGCTTCTATAGGTGATATAATATGAGTGGTTGTGTTCTGCTTCTATAGGTGATATAATATGAGTGGTTATGTTCTGCTTCTATAGGTGATATAATATGAGTGGTTATATTGTGCTTCTATAGGTGATATAATATGAGTGGTTATATTGTGCTTCTATAGGTGATATAATATGAGTGGTTATATTGTGCTTCTATAGGTGATATAATATAGGTGATATAATATGAGTGGTTATATTGTGCTTCTATAGGTGATATAATATGAGTGGTTATGTTCTGCTTCTATAGGTGATATAATATGAGTGGTTATGTTGTGCTTCTATAGGTGATATAATATGAGTGGTTATATTGTGCTTCTATAGGTGATATAATATGAGTGGTTATATTGTGCTTCTATAGGTGATATAATATGAGTGGTTGTGTTCTGCTTCTATAGGTGATATAATATGAGTGGTTATAATTCTGCTTCTATAGGTGATATAATATGAGTGGTTATGTTCTGCTTCTATAGGTGATATAATATGAGTGGTTATATTGTGCTTCTATAGGTGATATAATATGAGTGGTTATATTCTGCTCTCTATAGGTGATATAATATGAGTGGTTATGTTATTGTGCTTCTATAGGTGATATAATAGTGGTTATGTTCTGCTTCTATAGGTGATATAATCTGTTCTGCTTCTATAGGTGATATAATATGAGTGGTTGTGTTCTGCTTCTATAGGTGATATAATATGAGTGGTTTATTGTTCTATAGGTGATATAATATGTTATATTTGCTTCTATAGGTGATATAATATGAGTGGTTATATTGTGCTTCTATAGGTGATATAATATGAGTGGTTATATTCTGCTTCTATAGGTGATATAATATGAGTGGTTATATTGTGCTTCTATAGGTGATATAATATGAGTGGTTGTGTTCTGCTTCTATAGGTGATATAATATGAGTGGTTATATTGTGCTTCTATAGGTGATATAATATGAGTGGTTCATTGTGCTTCTATAGGTGATATAATATGAGTGGTTATATTGTGCTTCTATAGGTGATATAATATGAGTGGTTATATATTGTGCTTCTATAGGTGATATAATATGAGTGTTATATTGTGCTTCTATAGGTGATATAATATGAGTGGTTGTTCTGCTTCTATAGGTGATATAATATGAGTGGTTGTGTTCTGCTTCTATAGGTGATATAATATGAGTGGTTGTGTTCTGCTTCTATAGGTGATATAATATGAGTGGTTATATTGTGCTTCTATAGGTGATATAATATGAGTGGTTATATTGTGCTTCTATAGGTGATATAATATGAGTGGTTATATTGTGCTTCTATAGGTGATATAATATGAGTGATTATATTGTGCTTCTATAGGTGATATGATATGAGTGGATATATTGTGCTTCTATAGGTGATATAATATGAGTGGTTATGTTCTGCTACTATAGGTGATATAATATGATTGGTTATATTGTGCTTCTATAGGTGATATAATATGAGTGGTTGTGTTCTGCTTCTATAGGTGGTCAAATAGCAACTGGAAGGTTGTATTCCTTGTTGGTTTAGTCTTTCAGTTCTAGAAACATCCAGATTTATCTTTTCTCCAGTCTAAATGCAGTAACTAGCACACCACAGCCCACTTTTGACTTAAACAGAAATAGTTCAATACCATTACAGCAGAATCATGATTGATTATTTCACTGGCACATAACTATTATTCCTTTGGTTCTTATAGAGGTTGAAGATATCCAAGTGGAGATGCTGAAAGTACTTCTAATCTGGAATGATCCCAAAGATGTAAGTTATTTCTTGGAATACGGTCACCCTTAAATGTTTACATTAAATATTTAATGATGATAAAAAGATAAAGTAACACAGGTTTTCAATACATGGTAGTGACCTGTATCTGGCTACAAATGGAATGGTTTGCTCCATGACTTACCTGATATTTTCAGGGTAAAACCACACGAGATATCTTCATGGAGAAGTTGCGGGCATTTCTGAGGGAAAACAGTGCCTACACAAGAGTGAGCCTTTTCGTTTATATGTTTTTTATCCCCCGCAACGCGTTTTGCGAGGGGTATTAAAATGGACTCCTCCGATAAGCGTCCGTCCGTCCGTCCGTCCGTGCACATTTGTCTTTTCCGGAGCAGAACTCTAAAACCGTTCAATATTTCTTCCCCAAACTTAGCACATACATGGATCTGGTGGTGTACTGGTGCCTTTTGGTAGTTTTGGAATTCTGAATTAAATATTTTTGGCGTTTCCATGGCAAAAAGGTCGACTTTGACTGAAATTGGTGGTAGTGCTCTTTTCCGGAGCAGAACTCTAAAACTGTTCACTATTTCATCACCAAACTTGGCACATAGATAGATCTAGTGGTGTACTGGTGCCTTTTGGTAGTTTTGGAATTCTGAATAAAATATTTTTGGCGTTTCCATGGCAACAAGTTTGACTTAGCCTGAAATTGTGGTAGTGCTCTTTTCCGGAGCTGAACTCTAAGACCATTCACTATTTCTTCACCAAACTTGGCACATAGATAGATCTGGTGGTGTACTGGTGCCTTTTGGTAGTTTTGGAATTCTGAATAAAATATTTTTGTCATTTCCATGGCAACAAGTTTGACTAATACTGAAATTAGTGGTAGTGCACTTTTCCGGAGCAGAACTCTAAAACCGTTCAATGTTTCTTCACCAAACTTGGCACATAGATTGGTTTGGTGGTGTAATGGTGCCTTTTGGTAGTTTTGGAATTCTGAATTAAATATTTTTGGCGTTTCCATGGCAACAAGTTCGACTTTGACTGAAATTGGTGGTAGTGCTCTTTTCCGGAGCAGAACTCTAAAACCGTTCAATATGTCTTCACCAAACTTGGCACATAGATAGATCTGGTGGTGTACTGGTGCCTTTTGGTAGTTTTGAAATTCTGAATAAAATATTTTTGGCGTTTCCATGGCGTTTCTGGAGCAGAACTTTCAAAACCTTTCAATACTCTCCTTCCACTTTTCTATATACACACCTAAATATTTGACAAAATCATAACTCGTAGACATAATCATGAAGAGTATTTTGCCATTGCGGGGGATAATTGATGACTTTGTCTTCTTGTTGAATGAAAATTTTGCCTCTCACTTTATCTTATGTGCTGATCAATCAACATTTTTTGTAATCATTTATGAACGCCACAAGTTCATGTTATTAATTGGTTCCAGTATTTCAGAAAGTTCTGGGGCGGTGGTGTAGCCAAGTGGTCAAGGCGTTTGCTTGTCACGCTGAAGACCCGGGTTCAATTCCCCACATGGGCACTATGTGTGAAGCCCATTTCTGGTGTCCCCGCTGTGATATTGCTGGAATATTGCCAAAAGCGGCGTAAAACCAAACTCACTCTTTCACTCACTCAGAAAGAGGAAAGTGCAGAAAAAATTTATGAAATTTTTAACTTACCTTACCTCATGGTAATGTGCATATTACCTTTGCTCATCCAATACAAAGATTGGAAACGTGATCGATAAGTATCCTTGTTGAATGCTATCATGAAACTGGTGACGTGTCGATCTTGTCCGGTGAGCGGAAGCACACCCCCCAATCCCGTCATGTGACAACGAGAACACGTCACTTTATCCTTTATCGCACAGCCAGTTGGACGTGTATACGATATTTCTGTTTCTTTTCTTACTGTTTCTTTGTGTTTTGCTACGGTAAGGTTTTCCTATTGTATCCTTCTATTATGATATAACGAAAAGCTACTCACCGTTGGCTGTTTTTTTTCTCACTGTACGGTCTTCGCGGTGTGTTGTTTTGCTTTGTTTTGCCTCGCGTTGTTTATCCAGCTTCGCGTCGGCAGAATTAGGTACCTCTTTGGTCAGCCTGGGTTGTATTTGTCCCTGCTTGACCATTGTATGTATCTTGTTCTCTTTCTTTGTGTCATATTTTGTGTGTTTTTCTTCGTAGAGGTTTTTCACATGCTTGCCAGTAGTGGCGGCGGTCGCTAGGCGTGGCACATACATGCAGAGCTACCTGTGTGTGCTCTCTGTTGTCGTTTAGTTTCACAGCGCTCACCTCGGTGTTCACCACGGCGCTCTCCTCGGCGTTCACCACGGCGCTCCCCTAGGTGCCCACCTTTCACCTCTTCATCGACGTTCGTGATCCCGATCACCTTTGTTTAGGTCGCGGGATTCCTCGTCTCTTGTGTCGGAGGCTTAGTTTGTTCCAGATTACGAGGAAGAAGACAACCAGGGTCAGACTAACTTGGGCATGGAGAGTGTTTACGCCTGGATAGCTGACAGACTTGTCACATGCCCGTCTCCAGGGTCGGATATTCCTCATGCTACCTCCATTTGGGATGAACCAGAGCTCCTTCTGCCACCGCATCCCATGGTTGCTGATGCCATTGCTTCACTTGATGAAGAATTCCAAAAGTTATCTCTCAATCCGTCCATCAAGCTTGCTAAACATCGCCGTCAGGATTACAAGGTGCATTCTTTAGACTTTGTGGAGTTTGGCGCTACACAAGATGAAGCGGCCAAACGATTGTCGGATGCTTCTCAAGCTCAATACAAGGTCCCAGATGCCAAGTTTTTTTGCGATTGATACGGAACTCCGTCGAACCTTGTAGCCCCTCTCTGTGCTTGCTTCGGCCACGGAGGCCATGTCTCAAGATCATATGGAGGATAACCCTTCCCGCTTAGATCATCTTACCACTATGTTTAGATGGCAGGCTAGAGTTCTGTCTGATCTGGTGGATCACGTTCGTTCGGCCTTAGCTACCACCACTGTGACTAGGAGGACTGGGTTACTCGCTCCCTGTACCTGGCAGGAGGAATTCAAGAAAAGACTGATGCGTGCCCCAATTTGCGGCTCCCACCTTATTCGCAGATAAGATCTCGGATGTCTTTTCAGAGCATGCCCTCTTGACCAAAACTGACATTGCGCTCCAATCTTTTCGTCACTTCGCCACTTTGTCAGCGCCAGCTACCAGGACCACCAACCTTTACCAATCCAGGAGGACGTCGGTTCGTGGGGGAGGGGACGTCCCAACGACTTCCAACATCGTTCCGCCGGTAACCAAAAGGACTTGGGCAAGACCGGCAAACCAAAGTACAAGCACCGCTGATACGCGATATACCTGTAGGCGGGAGACTCGGGGTCTTCTGGCCCAACTGGACAATCCTAGGAGACCCCCTTTGTCACCAATTTCTCAAGACAGGCTACAAGTTGCCAATAGCCATGTCGCCGCCTTTTTACCACCTCGCCCCGGTCTCACGAATATTCCATCGTTCAACACCAGCACCTGTTGACCAACATTCAGGCGTTGTTGGACAAGAAGGCCATAGAACTACTAGAAGTACTAGAGCCCAGCAACTCCCCAGGGTTTTACTCTCCAATCTTCTTAGTACCCAAAAAGAATTCTCAGAAGATGAGGATGATACACAATATGGTGGTGTTCAACAAACTTTACCTTCCGGAGCCGCCACATTTTCGGATGGTATCTCTGATCCAGCTACGAACCAAACTGTCCCCCAAGGATTGGTTGGTCAGTCTGGATCTTCAAGACGCATGCCTACATGTTCCCATTTGCGAACCTCACCGGAAGTTTCTGGGGTTCATTTTCGACGGTCACCATTACCAGTGGAAGGTCCTGCTGTTTGGCATCTCTATGGCCCCGTGGCTTTTCACTCGAATTACAGCACCCATTTCCCGGTATCTTCATCTTCGGGGGATAGAGTTCGACCCATACATAGATGACTCTCTCATGAGTCACAAGGAGTGCCGGCTGCTACGCAGACAGAGGGACTTTACAATCAAGCTTTTCCACCAACTCGGTTGGATTGTCAACCTCAAGAAGCCCCACCTAGAGCTGTTGTTTTTCATAGGGGGTTTGTTCCTGACAGATCAAGACCTTCTGCGGGTTCCACCGGACAGATGGCAAAGTATCCTCAGTCTTGCTCGGCGGGGTTTGTCACACCCGCTTACACTCAGGGAATGGCAGTCCCTACTAGGTCTGTTGACGTCGGCTCAGGCTCTTACCACCAGAGGGAGATTAATGCTCAGACCGCTTCAACGGTTTCTCTCGCCTTTCATCCTCTTAGACGACCTCAGGTCGCGGTTTCCACTGCCCCTTCATCTTCATCCCTTTCTTCAGTGGTGGACAATCGAGTCGAACGTCTGCGGTGGTGTCTCTTTGACCGAATTCACACACAACCGCAAACTGTTTGTGGACGCCTCTCTGCAGGGTTGGGGCGCTCACCTGGACTCTCAGACAGCGGCAGGGCTGTGGTCAACCGCACAGGCCGGTTGGCACAGCAACAACCTAGAGGTTCAGGCTGTCATCTTAGCCATTCAGCACTGGATTCATTCACTACGGGGTTCTAAGCTCTTGGTGGCGTCGGACAACTCGACAGTGGTCTGGTTGATCCGCAAACCAGGGAACAACCAGCTCGGGTCTTCTCTTGAATCAGACGTTTCGTTTGTTTTGCCTTTTGGAAGACAACAACATCCAGATCAGAGCTCATCACATTCCGGGTTGCAGGAACGACTAGGCAGACGCTCTGTCCCGACCAGACAAGCCATCCCTAACAGAGTGGATGCTTCATCCGGAAGCTTTCGATCTGGTTTGTCACCTCCTTCACAGACCGTTAGTGGACCTCTTTGCAACGAAGCACAACCATCAACTTCCGGTCTACGTGTCTCCTCTTCCTGATCATGTCCCTCTCATGGAAGGGTCTAGACGCCTACGCGTTTCCTCCTCCAGTTCTTCTTCCCAAGGTCGTAGCCAAGCTCAAGGAGACCCAAGCAGATGACTGTGCTTTTGGTTGCGCCTTGGTGGCCGGCGAGAACCTGGTTCCCCGAACTACGTCGACTCGTCTAAGGAGATCCTCAATCGCTACCACAGTGGCCTCACCTTCTACGGCATCCTCACAGCCGCCTGTTGCACCCAGATCCGGACAGGTTTCATTTATGCACTTGGGTCATGTTCAGAAAGCTCTCAAATCCAAGGGTTATTCAGCTGGTGTGGCTACGATCATCGCCCGCGCTCATAGAATGTCCACCCACAGCTTGTACGATGACAAATGGTCTGCATTTGAGAAATTTTTAGCTGATCGCTCTAAGAATCCGGTTAAAGCTTGTCCTCAATTTATTGCGGAATTCCTCCTGTACCTATGCAACTCTCGCCATATGAAGAGTGGTACGATTTCTACTTATCTGGCAGCCCTTAATTCAGTGCTGGCTGTCAAGTCTGATAGGAAGGTACTGCGGCCAGAGTTAGTGAGCTTCACGCCATAGATGTCACCATGATTAGGTTTGAACAGACTCGTCACGGTTCCGCCCATTTGGGTCTTCTCTGGAACTTCATTGCCAAGAACCAGTTGCTTGGTCAACCGGATCGTATGTTTGTCATCCCTCCTTTGTCTTCTATAGTGGGCAGTGATGACTGCGTTGTGTCCCGTCAGGGCTCTTAAAGAGTACATCAAGCAGTCAGCAGTCAGGAGACGTACCAGGAAAGACCTTTTTATTTCGTTTTCTTCTTCGAACGGTGAGGTCAACAGAAATACCATCGCTTTGTGGCTTTGCTTGCCTATCCTCGCAGCTTACGACTCCGCTGGTTTGCCTCACCCAACTGCCAACAACCTGCACGAGATCCGGGCCTTAGCGTCCACCATGGCTCTGCACAGAAACTGCTTGGTCCCCAGGAAGGTTGCTTATGGAAGGTTGCTTTTGGAGGCCTAACACAGTCTTCGCCAGCCATTATCTCCGGGATCTGGCAGTCCAGGATGTACAGGGGCTTCAATTCTTTGGCCCCTCGTGGTAGCTCAGCAACTGACAGAGCCCTCTTGTCATTGGGGGGTTATTCTTTTGTCTAATCATCTTAGTGATAATTTTAAGGTTAACCCACGTTCTCTCGTGTTGTGTTTTCCTTATCAGGGGTTCTATCGGTGGTTTACTGTTCTTGTTTCAACGATTCCAGTTCAACAACAAGACAGTTTCCACGTCCCCGGTTGTGCTGTTTTGGTCTGATAGTTTTGGCTGGTCCTCACCGGTGTCCGACCCTCTTGCCTTTCTGTCGGATCAACATGCACATTACCATGAGGTAAGGTAAGTTAAAAATTTATTAAAATCTAAATATTTTAGATATTTAAATACTTACCTTACCTCATGGCATCTTACGCCCTCCTGAAGATGGATCATCTCCTCCCCGCTCTGGACTCCGCTCAGATTTCAGGATTCGGATAAAGTGACGTGTTCTCGTTGTAACATGACGGGATTTGGGGGCGTGCTTCCTCTCGCCGGACAAGATCGACACGTCACCATTTTCATGATAGCATTCAGCAAGGACACTTATCGATCACATTTCCAATCTTTGTATTGGATGAGCAAAGGTAATATGCACATTACCATGAGGTAAGGTAAGGTAAATATCTAAAATATTTAGATTTTAATAATTTTGAAACCATATGTATTGATGGAAATCATGTACTGTTATTTACATGTACATCAGTGAATCATTTCAGCTTTGGTCAGATTGATCGCTGACTAGTATTTCAACGGTTGTAGTCAGCAGTCAAGTCATATCGTACTATGATAACATGTTGGCCTTTTCTTCTTGATCTGGTTTCCTTACTTGAACAGGTGCACCAGATCCACACATGTCCCCTGCCGGTGTCTCTGTGCTTCT
The DNA here is from genome assembly GCF_003918875.1 of Haliotis rubra. Taxonomy (NCBI): domain Eukaryota; kingdom Metazoa; phylum Mollusca; class Gastropoda; order Lepetellida; family Haliotidae; genus Haliotis; species Haliotis rubra. The sequence goes on from NW_025767642.1 coordinate 289,602, forward strand.
ACCATCGACTCATCCAAGCCCTGCGCTACTACTGGGACCTCTTTCAGAAGGAGGACACAGGCAGATTTGTACATAGCTCAGGTAGGAACACACCTGGTATGTTGGGGAACTGCAGAGTTCATGGAGGATCACACCTCACTTGTTCGTAATTTGTTGGGGAACTGCACAGCGTATGTGTTGAGGAACTGTTGGACAAGTAATGTTGCATCTGAATACTGAAGAAGGGAGATATGGCATGGTTTAACACCTGCCAGCACACAAGGTCAGCTGCCTAACCCGCTCAGCCACCGCAACTTCCACAAATGGAAGTTGGACAACTGGTAGTTTAGACTGGGGACTTTGGGGACTTCTCTGACTTGTGGAAGTTGCGGTGGCTGAGCGGGTTAGACGGTTGACTTTGTGTGCTGGCGATTAGGTGCCTGACTCTGAGGGTGTGGGTTCGAATCCCAGGTGGGACTCAACCCAAGAGTACTAGAATCTGTACTTCACTAAGTAAGTGTAATCCCAAATATAACATACGTTACACATTTATATGCTGAACCAATGCTTTTTGCATTTTGAATTCTTGTGTTCATATGAGAGAGGGGGTGACAGAATAATTCTCCAAGAATGGTACTATAAACTGTTTCTAATTTTTGGTGAAACTTTGTGGACACTTGAGTTATTACTCACCATACAAACATGTTGGAATTTCAGGATTAAATGTAGATCAATAACCCTATTCTTGTTTTAGAGTCCGCTGAATGGATTGTATGGTGAGGGTTGAAGATAGGGTTGATAGTGTGACATCACACCCTGACAGTGTCAGATGCTGCTCATGGTGCTGTGAAACAAGCTCAGCATCATACATCTGCAATTGTTGGAACATTTTGCTCTTTTGTTATTGAATTATGGTTTAATGATTTGAAATAGTTACAAGTAACATTGTATGGCATGGAAAGCTCTCTGTATTGAAAGTAACTCTACCATCATTGTTCTCATTGGAATGTATTGAATTTGATAGGATTTAGAGAATAGAGGGATCATCTGGTTCTGCCATCAGTCATAATGTCACTAGTACTCACAAGCTTGAGGATCAAATGTTTCTTGTGTGAAATAACTACAGTGATGTACTCTCCATGAACTTAAGCAGATATTTTTTAGGGAAGGGATGTAAGTTACTTTTTGTTGTTTGCCAGTCTTTCAGTGAAATGATGTATTTTCAGGTGCCTTTGTTCCAGTTCAAGAATTTTGGGTGGATACTCGAGAATATTATGATTTCCAGAGGTGTGGAGGTCTGATGTCACATCTGAACAGAACTCTTGGTGGTATGTCATCGGCTCTATGTTTCAAGCAATCAGTAAATGTGCAAGGCATCAGGGATGTTGAGTGGATTTGAATAATTCACAAAGATGTTAATTGTTTTTTATATCAATATGCTGCTTTGCTCTGTAAAAGAATATGTAACATACACAGGAATATGTGGACTGCCCAGTAAATTTGTGGCATACACTTACAAAGTGGTGTAAAATTTAGACAGGGTGTTTAGTAATTAGAAGAGGTGTATTAGGGTGAAATGAATGTTGGTGTTAAAATCACACAGTTATTCAATGTTGTTTTTGTGTTGTTTTGTTTTCAGCTGAGGTAAATAAAGCTCAGGGTATATCAGTTTCTGATGATGGAAAAGTTGTTCGAACAGAGAAGAAGTCCAAGGAGTCAGCAGCAGGTGAGCAGAGTAGGAGCAGAGTGATTGTGTCTGTACGTGGTGATACAGTACTGCTTCCCTCAGGTGTCGTTTCACACCGTACTGGTGTATATCTATATTGGAATCTATATCTTGCCCAGATATACTACTCCTGAACTTCACAGTTGTGGATTAATGTAATGTAATGTGCAACAACCTCTATTTGAGCCTGACCAAATTTTCTGCTGAATAATATGGCTGTAATATTACTAGAGGATCACAATTGGTGGTGGACTAAAGCAGAGTTGTTGGTTGCAGCTGTGACTACGGAGGTGTACCCCGAGCCCGAGATGCCCAGTGGAAACTCCCTGATGAAGCTGCTGGATAGCCTCATCATCCTGTACCACATAGCAGCTCACAAGCAGCTCGGCAAGGTAGGCCATGGCTGGTTCAAACTGTCTCCATGACATCAGTGAATCCATTACTTGGTGAAATTATGGATTAAGACTAGAATGTACTGCATTACAAGTTGGGCTGTCTGGCTACGTGTAGCACTTTGTTTCATGGACTATTGGGTCCAACTAGTGATGGGACACTGTTTGTTTCATGGGTTTTTGGTCAATGTGTTTTGTTTGAATCTATCATTCTATGTATGTATTTCAGATGTGTGCACTGAGAGACAACATGAGGGACTTCGTGTTTGCCCTGCAGGATACAGAGGAGAAAATCAACAGGTGCTCCACAGAGGTGTGTAGTCATCTTCAACATGAATGTGGGCATTGGTTGGCTACTGCTCTTAGATCCTACAATTTTCTGTGCAGTTGCTTCCCTTAGTTAGCAGTGTTCGCCGTGTGAAACCTGTGTTATGATCTGTGGATGACCTTTGTTCTGTCAGCACCATGTACTTGAAATACTATTCATGATGACAGTTACCCCTCATTCACTTCACTGTCAGTCTATGCAACCTACTTGTCTTTCATATGAGGCTTCTGTGCAATGATATGACTTGATATTATTATTACCTGGAGTCAACACTCAAAGTGATGTAAATAATAGATCAGAAAATATCCCTGTCATAGTGTATTTCTGAGGCTTGTGGTGGGTAGAGATGGCACATGTGTAAAGTTGGCTGTGCAAAGTTGCAGCCCTTGCACATAACAGAATTCAATTTTGACCCCATTTTGTTTTTGAGGGTAGGGGGATGGGGTTAGGGGGGTTGGGGTGGAGAGGACTGAGTGTGTTGTCAGCACCGTACCCTTGCCTGTCTTGAGGCCTGTGTCACTTTGACCTTTCCACTTGCATTCAGTTGACAGGCTAAGATGTAACGGGAGCAATGTTCAAAGCATTGGTAAGTGTCATTGTGCATTTGCAGTTAATGATTGTTGCCAATATTACCTTTACTGCCTTCTCAGGCAACATACTGACATTATTCCATTGTCTAAAGATCTCCAGGCTAGAGAGTCATTGAAGGATGGTCATATTGTTTTGCATCAATGTGTATGGTATTATTACGTGAACTTTTCTGTGTGTTTTTCCCAACATAGACAAATGACATCCGTGAGGACCTGGAACAGGCCAAAAAGGTTTTCCTGGAGAAGATCACTGAACAGTCTCGCCAGATGGGTTGGGTTATTGCTGTTATATACTCTAAGGTAGGACATGACGGAGTATTGTACATTACATGTGTCTGTAGTGGTGTACATTGGGCAGGTACACTGTGAGACTCATGGTTGAGCAATGTACATGACTGTATCAATCAGTAGAGCACTGATGTCCTTACAGACCACTCAATATATATTGGTTGATTGAAAGGTTTTGAGCCTCGTCTGGAAGGAATTGCTTACTAGTGAAATGTTTTGTTGTGGACATTAGATGCTGTCATAGAGGTGTGTCTCTACACTTGAGCCACGGCATTTACTTGAGCCACTTTTTGTGAATTACCTTTGGAAAATGGACAAAATTGAGAAACATGCCGTGATGAAGTGCTTGCAAGTAAACCTCTCCATAAAGATGTCAGTGTCACTCTGCAGAAAGATGCCGCTTCCTTTTGTCACATTTGTGAGCAACAGAATTTAAGCTTGTCAGGAAGATGAGCCCCATCCAAGAAGGCCGAAAATGAAATGAAAATCCACAATATGGTTATGACTGAGTGTTACGTTGGTAGTTGAGAGGCATTTCCCAATAGAGAGTACTTTCCAAGTATGGCCCTGAAGAAAGTATCAGTTCAGTGTGTTCAAATGGTTCATGGCCAGGAAGGCTAAACTCGTGACGCTTCTCGGTTCAATGAGCGTAGCCTTCGCGGTACTTGCAATGCAGTGTTATGGCTGAATGAACACGGCGCGTCTCACTTGGAGGCTCTGACAAATTACAAAGAAAACAGGATTAACGGGGACGCTCTTTAATTTGGGCACATCTAAAAATATAAATAAAGTTATTTACACATTTTCACGTCTATTCTTCATTACACATATTCTTTAATTCGACATTAGATAGTTCATTTTGAGGAGTCTTTCCTAAAAGATAAATGTATACCATACGAGTTTAAATCTTTAAATATGTTTCTGCTTATGTATGCTGATGATGTTGTAATATTTTCTGAATCTGTTGAAAGGTTGCAAACAGTTGAATTCGTTGTCAGCTTATTCCAGACGGTGGGAACTTACAGTAAATATTGCTAAAATAAAGATAATGGTCTTCAGAAGAGTTGGTAAAGTTAAATTGTCAGAACATTGGTTATATATAATGGTTGTGTCCTGAGGTTGGCGATACGTTTACATATTTCTGAATAGTTTTTAATTATAATAACCGATTCTCAAAGGCACAGCTGCAGTTGTCTGACCAGGGTAGGAAGGCCCTTTTTTAATTTACAGTAATATCAGGTCGCTGTCTCTCAACCCGGAATCTCTTTTATTTGTCTTTGATTGTTATGTTGGTAGTATACTATCTTATGCATCTGAGATATGGGGATATAATAAAGGCTTAAATATTGAAAGGTTGCATTTTGAGTTTTGTAAAAGGTTATTAGGAGTTAAGAAATCAACGTGTGATTCCATGGTTTATGCCGAGTTAGGCCGTTATCCGCTCGTATTTAAGAGGCGATATAGTATTATTAAATATTGGTGAAAGCTTCTTGTGTCTGAAAATAGCATTTTACAGTGTTGTTATGAGTATTTGTATGAGGAGGTGGAGACCCGTGGTGTTAAAAATTGGGTGTATCAGGTTAAAATATTTTGTCAAACACTGGATTAAGTGAAATATGGTTAAGGCAAGAATTACTTCTAGATTATGAAACAAAGAAAAACTGATCAGGCTATTCAGTTTTCTTTAGTGAACTGTCCAACTCATCGAAATGTGCAATTTATAAAAATATTTTTTAACCAGTGTACAGACAACAGTAATACTATAGCAATGTTATGAAAAGACATCTATCTACTCCCGACATGGAGTATGCTTCCCGGCACCGTATCTTTAGCTTTGGCGGTACTCCCCTACGTTTTTGGAAATTAGCTCTCCCGGGAAATACGAAATATACATTTTAGCCTTTCCGGGACATCTTAAAAATATATTTTAGCCATCCCGGCACGACACCGTTCAAATACTTCTCTTATGCGATGAAACACTCTCCACACACAGCATGTCTTGAAGCTGACACTGAAGGTTCCTACAATGTGTAACTATGGGAGAAACTTGAATCCAAACAGAAATCAAAGATGCAGAAGAATATGATAACATCACCACCATTGAAGGCAAAGACTATCCCTTCAGTTGAAAAGGTTATAGCATCCTTGTTCTTTGAATGCAGTGGGTGTCATCTTGGAAGACTACTTGCCAAAAGGCCAGACAATAAATGAGCATCTTGTGCTACACTGTTGCCCAATTAAGGGATGAAATTATGACTCAGACTACGTTGTATTCAACAGATGTGCCTGATCAAACCCATTCTGACAGGAATGGTAATATTGTAGACGCTATTGAGGTCTTTGTGGACAGTCAAGAGAAGGACTTCTTCAAAACTGAGATAAGCAGGGTTTTTACGCGGGATTAGGTTGAAAAAGACAAAAAGAAATTTTGATGTCTTTAAGTCTATTTGTAACTCAGAATTTATCTATCAACCCGTGTAACTCATGTTACGTCACATTGTATGTATCACTCTGTTACCTCCGTCCAGTCCAAGCAAAATGACATTGCCTGGATGCTGAGGGTTATCCTGACAACAATAGAGAAGGCTTCCAAATACAAGCAGCTGTTCCAGTTTGTTCCCGAACTCTACATAGAGAGCTGTATCAACAGTTACAACGCACTTAAAAACTACCTACATCCGACAACAAAGTTTGATCAAATTGAAGGTGAGTGATATTTGTAACTGAGGGAACATAGAGATGTAGTACTCATTCTTCTCACAAGTCTGGGGATTTATGGTGGACAATTCTGTATCATCCTGGGTTCCTATCAGTCATGTTTGTCCAATGTGTGACTTGGATGATTGTGTGTCATATTACTGCAGTAGTCTGGACAGGTGCTGTCCTGTTAGTCTCCAAGGAAAGAGCTCATTCTTCCTGTGCGTGTTGTCAGACTACAAGGTCAGGTTGTCAGCCTCATGGACTTGGCTGATGTATGTCACTTATCCCATTTCTGGAGATCAGTGTTAATGCTGTCAGTCGCTGTTTGGTCCAGATTCAATTATATAGGTGGAATGTTGTTGAATGTGGCATTATACAACAAACATGCTGTTGGCCACTGGTCTGTTAGTGCTGGAGTATTGCTTGAGAGCATACACTGACTTTATACAAGTTGTAGGCTTGATCAGCTTCACCACACAGACTTTGGTGAAGTTGATAAGATGTTAAGATATTTTTCACATGGCTTGTTTCAGGTTATGATAACCTTCTAGTCAAGTATGCCAACTTTCTGACGAGCCATTTTGCCGATTCCAGGATTGTCAGCAATGGTAAGAAGCTGATAATAAACATTGAATCTGCTAATGAAAATGAATATCACTTTAAACAGGAATGAAAGCACCAGCTGTTGATGTTGATCATGATAGCCAAGACAGTAACATTACAACAGATAACAACATGCAGGGTTTCAGTTGGTTTAGGACCAAGGAGGGTCACACACTGAGTGGAGGTCTCCAGATGTCCTTAGGCACTGCAAGAGAAAGTTGCTTAAAATGTATTTTCACTGAGACATCTTGGATGTAAGGGTCCCCATCAGTGGAAAGGAAGATCAAGTGGGCATACCAACTACTGTTATCAGTAATCTAGTTTATGAACATATCCTCAGACACTTAGGCTATGTTGAAGCTCTCACTATCAACCACCTGTTTGTCTGCTCCAGTATTGCTAACATTGTACAGGCTCTGTGATACAGCGTTCTTGCAATGGGGGACTATGTTCACTCACTCATTAAGTTGATTGATGTATGATGGATGGGTGGGTGGATGTTTGAGTGGATGGATGGATGGATGGATGGATGGATGGATGGGCGGGTGGATGGATGGATGGATGTTTGAGTGGATGGATGGATGGGTGGGTGGATGGATGGATGTTTGAGTGGATGGATGGATGGATGGATGTTTGAGTGGATGGATGGATGGATGGATGGATGAGTGGGAGGATGGGTGGGTGGGTGGATGGATGGATGGATGGGTGGGTTGATAGATGGATGGATGGGTGGGTGGGGGTGTATATGAGTGCACAGACTGACTGATGGGTAGATGGATGAATAAACTAACAAAGTGAATGAACAATGGGACAGTGTTACCAGTTAGATGCAGTAATATACATAGCCTGGTTGGGTGGGAAAGAGGAATTAGGTAATATGATAGTATGGAGTTCCTGGCTGGTTGACCATGAGTTGATGTGTTTCAGACTTGAGGGACAACCTGGTGCAAGCACTGGCCTGCTTCACCTGCTACCCCCGTACCCTGGAGGTGCTGGAGTCTCTACCATGGGAGAGGTAATGTCTCAGTCGCTACGTATTATCTGGGGCACAAGTGAAGCAGCAGTCTGCACAGCTGTGTTCCTTAGCTGTGCTTGAGCAGAATGATTGTGGCTTTGAATCCCAGATCTGATCTGCTCTTATATGTCCCTTGGTTTATCAGCAAACCCTGTGCATGTGGGTTTCACAAAGGGGTAACTTCTACATCAAGCTGACATATTGTTTCTGAACCAAGTGGTGTTAAACCAGTCTGTGTTGTAAACTGGTTCTTTACAGAAAGCACAAAGAAGTTATTTCATCAGTTCAAGTCCTTGTGTAAAATATTCATTTGGTAGTAGTTGTGTAAACCGGTGCATAGGATAATGAAACAGGAATAGAAGACTTGGTTAAAAATGATATATTCTGCTTTAAGATATCCAAGGAATATTAGCCTCTAGCCAGTATGTTTTGCCTTCCTGGAGACTGGGGCAGTTTGTAGCCTTCTGGCTGAAGCATCACACTCTAGACCCAGGTTCCCTTCATAGGTACAATGTGTGAAGCCCATTTCTGGTGGCCATGATATTGCTAGAATATTGTTCAAAGGTGCCTGAAAACTTACTCTGTCAAGCAATGACAAACTGTTATATTTCTTTGTTTTGAATTTTAGGCAGGCCTCAGTTATCAAGTCACTTATAGCACCTTATGAGAATAGATCTTGGGCACACACAAACTGGATACTGGTCCGACTGTGGAAGGTGAGATCCTTCTGTTGAATGATTCATTTCTATGTATTTTTTAAGTGATGTTTTTTCCTGTTATATGTAAGTATCATTAAAGTCACCTCAGACGGTCAAGTGTAATCAGTGTAATGATAATTGAGATGATTGTTTGATGTATTAATGCTTGGTTAATTCTTATATTTGACATGGTGTATGTGATAATTGTTTTAACAATTCCTCTCATTTTCGCTAGGGTTGTGGATTTTCATTTCGATATCGTTTCTTGCCCAATCTGGTACCTTCTAAAGTACAACCAACCGAGTTCAGCTTCGTCAGTCTTCAAAGTGAGTACAATGTGATAATATATCGAACTCAATTGGTGTGCTGACTCATGTCCCCCCATGCAAGGTTGTATCCCTTTGTTAGGCCAAAATCATGTGTATCAGTCTATATTTAGTGTATCCTTCTAGAGCCGTGCCCCTCGTATGTGTATCAGTCTATATTTAGTGTCTCCTTCTAGAGCCGTGCCCCTCGTATGTGTATCAGTCTATATTTAGTGTCTCCTTCTAGAGCCGTGCCCCTCATATGTGTATCAGTCTATATTTAGTGTTTCCTTCTAGAGCCATGCCCCTCGTATGTGTATCAGTCTATATTTAGTGTCTCCTTCTAGAGCCGTGCCCCTCGTATGTGTATCAGTCTATATTTAGTGTTTCCTTCTAGAGCCGTGCCCCTCGTATGTGTATCAGTATATATTTAGTGTTTCCTTTTGGAGCCGTGCCCCTGTATGTGTATCAGTCTATATTTAGTGTTTCCTTCTAGAGCCGTGCCCCTCGTATGTGTATCAGTCTATCCTGGCCAAGATACTCCTGGACGAGGAGGCCATGTCCACCCGGTTCCTGGACACCCTGATGAACCAGCTCAACTGGTCCTTCTCCGAGTTTGTTGGCATCATGCAGGAGGTGAGACTGTCACTGATACATAATTCAACACTTCATTGGAATTCAACACCCAAGTTGATGACTAACTGTTACTTTGGATAAGCATTAGGGCTGTGCAATATTACCGGTAAGCCGGTATATACCGGTACAGTATCTCGCGATACGATTATCGCGATATGGTTCAGATTCTGCAATATATTGGGTCAGCCAGAATTAGCTCCCTTTGAATTATCTGCCCTTCATTGCCATAGCAACAAAATGTGCTCTAAAAGTACCAAATATGCCTTTATTTCACTTGGTTTCATGTAACATGTTACAATTTACAAGTGGAAGTGTCTTTATAAGTGGCTCCAAAAGTGCCAAATATTCAACCAAATGCTTTAAGTTTTGTGGATATGAATGGTTTCATATGTGACGTTTTGGAGGAATTAAGTGGCCTCAAATGGACCAATCTTTTAAGAAAAGCAAGATTTATGGATGTCAACTTCTTTTTGTGAATAACACGACGTTTCGGAGTGTATGCTTGCTCCTTCATCGAGTCATGGAGGAGCAAGCGTACACTCCGAAACTTCGTGCTATTCACAGTAGAGAAGGTGACATCCATAAATCTTGCTTTTCTTATGCATTCCACTTATAAGTCTTATGCATGGACTTATTAGTAGAACCTCTGGCTCTGAATGACCATTTTGTTTTATAATAGGACATATGTTGTCAATTTATCATAAAGACCAAAGTCTTATAAATTTTGTAGGACTGTTGAATGACATTCTAGTCAAGAATCTTACTAATATATTGGATGTCACATGAGATTTTAAGCTCAAGTAGGCCACTTAAATCATATTTTTGTTTTCATTTTGCAATAGCTCACGTTAACACATGTTTATATTTGAGTTGGATCTGAATGAATCACTCAGATACAGTAACAATAATAACATACTGCTTTGAAGTGCATTCTGTTGAAGAAAACAATGCTGATAATGAAAATCATGTTATACTATTAAATATATCACTATGTCCGCAAAACTTTGTTGCAATACAGTACTTCAATTACACATTCTACATTAAGGCTCTATATCATGTCATTTATCTGTAAACCATTGGCATACAGCCATACACAATGGGGACGGGGAGCCTGAAAGTATGGTGTAACAGCTACAGGAAGACGATGTCACACACAGAGAGCTATTATGAATTAATGATGTACACACTTGGGCAGAAATCTTCCGGTCAATATATCACAATATGTATTGCAATATCTCTTAAATTATTGCAATATATCACAATATGAGAATCAGGGCAATATCCAGCCCTAATAAGTATAGGTTGTTTGTCAAACTGCTACTAGTGCATAAGAGATATCTATATTTATTCCTGGTAATTAATTAACTGAGTCACAATACAAGCATCTTCTGATTTGTTTGTCTTAGATTAACCAGTTGGTATCACACACGGAACACATGTTCCTTGAAGGGCGGCAGCTGAAGATCTGTGCGGCATGTTTCGAGATCTCTGTGTGTCTACTCAGGGTTCTGGAGATGGTGGTGTCCATAGCATCTCAGCTGTTTACAGACTGGTCCAGGCCATCTGCCGAACTCTTCCTCAAGAGAATCATGCAGGTAACTACAGGTGTGATATACCACAGGCTACTCTCATAGCCTGTGGTGATATATAGATCTGTGTTTGGTTTTGGATGAAAAGAAAATCATTCAGTCCTAACTATAAGCACACAAGGCTTGTCTAATGTGGTAATCTGTAGGTGTATGTAAATGCTTTTAGTTGATTAAATGTCTGTAACTGCGTGAAATTAAGCATGAGTGTCAAGGTTTCATTGTCTGGATCAAAAGTCTAAAGCTAGAGGTTAACAAGGTCCAAAGATTCAACTACTGTAGGGGCAGACAAGTCCAGCAAGCATTGTTAGATAGATATATTATATTGTTACATAGATAGATATATTATATTGTTACATAGATAGATATATTATTTTTCCTTATATTGTTACATAGATAGATATATTATATTGTTACATAGATAGATATATTATATTGTTACATAGATAGATATATTATATTGTTACATAGATAGATATATTATATTGTTACATAGATAGATATATTATATTGTTACATAGATAGATATATTATATTGTTACATAGATAGATATATTATATTGTTACATAGATAGATATATTATATTGTTACATAGATAAGTACATTAAAGCCAACTAGACACTTTTTTCCAAATGGATGTATTAGCTCTGAGATATCTACTGATACCTTTTGTGTCTCTAGCTACTTAGTCAGGTGATGAGTAGAATCACATCAAGGAATGGTGCGTTTGAGAAGCTTGTGTCTCTACCTCTGCCAGGTGAGTGGACCACACACTCTCTTTGTAAGTTGGATAGGAGTGCCACTGATGTGAAGTAGACTTAACCACTCTATCAAGGTCTTAATGCATACATCACTTCTTGTTCTTTGTCAGATGTTAAATATTCACTCCTCCCAGATGTAGAAATGTTCAAACCTTTGGTTCTAGCAACTCAAGTTGAAGGTCGATATTTAGCATGGAGCTGCTCCCATGATTTGTTTGTTTATGTGTTGACGTCTATGTTGGTCAGGCCTGGACAGCGTCACATACTTCCCAGTGCTGACCGTGGCAGTGGGCATCCTTATCAAACTGCTGATTGACACACAAGGAGAGAGGTAAGTTGCTCATGTGTTGGGCTGTGTCTTGCGATAACTCGTGAGAATTGGTCTTCAGGAACCCATGCTTCAGGCGACTAAAGGGACCAGGTGGTCAGGCTCGCTGACTTGGTAGCCACATGTTATCGTATCCCAATGGTGTTGATCGATGCTCATGCTGTTGATCTCTGGATCAAACAAAAATGTGTCTTGGTAAAATATTATATAGTAGTATATTGCAGTGTAGGTATCTGTATTGCTATATGTTGTGCACTATACTGGGAGCTGAAGTGCTTAAAAGTGACTGACCCTAATTATACACTGAAATCATATTACCTACTAAAGTAAAGTCACCATAGTGAGTACACTGACGTTTTGTAGTAATGACACAGGGGAGATAACATTGTCAGTCATGTTCTGAGTGAGTGAGTTTAGGTTTACGCTGCACTCAGCAATATTCCAGCTATATGGCGATAGTCTCATGTTCTGAGGGGAGACATCATTTGTAAACGGATTTCTGTGAAATGATACACGTAAAGGCAAAACTTGGTATGTTTGTTTTACCCAAATTACTGGAACACAGAAGAAATATTGCAACACAAGGAAGCAATGTTGCAAATTACCAGGATACTGTTCATAACAAGCAGTCCAAGACAGGTGATGTTAGAAAATACTGTCTCAGACCAGTTGCTGAAGTGAGTTAGTGAGTGAGTGAGTTTAGTTTTACGCCGTACTCAGCAATTTTCGAGTTATATGGCGGCGGTCTGTAAATAATCGAGTCTGGACCAGACAATCCAGTAATCAACAGCGTGAGCATCGATCTGCACAATTGGGATACGATGCCATGTGTCAACCAAGTCAGCGAGCCTGACTACCCGATCCCATTAGTCGGCTCTTACGACAAGCATGGGTTACTGAAGGCCAATATTCTAACGCGGACCTTCACGGGTCTGTTGCTAAAGTGAAGTGCTTTCCGCACAGTAGTCTAGTATCTTGATGGTGTGTACTGTTACCGATGCCGTCAGCCAGTGGTTGCCTGTTACCCTGTTATTGATAGAGTTCATTTGGATCATTGTCTGTGTAACTTGTTATTTATGGAATCATTTCAGATTAGCATCTTGGCAGGTGTGGCATTATGCACATAATCCAAGACACTGCATAACGCAGTCTAAGTTTATTTGTTGTAAATGATCTTCCTGAAAATGTGCACTTGTTAATCTTGCAGACAAGACAAGGCTACACGAGCTCTGCTGCTGGATGCAGGATTCAAGCTGTCTACACTTGACTTTGTTCTTGGAGAGATACCTCCTGAAAAGGGCAAGAAAGGGAAAAAATTCTCTCTGAAAACATGTAAGTAAACCTGTGAATCTCAAAACCGTGTTAGATTGATGTATAAACATGACATGTTCAGGCATATATGATTTTTAAACTTATCCTATCTCACGACTTGCACCTCTCTCTCTCGCTTCGACTTTTAGTGGAACGACTGTAATTTTTTTCCATAGGCCTCCTTGTCCATTCGCCCGTGCACTCCATGCTGCTCTCCTTAATTAGCTTCCTAGTTCCTAATAAAGTTTGCAGCATGCTCTACTAATTGCCCATGTGACTACCTTGAATGATCATTCTCTTTCTTGTCGCACGACTGTGTGGACGTGCTGTATATTAGGGACATTATTTCACCCTAACATCATGGGGAAAACAGATATTCAGTCAAGGAAAAGGAAAGTTTGTGCTCAATGCAAGACGAATTATTTGTCCCTCGACTCTCACTCATCTTGCAGTGACTGTATTGGACAATGTAACTGGAACTAATGATGTGACAAGTGTAATTCACTAAAAGATGAGGATTTTAAGGCCTACCTTTGTGTTTGCTCCCGGAGAATCGCCAATAGGGACAGGAAATCAACAGAATCTGATCCCACTCCCGCCAAGCGTATCAAGTTACAGCAACAGAAAATCGCGTGCCTTCACGCAAGAGAGGCGGCGTCTGTGGTTCAAGAGGATTTTATGGATGCTTCATCAGATTCTTACTTATCTGAGGACATTTCATCGCATCAATCACCTGTCCATCTAGATCACTACCTACCAGTTGTGATCGATAATTCATAGTTCTGTCCCATCTACACTACCTTCATCGACACTATCATCATCCAGATCATGGGTACATATCGTCTCGACTGTCTCAGTTTGTTTGGAGCCTAGCCAGCCTTATTCAACCAGCCAACTGTCCCCCCACAGTTCATTGAACCGGACGGAGCTGGGGACGTTCATCATGAATCAAAACTTCAGGTTTCGTCACCTAATCGCCGATCCAAATCACCACATCATTCTAGATCACCACAACGATCTAGATCACCTTCACGATCCAGATCACCATCACAAACCCGATCTAGATCACTGAGCTGATCCAGATCACCGGATCGATCCAGATCACAACTATGATCAACATCACCTGATCAATCCAGATCACCTAACCCCTCCAGATCACCAAACGGATCCAGATCACAACTTCGAATCAGATCACCGGACCAATCCAGATCACCTAGCCGATCCAGATCACCGAACCGATCCAGATCACAACTTCGAATCAGATCACCGGACCAATCCAGATCACCAAATGGATCCAGATCACAACTTCGAATCAGATCACCGGACCGATCCAGATCACCAAATCAAGCCAGATTGCAACTGCAAACCAGATCACCTGTTCGATCCAGATCACCTTATAGATCCAGATCACGATCACAGTTTCCAGTTAGTGCATCAAATCGATCCAGATCACTTTACAAATCCAGATCAGCTTACCAACCCAGGTCACCTATACGATCTAGATCACCTTACAGAGCCATTGACCAATTGGGATCACAGTACAGATCCACATCTCATGGCCAATCCTATTCAAATGGTTGATTCAGAGCTCCAATCAGAACCAGATCACCAACTCAAACTACAGCGACCCGGACTATTTGTTCATATCATACCGAATCACCTTGCCATACTAGGGAATCCAGATCACCGGCTTACCAACCTACTTCGGTACTTACCACGTTGAGATCTCGATACACTTTCTTCGACCGACGTTGGGTGGTCATTGCTCTGATACCACTAATAGGCCTACAGTCTCTTACGATGTTCTGCCTACACGCTCTGAGAATCCTTCGACTCACTCTAGGATCATTGCTGAGTCATGGGAACCTGATAACAATCCCACTCCTACAGCGACTCCAGATCTAAATATGATGATCAGGGCCATAACCTCAGCCTGGAACCAAATACAGCCTTCTACTTCAGCCCATCCGGCTTTGGTAGCTCCTGGCTCTTCATCTGGTCCACCTCCTGAGATTGATCAAGTCCAAATAGCCATGCCTGCATCTCCCGCTCACTCTGAGTTATCTACCCCTGGGGGTAGCTTTGCAGCAGTTGAGACACCTCAGGTACTCGTTTGGATTGTTGAGAAGCTCCAACTTCCCTTGAGTACTTCAGCAGATGACCTGGATCACTCTCATACTCTAAGAACCAGGATTGGTCTACCATCGCATTTAACTTCGGAAATTTTCCAGTACACTAAATGATGGTTTCAAGAGCCTGAAACGAATTAAGGACGGATTCTCTGCTCCCAGATATAATTCTTCTACCTCTCATGTCCACGGCCTAACAAAAATCTCTACGGCTCCAACAGTTGATGAGGATATTGGAACCCTGTGTGGCAAAAGAGCTGCTTCAGCCCCAACCTTATTGAGGACTGAGAGTTGACTCACATGGATTCAGCCGTGAGAAAGACGTTGCCATCTATTAGTTCTGTGATTGCAGCAGTCGATGCTGTTAACACTGCTCTGGAGCATACTTACTCTGATCAAGACGCTTACATCCGAGGATGCATGACTTTAGCTCTGGACCAGTTCCAAATTATCCTGGATCAGTTGTCTCATTTTTTGGGCTACACTCTTGCTGTTGGCGGACGTGGACACCTTAACATCTCTTCATGGGAGGAGCGATTTAAAACAGAACTGTTTCACCAGCCATGATTTACTGACTCCCTCTTCAATGGTAGCATCCAAGAAGTATCTACTAAAGTTGATAAAGAAACCAACTTTCAAGTCTCGATTGAACTGTTAAAGATACAGAAGTCACAGCTCCAGGACTCAGCGTCGAACTTAACAGTTCACCCCTACCAATCCGGATTTACATAATCTTTTTCGTGCCCCCCCCTCCCCCGTCACAGTCGTTTCGATTTACAACACTCCGGTAGACGGGAGATTACAGATCTTCGCCCTGAATTGGACCATCCTCAGAGATCCGTACGTCACCAACCTGCTACTTCACAGCTATCAGCTACCCGTTATTGGCAGTCCACCTCTGGCGCCATAAGATCCGCTCATCGCTCATATCCTGTGGACCAGCTTCAAACTCAGCAATCCACAATAGGTGCTTATTAGACAAACTTGCGATATAGAGCTCCTAGGTCCATCGCCTGTCACTCCAGGATTCTACCTCCATCTTCTTCGTTCCAAAGAAAAATTCAACAAACTCCGCCCATCTTCAATATGAAGTTGTTCAATGCCCGATTTTGAGCTTCCATACTCACTTCAGGATGGTGTCGATCAACCTTTACGCACCATCCTGAAGAAGGGAGACTTCTTCATCAGCCTAGATCTTCAGGATGCTTATCTTCACGTTCCGATACGTCCAGAACACCAGAAGTACCTTCGCTTCATGTTCAACGGGAATCACTACCAATGGAAAGTCCTACCATTTGGAATTTCCATGGCCCTGTGGCTTTTTACCCGAATTACCAAGCCCATAACGAGCTTCCTCCACTTTCAAGGCATCACCTTCGAAAGCTACATAAACGATTGCATCCAGGCTCAACAGGATTCGATTCTATTGCTTCGCCAGCTACAGTTCACCACCAACTTCGGCCGATACAGCGATTTCTACGCCCGTACCTTCAGGACAAACAAGCCCAAGGAACTGAGTTGCCTTCCAGAACCGCTTCGTCCAGTCCTTCAATGGTGGCTCAACGAACGGAATGTTTGCGCCGGAGTCTCTATGATGCCCTTTGCACCGACTCATCACCTATTCGTTGATGCATCTCTCATGGGTTGGGGAGCTCACTTCCTCGACCACCAAGTGGCCGGGCTGTGGTCATCCAACGAACGAGTACTTCATATAAACGAGCTGGAATTCAAGGCGGTAATTCAAGCCATCTCACATTTGGCAACAGAGCTTCAATCAACCAGTCTGTTGATCCAATCAGACAGTTCGACAGTGGTTTGGTATATAAATCATCTAGGCTCGACAGGCTCTGCGAATCTGCTACAAGGGGCGATCAGGTTCTTCCATCTCATCGACTCACTCAACATCGTAGCCAGAGCCAGACACATTCCCGGGGTAAAAAATGTGATCGCCGATGCCTTGTCCCGATCCAACCGACCATCCCCGACAGAGTGGAAGTTACTGCTCCAGATCTTTCAGTGGATGATCTACCCGTTATCACGGCCTCAAATAGATCTGTTCGCCACAAGGTTCAACAACCAACTTCCAAAGTTTGTATCACCAATCCCAGACTCCTTGGCTTGGGACCTCTACGCATTGGCAATATCATGGGAGGGTTTCAATGCCTATGCGTTCCCGCCTCCAGCTCTGCTACCAAAAGTAATACAGAAACTATTGGCTACCAGCAACATACTACTGCTTTTGGTCACACCCTTCTGGCCAGCGAGAAGTTGGTTCGTCAACCTAAGAAGCCTGGCAGAGCCAAACCCAGTACCGCTTCCCAACCGGGACGACCAACTTCTTCACCCTCACTCGCAACTGCACCAAGGGTCACCTCAGACCCTCAATCTACACGTTTGGTGCATCTTCAGAGGTCTCTCATAGCTAAGGGCTACTTTTATGCCGCTTTTAGCAATATTCCAGCTACATCACGGCGGACAAGTGGAAGAAGTTTGAAGACTATTGCAGGGTTAGGGGAATTGCATCTCCCACTTCCACCTCGACTCAGGTCATTGCTGAGTTACTCCAGCATCTCCGCACTCCAAGAAACTCAAGGGTACTACGTTACCTACCTACTTACCCGCCATCAACTCAGCTTTGGCTACCACCACGGGCACGAAGATTTCCACTGTTCCCGAGTTGCAGAGTCTATTACGCTCCTATAGACTCTCTGACCAGTCCAGGAAGTTCAGACCTCCGGCCTGGGATCTGTCCGTCGTCCTTCGTCATATGATTTCTACAGATTATGAACCTTTAGAAGACAAGGACATTCAAGACATTTTGCTGGTAGCTTTGGCTACCGCTGCTAGTATATCTGAACTCAGGGCTCCAGATAATTTTTCATGATCAGAGTACGTACTCCTTATTTTTTCAATATAGGAGTACTAGAAAACAATAAGAGTACATTTAGAGTACTGAATGGAATTTAATGGCGTATCAGTAATCTTGTGTTTCATTTCATATATGCACCACAACATTGCTACTCTTGTGTAAACAGGTCAGTAAACAATAAAACAATACTTTGTCAGATAAATACGTCTGTGAATGATTCTGAAACCGTACACCATTGCTGTGGTCCGTATCTGCTACGTTTTTAAAATAGTTTCCTACCGTATCGTGCTTATTTTATATCCGTACATACGCCGATACGGCCCTTATCTGGAGCCCTGTGAACTGCATGCGCTTGATGTCAATCGGGTGCAGTTCGAGCGGAAGAAGCATGGCAAGGCTTTCCTGGGTCTCCACTGGGACTTCATTGCGAAAAACCAACTGCCAGGGCAACCAGACCGGATGTTTACCTTTCCCCCGTTGTCCACCATTCTTGAGCCTGAAGATTTGACACTCTGCCCTGTCAGGTCTCTACACGTTTACCTTGCTGCCTCCAAGGATCGTCGACGGCTATGGAGCGCCTCTTCATACCCTTGTCGACCGCTTCAAGAACTGAGGTTTCCTGGACCACATTGGCCTTCTGGATGCGTGCCACGATCCTGTGAGCCTACACCTTTGCAGGGTTGCCTCCTCCAGCCGCTTCCAATCCTCATGAGACTCGTGCACTAGCCTCTACGATTGCCCTTCATAGCAACTGCTCCTTGACCGCTATCATGGAAGGTTGCTTCTGGCGTTCTGATAGTCTTCTCTTCACATTACCTGCGAGACCTGTCTGTCACGGATGTCCAGGGACTACACCAGTTTGGACCTCTTGTACTGGCTCAGCAGCTTACATCGGCCCAACTACGCAGATGAGGGACGGTTCTGCATTCATGTTACTGCTTCCTTGT
Organism: Haliotis rubra; assembly: GCF_003918875.1. Taxonomy (NCBI): domain Eukaryota; kingdom Metazoa; phylum Mollusca; class Gastropoda; order Lepetellida; family Haliotidae; genus Haliotis; species Haliotis rubra. The sequence continues at coordinate 308,794 of NW_025767642.1, forward strand.
ATATACTGAATAAAAGTTGAACCGGATCTCAACCTTTTGTTCTCATTATATGGGTTTAAGAACTACTTCATTTGGCCTCCATAACAAGGCATCGGAATACGGCCACCTAGCATGGCCCTACGGACCTGAGGCACAATCAGTATGACGATGCAGAGGTGTTCGACATTCACACTTACTGACCTCTACTTCACGGAGCAATTACATCAGTGAAGTGTGACACTCCCGAATTCCAGTGGATTTCGTTGCCTTCTGCCTCCGGAGTTGCCGGGCACATCCTTTGACTAAGCTTAACTGAACGTTAAAACTTGGAGATGCCGAGTTGTGTTTCTCTTTCACCCGCCTCGGTCGGTGTCTGCGGGGTCTTCTTGAAGCAGGGGCTGGCTCGATTCTAGTCGCTAGACTTTAATTACGGGGGTACCTTGTAAATCGTGGTGAGGCGAGGCCTATTTGCTGGGTTGCGTCCCTTGTATTGTACATGGTTGCGGCCAAACACCACATCGCTCAGGAGCACCCATCTCCCCTGGGAGTCGTTGTGCTTAGTAAGCCAAGGGGTTCTGGAGAACCTACTACAAGCATTATAAGGAGTTGCGTGCATGCGTAACAGGCCTCCCTTGTACATCGCTATCTACGGTTGTCATCAGTCCACACAGCTCCAAGACCAGCTGTTCGCACTGTCCAGACAGAAGGGTAATCTGCAGCCCGCCGTCCAACCGTGGGATAAGTGCATTCGTGAGATAGGATAAGTTTAAAAATTTGGAAATTTTCATATAAATTATATATTTATATACTTATCCTGTCTCACGCGATGGATGCCCGCCCGGCCTCCCCACTACTCAGATTACAACATTGGCTCCAAGATGAGAATGATCATTCAGGGTAGTCACATGGGCAATTAGTGGAGCTTGCTGCAAGCTTTATTAGGAACTAGGAAGCTAATTAAGGAGAGCAGCATGGAGTGCACAGGCGAATGGACAAGGAAGCCTATGGAAAAAGTTTACAGTTGTTCCACTAAAAGTCGAAGCGAGAGAGAGAGAGGTGCAAGTCGTGAGATAGGATAAGTATATAAATATACAATTTATATTAAAACTTGTCAGTGACATGTATGTTTTCTGTATATTGCAGTTGAGGAAGTAAGCAAGGAAGAACTTGAGAACATTGAAAGTCTTCGAGTCTACCTCAAGCACAAGCAGAACACACTCGAGTCACAATCTCAGGTGGGAAATCCATTTATACTAGTTTTCATTTGTAGCTTCTAACCTGAAGCCTAAAATTATGTTTGTTTTATTTCGGTCAGCTACCATGTCTCTTGAATAAAGTGAGCGCATGAATACAAGAATAATGTATACCCACCTTTAGAGGAGTCAGTGTTTTGGAAAAAAAGATTCAAAGTACTATACACAGAAAAAAACTTCCTCTGTAGCAAATTCAGATATGAAGTAACACGTATCAACAAATTTGGATCTAAAACATTTTATATTTGAGATAATACTTCAAAAGACATAATGGTTTACCTTTTAATTTATATCTCTAGTTCTGCTAGGCATATTTGTAAATGCATTAATTAAGATTACCGGGTGCTGTGTTCATTTTCTTGTAATCTTATCCGGAAATAGCAATCAGCTGATTAAAGTCCTCCTTAATCTGTCGATAATTGGGTTAAGAAATACACATTAAAATAACTTCAAATAATTCTGATGTATTGAACAATTTTATTATCTGAAGTATATGATATGAAGCAGTCCTGCTGATTGCTATGATCAGACATTTGTTACAAATGGAATTATTAGACAAGTCACTCTCGATGCTCTCGTGATCACGAAAACATTTTGTTGACTTAATGATAGTCCTTAAAATATCTCTGAAATCTTCTGAAAATGATGCCTGGCCTTGTTTGGGCTGGTAGCCTAGAGTGTATGGCACAGACTGATGCAGCATGATCTATGTAGGTTGAAGAAGATGACAATCTGAAACAATATATTTTGACTTACAATAATGACTTACAGTAAAAGCTTGTGCTTAAGATTGTGTCACTGCTATTTTCAATATCATATGTAAAACTATATAAAACCTATCACACCATTTGACTTACTTCCATCATTTATACATTGAATATTAGTGTTGGATGTTTAATTTTGGGAAAAGACTCTATATAGTGAATGTATGCGTATTTACATGTATCTCAATCTCCAACTGATTGTGAAATTTTGCCTCAGGTGAAAGTGAAAGATGAAGACCTGTGTACGATCTGTTATGCAAGTCCTCGCTCGGCTACGTTTATCCCATGTGCACATCAGTCCTGCAGGTAGGTGTCAGTGGCATCCCCATCTCCATCACTTGGGTCAATTAGGACTAACAGGTGTGCCACTTCTCTTGTTAAAGTATGTGACAGTACACTAGCCACTTCTCTTGTTAAAGTATGTGACGGTACACTAGCCACTTCTCTTGTTAAAGTATGTGACGGTACACTAGCCACTTCTCTTGTTAAAGTATGTGACAGTACACTAGCCACTTCTCTTGTTAAAGTATGTGACAGTACACTAGCCACTTCTCTTGTTAAAGTATGTGACGGTACACTAGCCACTTCTCTTGTTAAAGTATGTGACGGTACACTAGCCACTTCTCTTGTTAAAGTATGTGACGGTACACTAGCCACTTCTCTTGTTAAAGTATGTGACAGTACACTAGCCACTTCTCTTGTTAAAGAATGTGTGACGGTACACTAGCCACTTCTCTTGTTAAAGCATGTGACGGTACACTAGCCACTTCTCTTGTTAAAGCATGTGACGGTACACTAGCCACTTCTCTTGTTAAAGCATGTGACGGTACACTAGCCACTTCTCTTGTTAAAGTATGTGACAGTACACTAGCCACTTCTCTTGTTAAAGCATGTGACAGTACACTAGCCACTTCTCTTGTTAAAGCATGTGACGGTACACTAGCCACTTCTCTTGTTAAAGCATGTGACGGTACACTAGCCACTTCTCTTGTTAAAGCATGTGACGGTACACTAGCCACTTCTCTTGTTAAAGCATGTGACGGTACACTAGCCACTTCTCTTGTTAAAGCATGTGACGGTACACTAGCCACTTCTCTTGTTAAAGTATGTGACAGTACACTAGCCACTTCTCTTGTTAAAGTATGTGACAGTACACTAGCCACTTCTCTTGTTAAAGTATGTGACAGTACACTAGCCTAAGCTTTATGATCAGTACAGGTGTGCACAGTGAGTGTTTACCAGTGGCCACAGCATTACACAGTCTAATTGTTTATTCGGTATTTCCGTGATGTTGATGTCTCTTCACTATATGATTCATGTGTTTCTTTTGTGCTTTTGTCGTTACCAAGAGGGGAGGAAGTTTAGAATTGGAACAAAACACTCTTTTGATTGTCTTGAGAGGTGACGTATTTGAATAGGATAGTAAGTACATGTACTTGTAACTGGCAACAAACAATCAAGGCTTTTTACCTTCAGATGTATATTATTTGAAATAATCGGAGAAGATCAGGAGGAAATCACACACCCAATACAGAGAATATATTGTATGCAATGATTTGATGCCGCTTTAAGCAGTATTCTTGTTATGTAATGGAGTGGCAGCTGAACAAGGGAGGAAAATCTGAAGTGATGCAGGGCTCAGATGGTTATCCCTTTGGCGAAACCTACTAGGACAGGCCTGGAAATACAGTTGACAGGAACTAGGATTCAAACCAACAATCATAGGTTTCTGGAATGCTCAAGGGAGGCAACTGGGCTCAGCCGTAGCAGCTTAGAGGACTGGGCCAACTTCGCCACCAACATTACAAGATGTCCATCACCTGTGATATAACATACTGACCTTCTCACTCGTTCCTTCCATTGCAGGACGTGTATCACTCAGCAGCTGATGGCCAAGAAGGAGTGCTTCTTCTGCAAGGCAATCATCACATCTGTGAAGGACATGCAGGCAATCTACGACGGCTCAGCCGTGTGCTAATTAATCCAAAGTATTCTGTTTTACCCACCAGATTCCTTAGAGGAGTCAGGATACAGAAAAATATGTAAATTCCAACTTCGCCACCAACATTACAAGATGTCCATCACCTGTGATATAAACATACTGACCTTCACCTGTTCCTTCCATTTTGCAGGGCGTGTATCACTCAGCAGCTGATGGCCAAGAAGGAGTGCTTCTTCTGCAAGGCAATCATCACATCTGTGAAGGACATGCATGGAAACACCATCCTCCGAGAACAATGTCAAGGCCAGTCAAAGCACTGACACAAGTCAGGAAGTCTTCATGGGCGGTGACATCACTGACATATCAAGGACATCAAAGGGTCATAGGTCATGATACTGTTGGCTTTCATTCTACTTGTGTTACCATGGAGATGATCCAGATGATGTGATCTTTTTCAAAGTCTTAATTGTTCAATTGCTTTGAAACAAATTTGTTATAAGTGATATTGTGGACGACCGAGACAACATGGTGTAGTTGCAACTATTGTTGCAAGAATGATACTTTGTGTATGCGGGTGCAGTGAATGCAGTAAAAAGGAATTTTTTTGGTTTTAATCAACCTGATTGATCATATTTAATTTATGAAGTAAATACATTACTAGACTTAGCAGGGACCTGAACAAGTTTGGCATGTAGGTGTAGGCTGTTAATTCACAAGTTTTTATGACACTGAAGGAAGCCATTATCTATGTAGCGTTGAAACTGTTTTTCTCACAGCAGGAATCCATTAGGTGAGAGTGAGGTACTGATATGAGCTTGTGGGACGTAAGTCTGAGGTGCTGAACATTTCACGATTTGAGATGAAGTGTCCTGTAATAAATTAATTTTAGCCATATATCTTCTTATGAAGTGCAATCAGCTAAATCAGGCAAATAATTCTGTTTTCTCCAAAGATCAGGATGTTTTGTTGAGGGTCCCGATGGAGTCACATATATTCACCTAAACATGGAGATACAGGTGAAAGTATAGCACCTGTACACATTTGTCTGTCTGGTTTAGAAAACAGATGAAATTATGTATTTGAAGTTGATCCACACTCAGTGTGACATCTAGACTATGTGTGCAGAGCTCCAGATACTGTTTAGACTCACTGTGTTTTACTCAGTTTACTGTTGAGTATTGATAGCTTTATTGGTGTATTCAATGTTTGTAGTCTCTACGGTCCAGTCAGTTGGTTTTCTACACCGATGAGTTGACGTTTACATCCAATGATTCTTCTTATGTATTGCTTTATGTGACTGCCAGTTAGCACATGATTGTGTGCCACCCCAAGTACTTCACATGATGCCTTGTTTCTCTGCTGTTTAAGCCACACTCAGCAATATTCCAGCTATATGATGGTGGTGTGTAAATAATCGAGTCTGGACCAGACAATCCAGTGATCAACTGCATGAGCATCGATCTACTCATTTGGGATACGATGACATGTGTCAACCAAGACAGCGAGCCTGACCATCTGATCCTGTTAGTTGCCTCTTACAACAAACATGGGTTGCTGAAGACCAATTCTAACCCAGATCTTCATGGGTCCGTCACATGATGCATACACTAAGGGACCTGTTACACATCTGTGCACCATTCTGCGTCATAGAATGCATGTAAATGTGCTTTTCTGTAGATCTGTAGTGAATAGTGTTAGGAATTGGTTAAAATCTCATAATTGATGATTGGTTCATTACAACCGATCAATCATCGAAAATAATTGGTTAGCATCATTTATGAAATGTGTTAATGCTCACAAAAATAAGGAAAAAAACATGTAGTTCTTTGGGTTTTTTGGGGCAAAATTTCACATCTTTAAAGGATGAATAGTATGGAGGAACATAAATTTCTTAGAGTCTTTAAGATAAATTCAATCATGACTTGGAACGAGCTTGTAGTGCTTATGAAATGTAACAGACAAAACCAACCTAGTGAAAAATACTGTTAATGAAAACAAGTGTTCTAGAATTGTTTGTGTTTGATTATGAGAAAACATGATCGATTGCTTGGTCGTTTAGTCACTGCGACCAATCTTTGATTATTTCAATTAATCAGACCACCACTAGTAGTGAAATATGTGTATACTTGTTGAAGAAACTACCTGGAGAAATTAGGGCAGTGTTATACTATTGGGTTTTCAAATGTTTGGGCTAGGGTTATTTAGTCTGCATGTTTGACATACCTTATCTGGAGCTCTGTGCATGTTGCCATATTGATGGAAGGACACTGGTGGTTTGGTGGGATCAGTGTGTTGTCTGTGATGAAGATAGGACTTAAGTTCCGACACAGGGAGTACATTTTGTTGTCAGTTTTTCTAAGGTAAAATACCTTTACAATGTCAGTGTTTCATGATGGAAGAAACAGGCATCTTAAATAAGGGCTGAAAACAATTCACAAGTAGAACAAACAAATTGTAACATATCATTGTCTGTAAAGTTACGTTGTTTATTATTAACCGTATTAATTTAAGCAAACTATAGACACTTGACAGAAAATATATGTGCAGCTTATACCTATACTGTAGCAGATTTAAAAAATGTAGAGTTAAGAGAAGGAATAGTCAGTGTTGAGGTCAACAATGGTTTGCAAAGTTTAGAATAAGCTTATCTGCAAGTCAAAAGTGAACTGATCTCAGGTGTTGTGCTTGAAAGACTCTTCGTAAAGGCACTCCTTCCCATCATAAATTATAGAGTCATGGCAACACACAGTATATTTGATTTCTACATAACCATGATAGGGATATTCTACTTTGGATTGCAACAGAATAATTCATATACAGATTCAAGTCCCATATGTCCTGAAATGTTTTTGTATTGTAATATGCATTGAATGCATATATTATAGGATAAGACACCAGTAGCGGGAATATTAGCTGCCTATAATGGTACTTGGGCAATAACTGACTCCAAGGCAGGGATACTTACTCTCTTGGCGCCAAATCTGCCAAATATGTGTATGCAATCCATATCACTTTACATGCTGCAAGTGCAAAGTGTCATTCAAAGCATCTGGTGAATCAGTGTTTTACACTGTTTGTACAAATAAGGTACAAATACCACTCCTTCAGAAAAAAATGATGCACAAACTGTATTTGATTGCAAACTATTATCCAATTGGCAGCTAAATTAAGCATGCACTGATTTGCTTTTTACCCAGTATTGAGGTATTATATTTCACTATGATTGAACGTGGCACATTTATGTACCGTGATAGTCCTGTGATAATATGCATCAAGCTTTACAAGAACTTGGGCAGGTTTTAACAATCGTGCTGTGATGTTGTTAATAGAGTAAAGACAAAGTATCGAGATTTGGATTGGACAGCAAATATTTTCTATTCATGCAGAAATCACACTGTTGATGAGGCTTATGTCAACAGAATGTTTTATAATCAGTGAGAAGTGTCAGTTGTGCTTTTTTGTGATAGATAAAAGGGAACATCACCAAAAAGTGTTGGTTAGTTTTGTTGTGAAATGTACATGAAATGACCCACTTGTTTGGCTCACTACACTCACAATAGTTCCACACAGAACAGGTTCAATATCCAGCACAAATATGGTGAGAGATGTTCTGAAAGCATATGACCTTCATTTCTGAACTGCAAGTTTCATTTCGATCTGCTTTGTTGTATGTAAATGATTTTATTTTATATTTGAAGCTGTAATGAAATGACTTCAAGTTTTGACTCTGTGTTTTTCTAACAACTGGTACCAGGTGCCGTTATTTTTTTAAGGTCAGAAATACAACTTTCTTTAGGAAGAGGTTTGCTCCAGAGACAGCAGAGAGTCTGTGTGGATGTCAACTTCGGCAGCCAAGACATACTGGGTACAGAGGAGGTGTTAAGGCCTGTGTTACTCTCCTTACCCTTACTGTCCATAGACTGTTCAAGTCTTGTTTGTGGGCAGAAATTATAGAAATGAGTGTGAAATGGTTCCAAAAACAATGTGTATCTCACACAGAAAAATCTCTATGTTCATCAAATATCATCTTCTAAAATGCCAATCAAGCATCTAATGTGTATCTCCTTCCTTACTGATGTATGGGGATGCTTATTGTAGCACATTCATACCGAACATTACCACTTAAACCAGTGTATGAAATACAGCCTGTCCGACCGACCGAGACGGTCTCGATTTCTGACGGACGGTCTAAATTTACAGCTAGCCAGCCCAGTGGTCTGGTAAAATTTTTAGATGTTCCATACATATGAGTAAATTCACCATATTTGGTCTGGTTAAGTCCATTTTGGGCTTGTAACATTTTGAACTTAACAGCCCTGATGTCTGACTAGAGTTTTGGCTTATTTCATACACTGCTTAAACACTTCTCTAAAAATAATTTCTGCATCAAGGACATGTAAAATTTGTGTTTACTTTTCCCTTTTTGTACAACTACAGATATTGCCACTCTTCTCTGCTCCATTTTGTTGCTTGAGAATAATTTGTCCTGTAAATCATGAACATATATATATATTTACTTTGGAGATGAAGTAGGATTTTTCCTATTATGATTGATTTGATTAAGCAGACCTCTGAACCTGGGTGAAGGCCGTAGGGTAATGCCATTGCTGACTTGGCATCCAGAGACAGTAATCTGTAACTGCTGCCAATGTCTTTGTGCAAAGTTGATATCACCCAGACTCTCTGTACTGCTGCCATCATGTCACTGTTGCATTTTGTTACAACCCGACAGACCCTGTATGAATATATACTGAGAGAATATTTTCCAGTTTTCATCACCAGGTTTGAATAGAGCTGTGGTGAGGAAAACTGCAAATAATAAAGGAATGCTTGAATTTTCATGTGATCCTTTTTTTGTTCCCTCTATATTTAACAATGGAATTGACTTCCACAGAAATATTTTAAGTTTTGAACATTTGATCTAGTCTTTATCATGATGCTTTTTAAATTTTGTAACTTTTGTCGTCACTTAGTTTTAGACCTGAAATGACTTGACATATACTTTTATATGTAATCAATGTGGCCTGGAATGTTTGCTTGGCATTTACACTGTGAATTGTATTATATATTTATGACTGCAGGAGTGTTTGGTAGGATGTAATTGTACTATTATACATGTTATATTTGAAGTGTATAAATGATAGACTGTGATATGTACTTTCTTCATGTACTGTGCTGCCTTCAGCCCTCCATGGTCGTGTGTGGCGTCTCCACACAGGTGCTTGAGTAATGTCCTCACCAACACTGGAACTCAACTACACTGTTGTAGCAATGCTACAGATGGTAACAGTTAAACATTTGCAATGTCAGAATTACTCTGTAGGTTACTATTTTATATCAACATGCAGAACTTTTCAGTATTTCAGAGTGATAGAAAAATACAAGCTGAGAGTGACATAATAAATCATGATACTCTGATATTTCAGTTTTTTTATCATAAATTACATGTATCAATAAGTAAGATGCTTTTGTTTTGTTTAGTTGTAAAACATGAAAGTCAGGGATGATGAAGGGTGTAAACTGCTGGGAATCAGTGGGGCTCTGGGGCTGGTTTCTCTACACAGCAGCAGGAGGCTGTTTTTTCCACACAGTTTGTGAGAACCCAGTAGGCTAGGCTATAAAAGGGTGAATATATTTAGGAACATGTTGTAACTGGAGGGATTGATCAAAGAAACAAACTATGCCCTTGACAGACATATTGACAAATAAAATTAAGTTTTAAAAAATTCTGATTTTCTTAACCATATGCAATAATATATAGCTATGCAATAAAGTCTCTCACTTTTTATCACCAGTGATCACTGGAATAAAAAAACCTGTCAGCTGGCCAACAGTTTTTCAGGAACACTCCTAGTAATAGAGGCTTGCAGTGGGGAAGCTAATGACATCCTATTTTGCTTATTCACATAACATACAATAATTATTTACAAATCGTCATTAATGATGAAAGCAACATTTTGCTGTAAAATGTCTAGTTGAATCACAACGTCCATGTATAAATATATTTTTTACATATGTACCTGAGTTGCTTAAAATCTAATGTTAAATTGGGTTTGTATCGAAGCACTGTTGTTTTTAAACAAAGTCATATACATAACAAAATGCAATCAGTATTAATAGTATAAACTGAATATTTGTCTGAGTTAATTACAAACAGATATATCATTGACAGTGATCAGAAATGTCAGACAGTGTCGGATATTAGTGCATTTGCTTGTTGAGCTGCTGGTGGCTCATGTGATCGAATGGAAGGATTTGATTTGTTTGTTTATATCTTCAACAAGTAAACCTACACATGATTATGGAGGACTGAAGGCCACATTTGAGTGTCTAACACTGTCATTGTTTTAGATTCTTAATCAATTTTACAGATGCTGGTAATTATGAAGAAGAAAAAAATATTGTTCAACTGTAGAGGAATACCACTTGGTAATAAAGGTATCACTGATTTGTTTTATATAAATGTGTTTTTCAGCAGTTTGACTAAATACACATGATCAACAGGGAAAACATGACCTGTAACTTAGGTTATTTCTTGAGGACAGAATCAGTCAGTTTAGGCAAAGGCCCTGACAACATCAAAAAAGATCACAAGTATTTTAAATGTAATTAAACAGGTCGTTTAGCATGGTACAAAAAGGATTCTGATTATAGTTATGCCAGTTAGTAAATGCTGATAAAAAGTATTGATGATCACCATACATCCAAGCAGATATCCACGTTCTAAATATACATACAATGTGACCTAGCCAGGTACACTACATTGAGGACCAAGTCAAGTGCTTCAAGCACTGCTGGACAGAAGCTTCCCCACTGTTATGGCTTGTCTGGACTCATCATGATGGGGAAGCTGGGGTTTTGTAACCCCAATCTGTCCAATTTCTGGTGAGAATGGGCCATCGGTTCTTCATTCTTGTCATTGGAGCAGATGAAAATAGGAACTGTTTGATCTGGAGGGATGACTTTATGGATGACTATTTCAGACGTTGACACTTACACACCACAACATTTATCACAGTATCAGCAACTCATGTTCCTGTCCAAGATTCAATCATTCAAAGACAAATTTTACATTATTGGTGGTGTTAGTGGCTCATCCTTTTGACTAAATACTGTGAGGATAATCAACCTGTTCTTTCGTAATGACAACTGCTGAGTACAAACGCTTTTATTCAACAACTTACTTTACCCAGATGATACCTGATCTGGAATCCTCTCCCTGAAGAACAATGGTTTTCTCAGTGGACTTTCAATGTGGGGACTCTGTTTGCAGACATCCCACAGGTCCTGGCAGCTTATGTCAGCTGCAAGATGGGTCATGCAGGTCACCAGGTCAGCATCATTTGAATGTGTGTCCATCATTTCAGTAAACTTCTTTACCCATAAAGATCCACTGAATTCATCATCACCAATAACATTAAATCCTGGTACTGTAGCACGAAGTACTAGAAAATCAGCTTCCATAGGGACAGAAATATCCTGTTCAGTTCCACTTCCTGGCTTTAACGCCAGACATGAAGTTATCCCTCTCTCCACTCGGGATGAAGAACACTTTTGGCTTACCAACTAGAGTAGGACATCCTGATGCATTGAACATATCTTTCAGTTCTTTGAAAGGCACTGGAGCTGCATTTGCATCAAGGACACAATGGCGATAATTTATGATCTTCGTTTCAGTGTGGATAACACACACAAAAGCATCAAACTGACTATGATCCATCTCTGCAACCCTGGCCAAGAGTGCTATCATGTCTGTTTTAGAAATGTTTCTATAGAGTCGAGTATCAAATTCAAGCTTCTGGAATGTTCTGTAAAGCTTAGCAGCATCATTTACATAGTACCGATGTATTTCTTCATGTGGGTTTGATTTGGGATTACAAATGATAATTGCCATACCCTTAGGGTTGGAACTTACTTGATATTCTGAAATGAAGAAAGAGTATTATTGATCTCTAATTGTGTCCATCTTTACCAGTTATGGGATATAACTGTTATACTGATTTTGAAACAGTGAAAATATTCTCACTCAGCAATACGCGGTGTCACATGCTTGGCATCAGACCTCATTAACAGTGTAGAGAAACACATGGGGATGGATGGGTAACAATTTAAGTAGAGCACAATTGCTGTATTAAATTGGTTGAATTTTAGGACACTTTATAGATGACAACTTCTTTATTATCTTATGATACTACATATTTTTGTAGTAGTATCATGTACTGCAACACTTGACCTCCAGGACTAATTGCACAAAGTGATCGTAGCACTATGTATGTTAGAGTCAGAGTGACAGTCGTCTTGGTGCTACCTGTGTTAAACCAATAGTAATAAACTTTCGTAAAGTAAGTCTTAAAGCTTATAGGTTTGGAACCAAAGGGAAGAATGTGATTATCTGAATGGTGTTCATACCCATCTGTGACAATGATCCTGATGTCACCCATAAACCTGTTTCGAACAGAGATTCCAGATCAGACAGACGTCCAACATCAGACACAGGGTTACTTGCAGACTTCTTTTCTGCGGAACAGCTGTCATTTCCTCCCTCTAGCGATGAACAGTTGCATCTGAGATCAAGTTTGTTTTGGCGCTGAAGTTGTTTGTATATTTGCGGATAACGTATTTTTATGGCCTCAGTAATGTGGCTTAAGTTGGTCAATTTACTTAGACGGTATGACCATTTTTCGGTGTTAGATGTGTGAGTGTTTCTCAGTACCCGATAATCATCAGTGGATACTGCACCATGTTCTGAAAGGTGTTCAGCGAGGTGCTTGACTTGGACATTTTCCTTCATATTGCAAACGGCACAGACATTGATTTTTGATGGTTTGGCTTTCAGATGTTGTGCTGTTTCACTCAACTTCTTTGCAACGTCTGGATAATCTTCCCCAATAGCTGGTATAAAGTTATTCTGAAATGTACACAAATCTAGAACTTATAACATGAAAACACTTCTCAACAGACTCTAGGTTGCATTGCAATTCCACAAAAAATGTAATCAATGAAAACACCTGTAAGATATTCACATTGTATTGTACATTGTAAACAAACACATAATTGTCAATATTGGTGATGTGTGATCTTGTGCGTAGAGCTCAGATCACAAACCAGTTGAAGTTAAGCAACACTGGCCACGGAGACTCCCTGGATGGGTGGCCGTGTTTAGCAACTTGACTCTTGTCTTCCCTACAACGCGTCAAAACATTCAACACTGGCTTACCATCAAAGTTGCATAGGAAAGTCGACCTCTCATGACATCCAAGAAGGCCTCATTTCTTCGCCGGGATGTGGGGTTTAAGGCGATAATGCTTTCCCGTTCATCGTCCGTCAGAAGCTGATCTTGCATCAGTCTGTCCAGAATGCATGTGCATTCAATGCTTACACTGTGAAGCAGATCCGGTTGACACAGTTGGAATACCTTCAGGTGGATGTAGTCGGCGTCATCTACACCAGTACCTGAATGAATACTGCACTCATTTACAGTGAAACATTTCCCAGTAATGTGAAACCTAAAAACATCAAATATATGTGATATAATTTATATAACTATATTCGAAAATTCAGGTTGCAAATCAGTACAGTGGTGTACAAAATAGCGTGGAAGTATAGATTCAGTTGCAATACTATATATATAAGCAGTGATAATAGCAATAAAGAAAATGATTACAATATTCCCCAAGCTGCAACAGTGGTCAAGTTTCCCCAAAAAGGGCCAAGGCTGAGAATCATCCATGAAAATATATCGATGTAATGTGCTGCCTCTTGTAATGTCAGACATGGTGTGAGGCTACCAAGACTAGAGCGTCCCTTCATTTCGATATGTTTAAAAGTTTCTGTTCTGGACCTACCTGTAACTCTCTAGGGTAGACTGACGGTTTATAGCTATATGTGGTGTCTGTGGTGTAAGTTTCATGTACATCTATAATCAACATTTCTCTTTGAAGGATTATACCAAGGAATTCGTCTTGGTTAAAACCTGTATCACAAAAACGTCAAAAAGACACAGTACTAAGGGTTACATTACCATGATCCTGTTTATGTAAATTATATTGCAACCAAACACATTTTAACTCATTTTTTTGTTCTACTTACCTACAATTTCACTTTTATCAATTTCTAATTCTGTTCTTCTATTGCGAAAGGTTTGCATCAAAAGAGCTTCCATGTACTTCAACTGGTGAAATGTCCGTGTCAGCCCTTCTTGGTCCAAGTCTGGCTTACAGAAGTCTTCACCATATGACCTAATCCTGTCTTCAACGTTATCTAAACCTGTGTGTAAGGTGTTGTGTATCTCATGTAGAATCTGTCTCTGTAATTCCAACGGGACGTCTCCAAGGGCACTCTGTGTCTGAGATATCAGTTCACTGATGTACCTGTTTCTTGCACCTTCCAGAGGAGTAACTCCAGGACTTGCCATCTGAAAACAACAAACAGAGATTGTAGTAGAGTAGAATGGTGATGCAGGACGTAGATGTCCGTGATGTTGAAACAACCATCTGTATCATTCAAACAAACAGACAGTCGAACGCAGGACCCGCAAATCCTTGGAAGATGTTAGTGTATTTTGCAACAACACTGGCTTCACACGGCCAAAGCCTATATATTGTAATCTGGGTAAAACTCTCGCTTTTAGTTCAGTGAATATGGCCATTAGTATTACGTAACTCGTGTATCCGTTAGTTCGAGGGGCGGTGGGGTAGCCTAATGGATTCAAGCATTCGCTCGTCACGCCGAAGACCCTGGTTTGATTCCCAACATGGGTACAATGTGTGAAGTCCATTTTGGTGTCCCTGCCGTGATATTGCTGGGATATTGCTAGAAGCGGCGTAAAACTAAATTCACTCAATCTTCAACTCGCCTGTAATATACTGAATAGAAAAAGAAACTTCACATTGGGAGAAATGAATTATAGTGAAAATGGATAGTACAAGCTAGTTAATATGGGCGAAAATATAATGCGGTGCATGAGCGCGCTCTTTTGTGAAAACTTGAAGTTGCATATGTGCGGGGTCACGTGACCACAATTTCATGTGCCTAACTACCAACCCGTTTGCAGAATTTGCTGGTGATAAGAACAAGGCACGTTAACATTCCTTGAGAGATAAACAATTGAGAGATAAACGGGTTGTCGGCTCGGCTTTTGTATCGATATGAGAATTGCATCGTGCATGAACTAAACGGGTTACTTCACAACCGAAGGCTATTTCATCCATGACTTAAAACACCCAGAACCGTCGACGTACTGTTCCGTAATATATTATGATATTTAGTATTATTTGTAACAGGTATCAGTAATCATTGCAAAAACAACAAAGTCGCGTCTTGAGTAGCTAGCAAGGAGATCACGGACGAGGAAGCTGTGCAGCTGCATTGTGGGATACTGATGACCAAGTGTGGGGCTACCACTCCGTTATTTGTAGGAAATGTGTCTCAAATACATCTCGGTTTTACCACAAGGCGAATTATATACACTTTACATACCTAAAGTGTAGGACATGTGGCGTTTTCTTTTAACTGAAACCTGATTACGGTCAGTATTTCTAAAACAACATGGAGATGAACATGGACAAGTAGAAACGTAAGACCACAGGGCTTCAACAGCAGCATTCTAACTAAACAATAGATGTTGTCACTCGTGCGGATGAAATCAGATCAAATCTAAAGATACACGTACCGTCAGGGGTAGAGAACGAGACTGTGAGGTTGGTGGAGCATGTGATGACTGCTCATGTAACACTTCCTGGTTGTTGTCTATGTTTGTGTATTGACTGATATCGACTTACGGTAGCCACGTGTTACGTTGATTTTCTTTACCGAACGCCTTTGTTTGGCTTCAGTGTGACTGTCAGGCGTATGTGTATCTTTGTGAATGTCGGTGAATGTGCATATTATGAATTCACTTCATGCTTCACGACCACTTCACTGTTGGGTCTCTACCACACCGGTCGTGCAGTGTACAACCACCTGTACACAGCTAGATTCGGTGTGTTGGGTCTCTACCACACCGGTCGTGCAGTGTACAACTTCCTGTACACAGCTAGATTTGGTGTGTTGGGTCTCTACCACACCGGTCGTGCAGTGTACAACCACCTGTACACAGCTAGATTTGGTGTGTTGGGTCTCTACCACACCGGTCGTGCAGTGTACAACCACCTGTACACAGCTAGATTCGGTGTGTTGGGTCTCTACCACACCGGTCGTGCAGTGTACAACCACCTGTACACAGCTAGATTTGGTGTGTTGGGTCTCTACCACACCGGTCGTGCAGTGTACAACCACCTGTACACAGCTAGATTCGGTGTGTTGGGTCTCTACCACACCGGTCGTGCAGTGTACAACTACCTGTACACAGCTAGATTTGGTGTGTTGGGTCTCTACCACACCGGTCGTGCAGTGTACAACCACCTGTACACAGCTAGATTTGGTTAGTTCCCCTCAATAACAGGCTGAAGTCCAGCATACCTTAGCATGTCACGTTACAGTAATGCCTATGTCGCTTGTCCCACAATCATGGCTGGTGGTATATACTTACATATATTGCAGAATACACGTGCTTCCAACATACACCTCGCGATGTACAAAACCTTATGTGCAAAGCGTATTTAATACTGTCGACCACTGGTATTTTGCAAATACGTTTGTATATAGGATCAAACTTTACTTCTTTGGGTGGCAATTGTAGAATCTTGAAGTCAGATAGAACAAATCTTTCAAGGGTATTTAGAAGTGGAATGCATAAGAAAAGCAAGATTTATGGATGTCAGCTTTATTGTGAATAACACGACGTTTCGGAGTTTATGCTTGCTCCTTCATCAGGTGAGATGTCAGATAGAACAAGTATATATGGATGGCAACTTCTTTTATTCTAGAGCACGACGTTTCGATACAGGTTCTTGTATCGTTGTCAAGTATGAATGGTACAGGCAGAGAACAGGTGATATATATATATATATATATACACTAGACTAATTCACAAGGCAAGGCAACAAATAATGTAAACGACCTCAGAACATGCGCGCAAATACACGCGTGCACTTAAACACACATATTTGTTTCTTAAACAGTATGGAGGTCCAGCCAGATATGTGACTGACAACCGGTTGTGTATATTGTCGAAGGCATGCATTACGCTGTGCTCCTAATTCTATATCACGAATGGGCCAGACAGGGATATCTATTACCGTCGTCTTTCTTCCTATTACCGATGTTATCATGACTGAATCATTCTTTGTGTTCTAATGTTCTATGAGGCGTACAGCTTCAATTACTTCCGGGTGCACAACTATCAACAACAGTCACGGAGCCTGTGTTGTATGTAAACAGGTGTGCCTACTGAACACTACTACTTCGTTAAGGCTTCATTTTACGTTTAACTTCCCAGTGTCAGTGTGGGGTGGTGGGTGGAGAATCTGTGTGGGTGTTTTGAGGGAGGGTGGAGAGTCAGTGTGGGGTGGTGGGTGGAGGGTGGAGTCTGTGTGTGGAGAGTCTGTGTGGAGGGTGGAGGTCTGTGTGCTGGGTGGTGGGTGGAGGGTGGAGCGTCTGTGTGGGGTGGGGTGGATGGTGTGGAGGGTGGAGGGTGGAGCGTCTGTGTGTGGGTGGTGGGTGGAGGGTGGAGGTCTGTGTGGGGTGAAGGGTGGACTGTCTGTGTGGAGGGTGGAGAGTGGAGAGTCTGTGTGGGGGGTGGTGGGTGGATGGGGGGTGGAGTGTCTGTGTGGGGGGTGGAGGGCGGAGGTGGTGTGGGTGGAGGGTCTGTGTGGGGGTGGGCTGGGGTGGAGGGTGGAGCGTCTGTGGGGTGGTGGGTGGAGGGTGGAGGTGGGTGGACTGTCTGTGTGGAGGGTGGAGCGTCTGTGTGGGTGGTGGGTGGAGGGTGGAGCGTCTGTGTGGGGTGGAAGGGTGGAGTGTCTGTGTGGGTGGAGGGTGGAGCGTCTGTGTGGGGTGGTTGGTGGAGGAGTGTGTGGGTGAAGGGTCTGTGTTGGGTGGAGGGTGGAGTGTCTGTGTGGGGAGGGAGGGTGGAGGTCTGGGTGTGGTGGGGGTGGGATGGTGGAGGGTGGAGTCTGTGTGCGGAGGGTGTGTGGGGTGGTGTCTGGTGGTGGGTGGGTGGAGGGTGGAGAGTCTGTGTGGGGTGGTGGGTGGACTGTGTGGAGCGGAGGGTGGAGAGTCTGTGTGAGGTGGTGGGTGGAGGGTGGAGCGCCTGTGTGGGGTTGAGGGTTGAGGGTGGACTGTCTGTGTGGTTTTGGGGGTGGAATGTCTGTGTGACATTTGTCCACTTTCTAAATGTAGTCAGAGGGGTACACGGAGTCCTTGGTCTAGACTACCAGTTGTCCATATTTGTGGAAGCCGGGGTGGCTGAGCGGGTTAGGTGCCTGACTTTGTGTGCTGGCGATAATGTGTCTGACTCTGAAGGTGTTGGTTCGAATCCCGCATGGGACTCAACCCCCCAGTAATAGAATCTGTACTTTACTGAGTGTAATCCCAAATGTAACATATGTAACATTGGACCACTTTCTTAATGGCATTGTGTATTCATTCCAAGAACGGCGGCGTATCGTACGTCACGTTATCAGACGTTTCTCTGTTCCTCGCAGACTTCGCGTGTCTTGTACTAGGGGTGGTCATACACGCTACTAGTGTGACGTGTCTTGTACTAGGGGTGGTCATTCACGCTACTAGTGTGACGTGTCTTGTACTATGGGTGGTCATACACGCTACTAGTGTGACGTGTCTTGTACTAGGGGTGGTCATACACGCTACTGGTGTGACGTGTCTTGTTCTAGGGGTGGTCATACACGCTACTGGTGTGACGTGTCTTGTACTAGGGGTGGTCATACACGCTACTAGTGTGACGTGTCTTGTAATAGGGGTGGTCATACACGCTACTAGTGTGACGTGTCTTGTACTTAGGTGGTCATACACGCCACTGATGTGACGTGTCTTGTACTAGGGGTGGTCATACACGCTACTGGTGTGACGTGTCTTGTACTAGGGGTGGTCATACACGCTACTGGTGTGACGTGTCTTGTACTAGGGGTGGTCATACACGCTACTGGTGTGACGTGTCTTGTACTAGGGGTGGTCATACACGCTACTAGTGTGACGTGTCTTGTACTATGGGTGGTCATACACGCTACTGGTGTGACGTGTCTTGTACTAGGGGTGGTCATACACGCTACTGGTGTGACGTGTCATTTAACTTGAGTGGTTTTGCATGTGTGTGACAATTTTCCATTACGTTGAAAGCTCGTTTTAGCTACCCTACCTCAGTTCAGCCTCTTATCATGCCCGTTTGCTGTATGGCAATCATATTTAATGTTGATTTCTTTAAGAATTTGATCTTGTCAATACATGTTACTTTCATATATCATTCGGGGTTTAACGCTATGGTGAAGCTTCTTTTGGTCGTCAGTTTTGCACAAATCCATTTTTTTTCTGCAAACTATTGTTTCTTTTTAATCAGTTTACCAGTTGAGGCAATTATCTTGAAATTAGGGTTCCCGGAGTACTAGTGGCGAAGAATGCATTTATCCATTGTATTATTCTTATTCACCCCTTTTGGAATATTGTAAAAATTAGCGAGATGTCAAGGGTTTACGAAAATGCCCTTTCCATCGGAAGCACATTCTCCTCACACACAAGCTAGACATGAAAAAGAAAGAAAAAGATTTTGAGAATATAGGACTCCTGTAGCTGCGGCAAAAGCCATAGAAATATACTAATTCATGGCCAAACATAATCTTTGTTTTTGAAGCGTTTGAAAAAATATTCGCCAAAACGTCTCTAAGAAAACATGCAAAGCAGGATGCACGTGCAAGTTAGCTTAAAATCATGCGGTATTGGTCACTATAGAAAGGCAAACGCTGTCTTTAATTTCGTCATTTGTTTTTGCCTGAAAAAGATGAAATCATCATGCCACGACTAAGTGCCGCCATTCAAACCATCGCCATTGGCCTGCTTGAAGCTGGGGAATTACAGTTTGCAGCTGCCCGACATTTCAACGTTCATAGGACCACCATATCTCGCCTTTGGGATCGTTCCTTGCAGACCAATTCCGCCCAAGATCGCACGAGAAAGGGCCGTCCAAGAGTTACCACCCAAGCCCAGGACCGCTACATCCGGGTTGCTCACTTGCGTCATCGTCTTGCCACAGCCGTGGAGACTGCACAACGCACCCCTGGTTTGAGAAGAATTTCCGACCAAACTCTCAGGAATCGATTGCGTAACGTGAGGATTCCACCAGGAAGGAGAGACTTTCATCGCACAATCGCTTGCGGTGGTGTCGTACAGTCCAGAACTGGAACCTGAGAAACTGGAGGCGAGTCTGGTTCAGCGATTTCTTCTTCACCGGCGAGATGGAAGACAGCGTGTTTACCGTCGGAGAAATGAACGCTTTGCCCCTAATTGTATTCGACAGGTCGACAGAATTTGTGGAGCCAGTGTCATGGTGTGAGGTGTGATATCCAGCGCACAAAGATCTGATTAAGTGTTGGTTCAGGGGAATTTGACAGCAAATCGGTGCACCAACGAAATCCTTGCACACCACAAGCTCCCGATTATGGACCCACAGAGGGAGTTGTTCCAGCACGACAACGATCCTTCACATTCAGCTCGCGTCACGGTCCGCTACCTAGCCAATTCTAACGTCAATATTTTGTCATGGCCTTCCCGATCAGTAAAATTAGTGGAAAAATTCACTGAACCTCCCAAAAATTGGTACAGAAATGGTTTTGTGTTGATATCGTTTACAATAGTTATGTAAACAATATATAAAAAGTCCTCCCTTGGATGTTGATGCTAAGTGGCTTTTTGGGGGCAAAAACTATGAAAAATGGTATTTTTCAATTATTTTTTTTTATCTGAAAATAAGTCCAGAAAATGGTATAAAATCTTGCAAAACATACAACTGAAGTGTACAAAATAGTAAATAATGAAAATTAAAACTGAAAAAAAATTATGACATGAGGTTTGAACTTGGATTTTGGACACTCCAGCACACTGGAAACAAGTAAATGAGAGTTATCTCCCCTTTGTATACAATAGATTGAAGTAGCAGAATGGAAAGGAAAGGTTATATCTTTTATAAAACTCTAACTAGATGAGGCTATAGTTAGCCAAATAGATAAAGGATTAAAAAGACAGCTAAAAGCTACAATTAAAAGAGAGAGATGAGGAGGAGGACTGAGGTGATTCTGCTCCCATAATTAGCCCACAGAACTATATGCACTGCGGCCGTGTAAGACTACGCACCTTGGTGATAAATGGGACATTCTGTATCAAGATTTAACAGAAACATATGCCAGAATGATAGATTAGGAAAATATGATACCATTTATATTTTCTATGCTATTAATTTTAAAACAATTTCAAAAGGTGATTGAAGGAAAAGTTTTTAACTTTAACTGGCAACTACATATTATTATGTGAGCAGAGTGAGTTAGTATGTTTTTACGCCGCTTTTAGCGATATTCCAGCAATATCAAGGCGGGGGAAAATAGAAATGGGCTTCACACATTGTACCCACGTGGGGAATCGAACCCGGTCTTCGGCATGACGAGCGAACGCTTTAACCACTATGCTACCCCACCGCCCCCCTTATGTGAGCAGAATTGAGTGAACCCTTGCAAATATTAATAGTATAACTGGTGTTTCTTTATCTGATTTGAAATCTCAGCAACATTTATAAAACAGACTAAAATCTTCATGAAAAATTTGAAACTGATTCACATAAATTAGATATATGACACATATTTTTACTGAAAAACATTTTTTTCTTAAAATTGGAAAAAACCATTAACGTAGGCTCCTTATAGCTTGTAGTGAGTGACTTTAGTTTTACGCCGCGCTCAACAGTATTCCAGCTATGGCGGCGGTCTGTAAATAATCAAGTCTGGACCAGACAATCAGTTATCAACAACATGAGCATCGATCTACACAAATGGGAAACGATGACACGTGTCAACCAAGTCAGCGACCACCCGATCCCATTAGTCGCCTCTTACGACAAGCATGGGTTACTGAAGATCAATTCTAAACTGGATCTTCACGGGTGCTGGGCTACTTGATCAAAGCTCTAGAAAGGTTTTGAAAGCACAACCAGTATTGTCCTGTTTACTGCTAGTAAAAAATTTAATAATATTGGTATTTTTTAAACTGAAATAACTAATGGACAAATACTTTAAGTATTTCAAATACTTAAATAGTAGGTGGTGCATGCTTGTTTATCAACCATCTTTAAATTTTGCTCAGGAAACGAAAAGATCTCTGACTGACAGAGGGATGACTATATATCCCATGGTATTACATGTCGTTGGGGGTAACTGTCATGAAATCATGTACAATTCAATGTACCGGTAAGTGAAAACCTATTGCAAGCACCGTTGAATCAAATCACCTCACCAAACCACATCTCAAATATTCAAGTTAGCCTGAACACAACCCTTCAAATTATTGGACTTCCTTTACTCAGAATATCTTCTGTTACTGTTAAGTTTTGCTTTGAATGGCATTGTCACCAAGCACGATACTCGAAATTAATTCAGATATACAGACTATGAGACCAAGGGTATCTCTGTCAAGCCCTTGGTGTTCAGGGTCACCATCACTATAGTTCAAGCCAACCGATATGTTAATAATATCTTGTTCATTATTACAATCTCTAGTTACAGAAGAAGGAGCTAAGTGCAACGCTTCCGAAAATGGGTGTACACAGGGTCAGGTCATTCAATTTGCAACAGGTAATGCAGATCAATCTGAGAACATGGATTAACGAATACCGATGACGTTTCTGCCAATTAGGTGACTGTTTGCCAAGAATGCTGAGGTGTTAATGCGCTAAAAGGGATGGGTTCATATGTCCTGGGTTCATATGTTACGGGGATGCTGAATCAAATTGCTTGATGTCTTGAACAATTCATGTAGAATATAAAATGAATCACAAGATTGTATCATTCTCAGTATTGAGTTATGTCACCTTCGTGCCTATGATCAACCTGAATCCCAGACTCAAAGCTGTATTTGCTCAACTTACGTGTTTGTGAGCGGTCAAGACAAAGACGTACAATTTTGGTACACATTTCGACAAGCCACATATATTAGGTTAACCAGAGTCAAGTGATCTACACAGATTCATATTCATGTTGAAGTCAGCTGGTTGTATTTGGCAGATAATATCTCACATAGGACACTGTAATGGATTACTGTGAGAATTTGTCACCCATATGTTGACATGGAAGTTCCATCATGCATGATCTGGTCCCCTGTACTTCAATCGGTTCCATGAGGTTACAGCAGAAAAATATTGATGTGGATTTCAGTCTTTAGCAATAAATACACTCTTCTTTTAGTAAACCTAAACCTAGTGTCATGGACAAATACCTGGAGAGCAAAGGCACCACTTAGTTTCTTAATTGAACTCCTATTGGCTTTGGATATAGCCGTTGCAAGTATACTACCATGGACAAAGTCAAACGTATTGCCAAGGAAACAATAAATACACATTTCAACATCTTAAAATAGCACAGGGCTCAAGTTCATAACTTGATCTCTCTCTCTGTTCAAAGTTTATGAATGAATATGTGTTAGTTTTAGAGATATAACAGCTTCTCCATATTGATAGAGGATAGTTCCCTTTCAGATTAATCATAACTTTGATGAGGCAAAAAGAGGAACTAAATTGCATGTTCCTGAAGTTGTGTTTATTTTACCCTTGAAAATAGAAAATATATGCTCTGAAAAGTCTTTTATCTATGGTTTTATTCAAATTATGACTTTTCCAGTCCATGTATTAGTAGTTCCATGTGTCCTCTTTGAAAATATGCATATAAAAGTACAATTGGGTCTCAGTATGAGATTTTAAAAATTATTCTCTGAAAAATTTTAACTTTTCAATTTTTTTACCCCATAATAGGATTTAGCATACATCTATTTGACTTTTATAACCCATGTATTAGTAATACCTTGTGTTCTCTTTGAAAATATCCATAAAAAGTACATTTGTGTCTCAATATGAAATTTTTAAAAAATATTCTCTGAAAATTTCATTTTTTTAACTTTTTACCCCAAAATAGGACTTCGGATAACATTATTTGACTTTTCTAATTCATCTATTGGTAGTACCTTGTGTACTCTTTGAAAAAAATATATATAAAGGTAAATTTGTTTCTCAATATGAGATTTTATAAATTATTTAATGAAGATTTCGATTTATAAACTTTTTACCCCAAAAATTAAGACTTAGCATCATATTTCAAGGGAGGACTTTTAAATATTCATTTGTTATAACTTAAACATGTTGAAAACACTCAAATCAAATCTGTATCAATTATTTGGAGGTTTTGTCACATTTTGACTGGACTAATTCGCACGGACCCCACCCAGAACATCACAATAAACAACATCTTAGTGAACACATTGACCCCACCCAGAACATCACAATCATGAACAACACCTCAGTCAACACACTGACCCCACCCAGAACATCACAGCCACCAACAACATCGACAACAACAGCATCCGGAACACTCATACATCTACATTCATCTGTTAACCAAACACAACCACAAACAGAGAAGGACCCGACGTTACATGCAGCTCCAGTCACGATGTCTCCGGCCATGACGAACCCTGCTCGCGGGGCGATGAGCAATACAAGTATTGTAGGACTCGTTATTCTGTCCAATCTCTTGGAACACTCAATGTAGACCCACAGCCACATCATAACGAGCGAGACAGATATATACATATTGATGGAAGGAATTACTTGACAACATCCAAAGTGTAAACTCGAGATGGGTTATCTTGATTCAGTGTATACTACCTTGTTGACAAGGTACATGGTTAATAGCTTAGTTACCGTAAATACAGTAGATATCTTTGTTTCATTTAGGATGTTCAAACGCCACATATATGTAAGTACAGGGTGCTTTTTGTCTGTCACGCGTTATGTCATACCTTTCAGCATGATACACACGAACCTGAATCCAACTCCTTGTTACCAGAGCGTCACGTTCACTGTGTGGGTTATCAATACAGTGAGAATACACTTCCTGGTGTGACCTGGGTAGGGTGGGACCTGTATCAGGGAAGGTAATATTATGCTGCCCTGGTTTCATACTGCGTGACACTGTTTCAAGGTAAGTTCCTCTTTTCTGAAGTTCCAGCCACACAAGGCTTTTCCTCAAAGTTAAACATAAACTGACCTTTTTAGGTGAATGTTAACGTTAGTGTATGTGTCGTTTATTGATGAACTGTATTGTAATCGTGGTACATTATTCCTGTTACGATTCAGTAGAAGATCACGAGGTTTGTGCTACAACAATAACCAGTTGTCATACATTACTATCTAATGCATGCAGTGGTATGACAGACACTCTATTGCACTCTTTGGAATAAAGCAAACCCCGTAATAGCCTAGAAAATGTACATACTACTCAAGACATTGTATGAAACATTCTAGAGGGTATTTAGAACATAGCTCACATTACATAAAGACCAGCGGTTGTGTGACGGTCACCTTATCACCCTTCGTGTCCAACCTACACCTATTGAAACATTCTAGGAGGTATTTAGAAAATAGCTCGAATTACATCAAGACCAGCGGTTGTGTGACGGTCACCTTATCACCCTTCGTGTCCAACCTACACCTATTGTAGAAGCTTGACCATTGTTTCTGCCAGTTGAACTTTATTATCACGGACTTCATTGCCACTACCATTGCCACTGTTTTATATACAGCCATTGAATATAGTAATGCCCCTACATAGTGCACTGCCATTGGAAATATCTAAACGTAACGTGTGTTGATTTGTAAACCTAGTTCACTGTAAAATAGAATCCTAAGTTGTTGGATTCGCACTGATATCTTTTTCGTATAGACTTCAGTGTTATTATAAATAAAATATTCGTTCAACATAGGAAACAACACGCACGAGAAATTTGGGTCTCTTCCGAGGTTGAAATTAAAAGTATCACTTTTCAAAGACATACGGACGCACTAGGACAGATGCCAGCATCTTGCTGCCTTGCAAGTCATTGTTCTGTGTGCTTTTCTAGTCGAAATTACTTGCGTGGATGTCAATAAATTCTCCTAAGTTTATTATATTTGGCTCCTAAGCGCATCCATAAACCTTTTATTTGTTAAGTATTTCAACTGGAAGTCCCCAATGACACCGTACACCTGCATATAGACCTCTGTATTCCAGGACAATGACTGTTGGACCTGTCAGCTAACTGGAGTATATCGTTCACAGCTGTTCTTGTGTAAGGTTTGTCTCAGTACGCCAATCAACGTGGTTAATACATGTACAAGTCGGAACCATTTACAATATTATAGAGTTAGGTATTGCATATGTGGGTATTTGGTGGATACAGCTTACGAGTCGTTCTCCTTGTAGTTGTGTAGAGGATTTAGGTCTGTTCCAGTGCACGGTAGCAATATGCTCTCTGAATGGGTACCTGGTGACCTGACAAATATATATCAACTCTTACTTTGGGATGTTACAGTGAAAAGATGGAAGCTGGTCTTTAGGCAACATAACGTGTCAGTCGATAAAGGCCTACGTTCATCACTTAAATATATTTTATTATTGAGGGGAAAACTTAAGTCACATTAAGTAAGCAATAACCAATATTAACTACACAGTATGTGCCGGGGGTAACACCAGGGGAGAGACTATACATTCCTTGAGTGGCATTTTTAAATGTTGGAGAGTCAGATAAGGACAGGCGTTATGAATGAACCACTTGTGTATATAGCTGTTTGACAACGATACAAGGATCTGTATCGAAACGCCTCACCACATGAATGAGAGACAATACAGTTTGTAATGTGAAAAGGAATATATTATTTATTTACATACCACTTGTTCCTTGTCACCAGTCACATCCTCTACAACCGACAACAAGCCGGTACGTACATGACTGTACTTTACAGATATTAATTCTTTAACTTTATACTCTGACAAGAAACGGGCAGAGTGTTTCAGAAAAGCTCTACAGGATCACCAGCTGTATGATTCATTGTGAAGTAAGATTTGCCAGACAACAATATCTTCCAGGGTGTTAACATTTTCATAATTATGAGAAAAGCAAGAGTTATGGATGTCAATACTTCTTTATTGTGAATAACACGACGTTTCGGAGCGTATGCTTGCTCCTTCATCAGGTGAATGGTAGGATGATGATGGTTTGAGGTTTAACGTCGGCTTCTGACTGTAGCCAATGTCGCCGACGGGGTAGGTGGGATATAAGATAATAATAAATAAGTTTATAATAAGGAATAAACCACCGTACCCCCAAAAATGTAAATGCTGGGGCGTTAACTTAAGTGGAATTTGGAATAAAAAAGTTTAAAACAGATAAACGAAATAAATAGTAAAAGCCGAGTTAATGAAGGGTGAATGGTAGGGACTGCAAGGGGGATATATATACATACATGCGACACTACAAAGAAAACATGTATAACAAGTTTAACACTGTTGAAGATTGAATATGTCAAACAAACATGAGGCCAGTGATACAGTAAAACAACATGGTAATAGATGTGATATAATAGAAACACGAGGAGGCAGTGATAAGCTAAAAACAACATGGTAATGGCTCAGTAATTGATAAGGTATAGAATAACACAGGGAGGCCAGTGGTACAGTAGTACCGCATAAACATGAGGTAAGGGAGGCCAGCATGCACTACAAACAAGAGGCCAGTGATACAGTGGTACCGTATAAACATGAGGTAAGGGAGGCCAGCATGCACTACAAACAAGAGACCAGTGGTACAGTGGTACCGCATAAACATGAGGTAAGGGAGGCCAGCATGCACTACAAACAAGAGACCAGTGGTACAGGAGGACGTGGTACCGCATCAACATAAACATGAGGTAAGGGAGGCCAGCATGAGGCAAGGGAGGCCAGTGATACAGTGGTACCGTATAAACATGAGGTAAGGAAGGCCAGCATGCACTACAAACAAAAGGCTAGTGGGTTGTTGAGGTGGTGATAAGCATAGGTGATGAACATGGGATGAGAAGGTGTGTATTTAGATAAGTGAGTCCCAAGCACATGGTAAATAGATCCCTTGATCACGGTTGATGGCTGACTGTTGACTGTTCTCTCCGTATGTCTATGGCTTCCTGTAGCTTCCTTTGGCGCCAGTTGTTGCTGGACATGATTTTGGTGGCTTCCCATTTGATGGTGTGGTCCTTGTTCTTGAGGATATGTTCTGATATGGCGGATTTCTGGTCGAGCTTGTTGACGGAGGCGTGGTGTTCCTTGAGCCTTGTGTTGATGGGTCGCAGCGTTTCCCCGATGCACTGTTGTCCACAACTACATGGAATCTGGTAGATGCATCCACTTGGGTTGGGGCTTGCAGTGCTGGATCCTCTGCCGTTGGCTCTGAGAAGATTATTGATGGTCTTGCCACTGGAGAATGCGACGTCAATACTGGCTTGGTTCTTCATAATTATGATTTTAAAGGTGCGTGTACTCCCAAAACATAAGTCTCGATAAGGTGTAGATCTGCTCTGGTGTGAAATGGATATAACATCTGCATGGTAGCAAGGCCAACTGGATATAACATCTATATGCCAGCAAGGCCAATTAGATATAACATCTATATGCCAGCAAGGCCAATTAGATATAACATCTATATGCCAGCAAGGCCAATTAGATATAATATCTATATGCCAGCAAGGCCAATAGATATAACATCTACATGCCAGCAATGCCAATAGACATAACATCTGCATGCCAGCAAGGCCAACTGGATATAACATCTATATGCCAGCAAGGCAAATTAGATATAACATCTATATGCCAGCAAGGCCAACTAGTTATAACATCTATATGCCAGCAAGGCCAACTGGATATAACATCTATATGCCAGCAAGGCAAATTAGATATAACATCTATATGCCAGTAAGGCCAATTAGATATAACATCTATATGCCAGCAAGGCCAACTAAATATAATATCTATATGCCTGCAAGGCCAATTAGATAAAACATCTAAATGCCAGCAAGGCCAATTAGATATAACATCTATATGCCAGCAAGGCCAATTAGATATAACATATACATGTCAGCAAGGCTAACTGGATATAACATCTACATACCAGCAAGGCCAACTGGATATAACATATACATGTCAGCAAGGCCAACTAGATATAACATATACTTGCCAGCAAGGCCAACTGGATATAACATATACATGTCGGCAAGGCCAACTAGATATAACATCTAAATGCCAGCAAGGCCAATTAGACATAACATCTATATGCCAGCAAGGCCAATTAGATATAACATATGCATGTTAGCAAGGCCAACTGGATATAACATCTACATGCCAGCAAGGCCAATTAGATATAACATATACATGCCTACAAGTCCAACTAGATATAACATCTATATGCCAGCAAGGTCAACTGGATATAACATCTATATGCCAGCAAGGCCAACTGGATATAACATCTATATGCCAGCAAGGCCAATTAGATATAACATCTATATGCCAGCAAGGCCAATTAGATATAACATCTATATGCCAGCACGGCCAATTAGATATAACATATACGTCAGCAAGGCCAATTAGATATAACATCTATATGCCTGCAAGGCCAATTAGATATAACATATACGTCAGCAAGGCCAATTAGATATAACATCTATATGCCAGCAAGGCCAATTAGATATAACATATACATGTCAGCAAGGCCAACTAGATATAACATATACATGCCAGCAAGGCCAATTAGAAATAACATATACATGTCAGCAAGGCCAAATAGATATAATGTCTATATGACAGAAAGGCCAACTGGATATAACATCTATATGCCAGCAAGGCCAATTAGATATAACATATACATGCCAGCAAGGCCAACTGGATATACCATCTATATGCCCGCAAGGCCAACTAGATATAACATCTACATGCCAGCAAGGTCAATTAGATATAACATATACATGTCAGCAAGGCCAAATAGATATAACGTCTATATGCCAGCAAGGCCAACTCGATATAACATCTATATGCCAGCAAGGCCAACTGGATATAACATCTACATGCCAGCAAGGCCAACTAGATATAACATCTATATGCCAGCAAGGCCAACTGGATATAACATCTACATGCCAGCAAGGCCAACTAGATATAACATCTATATGCCAGTAAGGCCAATTAGATATAACATCTATATGCCAGCAAGGCCAACTAAATATAATATCTATATGCCTGCAAGGCCAATTAGATAAAACATCTATATGCCAGCAAGGCCAACTCGATATAACATCTATATGCCAGCAAGGCCAACTGGATATAACATCTACATGCCAGCAAGGCCAATTAGATATAACATATACATGTCAGCAAGGCCAACTGGATATAACATCTACATACCAGCAAGGCCAACTGGATATAACATATACATGTTGGCAAGGCCAACTAGATATAACATCTATATGCCAGCAATGCCAATTTGATATAATATATACATGCCAGCAAGGCCAACTGGATATAACATCTATATGCCAGCAAGGCCAACTTGATATAACATATACATGCCAGCAAGGCCAACTGGATATACCATCTATATGCCAGCAAGGCCAACTAGATATAACATATCCATGTCAGCAAGGCCAACTGGATATAACGTCTATATGCCAGCAAGGCCAATTAGATATAACATATGCATGTCAGCAAGGCCAACTGGATATAACATCTACATGCCAGCAAGGCCAACTATATTTAACGTCTACATGTCAGAAGGCCAATTAGATATAACATCTATATGCCAGCAAGGCCAACTAGATATAACATCTATATGCCAGCAAGGCCAACTGGATATAACATCTATATGCCAGCAAGGCCAATTAGATATAACATCTATATGTCAGCAAGGCCGATAGATATAACATCTATATGCCAGCAAGGCCAACTAGATATAACATCTATATGCCAACAAGGCCAACTAGATATAACATCTATATGCCAGCAAGGCCAACTAGATATAACATCTATATGCCAACAAGGCCAATTAGATATAACATCTATATGCCAGCAAGGCCAATTAGATATAACATCTATATGCCAGCAAGGCCAATTAGATATAACATCTATATGCCAGCAAGGCCAATTAGATATAACATATACGTCAGCAAGGCCAATTAGATATAACATCTATATGCCTGCAAGGCCAATTAGATATAAAATATACGTCAGCAAGGCCAATTAGATATAACATCTATATGCCAGCAAGGCCAATTAGATATAACATCTATATGCCTGCAAGGCCAATTAGATATAACATATACGTCAGCAAGGCCAATTAGATATAACATCTATATGCCAGCAAGGCCAATTAGATATAACATATACATGTCAGCAAGGCCAACTGGATATAACATATACATGCCAGCAAGGCCACTTAGATATAACATATACATGTCAGCAAGGCCAATTAGATATAACATATACATGCCTGCAAGTCCAACTAGATATAACATCTACATGTCAGCAAGGCCAATTAGATATGACATCTATATGCCAGCAAGGCCAATTAGATATAACATCTATATGCCAGCAAGGCCAACTGGATATAACGCCCCTCCGTGATAACCGTAGTCATTCATCGATCTGTTGCTGTACTCGTCCATCACTGGATTACACAATGTTTACAATGATGCGAAAGTCGTCCCATTATTGATCATTATCTGTACCTGGAACATGTTGGTATTGCTTGTCCACTTCATCCTGCTTTATGAAATACTATAAAACGAGATGCATTAGAAAGCAGCACACTAGTTCCACTGTGAGCCAGTAAGTGAGTGTTCGGGATGAAGTGATGAAGTACAACAGCAAGTAAATTGTCATAAGCCAAAGACCTTAACTAAAGGGAGTCTGGAACTCGACCTTGTAAATCGAAGGACGCTAATCGCTACAGTGCATTCCACCCATGCCCTGGGTTATCAACTCGTGAAGATCCGGGCTAAAATTGATCTTCACCAACCCATGCTTCTCGTAAGAGGCGACTAACGGGATCAGGTGGTCAGGCTTGCTGACTTGGTTGACACATGTCATCGTATCCCAATTGCGTAGATCGATGCTCATACTGTTGATCACTGGATTGTCTAGTCCAGACTCGATTATTTACAAACAGCCGCCATATAGCTGCAATATTGCTGAGTGCGGCGTTAAACAACAACCAACTAACCCAGGTTATC
Source organism: Haliotis rubra (assembly GCF_003918875.1). Classification (NCBI taxonomy): domain Eukaryota; kingdom Metazoa; phylum Mollusca; class Gastropoda; order Lepetellida; family Haliotidae; genus Haliotis; species Haliotis rubra. Next base: position 340,936 of record NW_025767642.1, read on the forward strand.
AACGACGTGATAGGTTGTAACTTTCCTGCCTCCGAGACCGGAAGTAATATTTGTTATTGAAAGTGATGTGCTGAAACAGTTCCTGATTCCGTGTGTCTCAGAGTATAGATAATGTGTGTGATAATGCTGAACAGTAAATGCAGTAATTTAACACACCTATGAATGTGAAGAGACCCAGCTGGATGAGGTCATGTTGATATTTAACACAGAACACACGTCACGAGGACAAGGAACCTGCCACCTCTGGGTAGAAAGTGAAATACGATACTTCCCGCTGGTTATAGTGTTCACAGCGCACGAACAGCCTCCAGTCTGGCAGGTTCTAACTTGAGGTGAATATATTACAGCCAGAAACATTCAAACATTTTAGTAGTTTAGAGAATTGTTTTCAACACAAAGCTCGCAGTGGTACATGCGTGCCTAGCTACCATGTTTGCTATTTGTGTGGACACTGAACAGAAAAATATCAAACTTCAACGCCAGAAACTAATTGATCTTGATTATTTCCCCCAACATATTCTTTTGGACGTGAAAAGGATTGTTCTCAATATTTCAAGAGATTGACTTTTCAACATGTGTATTATCACCTGAGTGGATGCAATCAGTTTTAAATTGGTTTTTTTTTTCAGTACACCAAATACGAAGGCAAACAGATATGTGTTTCATATGTGCAGGTGAGAACCATTATTTGTTTTAACTAGTTGGTAAGTAGATTTCTAATTAACATCTCCAATGGCTCTTTTCCTTGTAATTTGTGAATAGTATTTCCCTTGGGCTAAATGTTAACTTTTACTTTGGGCTGTAACAATGATGAATGAGCGTGGAAAATATATAATTCGAAACATGCATGGAACATTCATTTGAACATATCGTTAACTTATGTACCTCCTAATATAGACACACCGTACTAGGTGTTCCGTGTCTATCACATATGCACATTAATACCAGACTACCGACTACTACTATTACATTTTTTTGCAGATCACGAATAAAGATATATCTATATTTACAGCCTACCTCGTCCTTGTCACCATGACGCGTGCAGCCCCGACTGGAAGTACATGCTGCTATGATACCAATGTTGATTCGTTGAGCGCCTACTGTGTAAAGGAAGGGGCAGGGTACGTTTCTGAAATCCTTTACAATATTACCAGTAGTATGATTCATTATGAAGTACGATTTCCTTATAGAATATTTTAAATGCATATTGGAAAATAAATATTGGATCAAAGTAATCTGTTGAACCGAACAGCAGTGTTTCCATAGAAAATAGTTGCTGTGAATACTTAGAAAGAAAACTTTACATTCTAATTCAACTTAGTATGTAACACGAGCTCTGATTGGTCAATGCTATAAATTTCCGGCGGTATAATCAGCATTATATATACGGTCGCAATTTGAAAACCGATTCACCAAAACCTTTGAATGTATCTCTACACTATTGAGGTAACGCTGCTTTGCAGGACATTGTCATTTGCAGAAGCCATAGGTCATTTAACTCCCCTATCCAGCTAAAATGGGTGGAATTTGTGTTTAAAAAGACAAAACAGAAACATAAATTTAATTTTAAGTTCAAACAACTTACTCGCAACGGGCTCTTGACCCAACAATGTTAGATCATGAAACAAGATTTATGACGTCATTATGGAGCGTGACGTCACCTGCTGTGACGTCATTTGACAACAGAACTGATAATGGCCCGTAGTTGAGGAATCAGCGGGCCGCTCATTCCTGTAACTTGAAGGCTGTTTAATCATAATACCGTCCATTTTATCTATAATACTATGACCAATTCATCATTGTCAGATTAAGTCTGTGTGCACATAATAAACCTGTGTAGTTTGAAAAGGGACTACTTTTTCTGGTGATGGTGTAAGTTCAAGGAATGATATGATTAACCTTTGACCTATAGGAACTTTGACCTGGTTTAAATAATGAATTTCTTTCACGAAAAAATAGCGTAAAACGAGTTGAATTAGAATGGGGATAACTGCGCGTCGCCGATATAACTAAATTTGCGGCTATATAACCACCGGTATACGTCCCCAATTCGTCAAACACAGTACAGTTATCCCCTAATAATCATTAATCATTTAAGTAACATTATAAGTCTCACTATACCGATATCAAAGTTTCTATGAAGCATTTCCTTATAGATTTGAAATATGCTGTGGGAGTATATAAATATTCAAAGGAAAAGTTCAGGTATCGAGAAGCACTAATGCTAGATTTACATTGGACTTCCTTAACAGGTGCAGCAGGGTGTGGTGTAGACGCGATATTAATGAACTTGACGTTTCATTGCAAATGACGTGATGATGAGCAGTCGGGCGTTTTGGCTAATCATCTAACGAAACATCAGCAAATCTCAGTCACATGCGCCTATTACACTGTTATTTATCTTAAGTAAGATATGAAATATTATTAGAAAAATATAAAATATAAATGCTTTATCATCCAAAACTGTTTTCCACAGGAGATATCGCTTGTGTGAGATCATATGATATCTCCTAGGAGATATCGTTTTGACAATAGATATCGTACAATGCCCTGACAATGCTATGACGTCATAAACTTGATGACGTCACAATGCTATAACATCACTGCACTGCAAGTCTAATGGTAGTACAGAGTACATTTTCATTGAAAACTAATGAAGTATGATTTTGATGATAAAGAGAGTATCTCACCCTCGTGTCTACTGATATCAATTATATCAACACTCGTTGATAAAGGTAGAAATATCCTCGGCTAGCCTCGGATATTTGTAACTTTATCAACTCGTGTTGATATAAGTGATATCAGTAGACACTTGGGTGAGATTCTCTATCTACCAAACAAATAGTATGGGTAATAGCAGTTGTCACATGTGAATCGTATTCAGTCTGTCGAACTCTGAACATTGTCGGTATATGTAACATCTACACGTCTGCAAGTCGTTTATCGGGTTCATAAGTTTTTCTCACATGGAATGCTGGATAACTATAAGATTAAGTATACCTCTAACACCCCTTAATGCATAGTTATAGACAGCGAACGGATGTTGCTCAGGAAAACCGACATCAAAGCGGACGGATATTTACAAATTTGCAGGTATGGACTCTGCTGTTTACCGTGGGCTTGATTTAGATCTTGATAACTATGAATCAAACACCGTCTACAACTTTTACAGTTAACAGTTACTGTTCTTTAGGTCTACCTGATGATGGGGCCAGAACAAGCCCTGAAACGTTGTACCAAACATTAAAAAGAAGATCAAACCCAGAAAATTCTCTATGTTCAACTTTTACCAGGTTGTTATAAGGTTAATCCAGAAATAGGTTCGTATACAGTATGAAATCTGAATAATAAAGAGATAACATTCAAATGCACAGCTTACAATCATAATAGGCAGTAAGCAATAGGTCAAATAAGTAAGTGACGGCATAAAACCGTTCACGCTACCAATTCCTGTAAGATGTAATGTTCTCACGAATTTCTAGGAGTTAGTCACTGTGGAGCGTCTTAAAATAGGAACGTGCTCCGTTGTTGAATCTGGAACAGTGGTGAGGGCTGGCGGAAGGCCGCAGCTATCCGTTCACTCTGGGCAAGTAGAGAAGACGCTAGTCATGTCCTCGGTTCGTTATAGGCAAAGCCAATTCTAAAGTTCAAGCTGCCCTGTTCATTGATAATCAAAGGGGGATAACCATATAGTGCTCTGTAACAAAGACCGCAAAGATCTAGTCACAACGAAATTCAATATTTTAAGAGCCCTTCTTTTGCCGCCACCAACTTTCATTACCGAAAACAATATCTATTGAACATGAACCAGAGGGTTTCTCACGTGTCATTAACGACAACATACCAACCACATGTTCATATTATGATAGACCGTGCTCAAAAACAATATAATGTGACAAGAACACTTCATAATTGCAAGAACATAACAGTGATTATCATCAATGAAGTGATAGCATAGAAAAGATGCCCTATTAAGTTACCATGTAACTCCGAGCAGACCAGTCATTCATAAGCCACGAATGTTAACAACAGAAATGGTATCTCTATCAAGTAGAAAACAGAGGAGGCACTGACACTATCCAGTAGACCGCGGAAGGGGGCTGGGGAACTCTCTATAACAAAATCCACACACCAGGAGAAAGTACTGAAACGCAATTAACATAGAGGTTGCTCCAGAGTCTAAAGGACAGGTTCGATCACAAGGCCATCTGTTTTATAAGGATATTTCACACAGATGGGTAAAGGTACTGAATGTCAACTTCTGTAACATGAGGACCACGACGTGGTATAGTCCTTCGTCAGGTGATGGAGTAGGAGCATACTCAGCAACCTCATGGTCCCCATATTGCAGAATTTGAAATCCGTAATGAAATGCATCCGGATGATGAAACACTTTTTTCCCAAATAATTCTAATACATCATAACCAAAGAGAGTTTAATTCATCATATCATCTAATTTCTATTGATATTAAATATTAAATTATCCAGGTTAATGTACTTATTTGTTTTCTCCTCAGGACGACGCTCGCTCCTCCGGACAAAATATTTCTGAATGTTACCTTCTTGGAAGAAACAAGTTGCAAGCGATCATGTTTCCTCGGTAAAAAGATTCTGACGTTCTAAATGCCCTTCATGCTTCAATATATTTAAGTACCTCTTGATGTCGAAAACACCTGGAATCTATAATATTTGACACTGATTTATAATAGAAGCTTCTGATTTAGTCTGAATCGTACAAAGGACCCTGCCTTTGATAGAGATGTTAACAACTATGTTAAATCTGGGGTTAAGATGTAGGCTACTACCAGGCATTCCCAGGGGTCAAATTGTGCTCCCCGTCTTGCTGATCTGTTGCTTTGTGATATGAATCTCATCTCAGAGTATTATAACGCTGCAGTATTCCTCTTGTAACAGAAATTGGTTCTGATGCCAGCACCTGCCCCTGTTAATAATCACAGGTTTAGTTCATTTAGGACTTGACTAAAATCTAGTAATCGTTCGGACAGATCAGGGCATTCCCATGACTTTTGCCTCTTCAAGGATACATTTTTTGAACCAACAATTTGATTCTTTCGCTCCAACACCCCTTCTTGCTCCAAGTAAATACTAACATTGGAGGTGCAACATGATGGCTCAAGATCTGTGAAACATTCTGTAAATATGTTATACTGTCTATACATGTGACACGACAGAAGTATTTGGTATCTGTCTAAATCCTAACTTTGCCTTCGAGAAAGCGAGAATTTGATTTCGGATTTGTCCTTTTATGGTTTATATTTTATGTTCATCCTTTGATTTCATTAATTGCCCTTCTGAACGTAGATACAAACAAGGTTCCATCCACGACATATCTTTTGTTGTTTTAGTTAAGTAAATTTGAGACCGTTTTTTTCTATGGATGATTTTGTTTATTACCATTTTGATTCTCTGGAGACGATTTCTTAAATTTAATATTTTGCCTCCGTTTCTCAGTAGATAATTATGCGATTTTGTGATATAAGGGCACGACCAACATATACAATAAATCATGAAAACAAATACTGACCTGGTTTGCAAAGGTGCATAATGACATGATGAGCTTTGGCCGATCTGACTCACGACGTGAATACTTTTTTGTCGCATGGATACATTTTCAGACATGGAAAGTCTAGGCATCCCGTTTCTTCGTATATTCAGTGATACACGGTTTTGTAATATACTAGGCGTCATTATTAAAACGTCAAATGATAAATAGCACATGTAAAGAGCACATGTAAAATTTCTCAGAACTAATAGAACTAAGAATGTCATCATAATGTTTAATGTGTTGACAAACATGCCATATCGTGGCATACAGATAAAAAGTTCAAACAGCACTAGCAAACATCAGTTGTATAGACTAACCCCCTGAAATGAAAATGACAAACATGAAGCACTCGGTCCTTCAATACCTTGTCTACACTCCCGCCTTCTTCTCATGCTCCTTATCAGGTTCATGAAGAATGTTTGCGGAAATCGCATTCCATTCCTCGACTAGAGCTTTGCGGAGTCTTGTGAGATCCATTGGTGCTGGGTGACGTGTGTAGACATCCTCATTTGGGTTGAGGTCTGGAGAGCATGCTGACCACTCCATCCGCTTTGCACCCTGGCGCCTAAGGATTTCCGTGACAATGCTGGCCCTATGAGGATCAGCGTTGTCGTCTTGCAGTAAAGAGGGTCGGCCATAAAAGGCATGCATAACTTGCAGGAATGGTACTGCTATAGGAGCCAGATTTTCGTCCCTATAACGCTGTGCGGTAAGGTTACCGTCGACCACTCGCAGTGGAGTACGTCCAGTAGAAGTTATGTCTGCCCAATCCATGACCGACTCCCCGCCAAATCGGTTAAGCGTGGCTAGAGCTGCATCTGTGATTCCCTCTCCAATGCGACGATAAATCCTCTGCCGACTATCCTGGAAGGACAAATTGAAACTGCTTTCATCCGTGAAGAGCACACGAGACCATTGACGTTGATTCCATCGGCCATGATGTCTACTCCATCTCAAACGCGCCTCTCTGTGACGTGGTGTTAGTGGTGTACAGTCTAAGTAAACTTAGGCTCCGTATTATTCGTTACACTGCTATACTGAGTCTAACAAAACCTAGTAGAAGGTCGAGTCAGCTAACCTTTGAGCGACCTATGACCGTCCAATCAAACGCGAGACGGCCGGGCGGATTTAACCAATCAGACAACGACAACTTGTTAGGGTTCGGCGGGACTTACAAAACGGTTTTTGGATTTTCTCTTCCCTGGTCTCTGACACTGATCTATCAACAAACGAAAATCCGCATAAAACACAGATATTTGACCCTCAGTAAATACGCTTATGGGTTTCTAAAGACATGGTCACCATTTGCTTATATTTTCGCAAGATGACATCCTTGAATATTGCCAAAAACGCTATTTTCAGCGACTGTTTACTCATTGCGTGTATCAGTCGGAAGAGATCGTGCGGTAAATAGCATTCGGAATTTTTCGAGTTTTTGAGGTAAAGGTTCAAACGGTATGTGCGAATGATTTGGTAAGCTGTGTTCTGATTGGTCATTCCAAAAGATTAGCTGACGCGACCTTCTACTAGGTTTTGTTAGACTAATTATAGCAGTGTAACGAATAATACTGACCCTAAGTTTACTTAGACTGAGTGGTGGACGAACTGCAAGTCGTATACAGCGGAGTCCGGCTGCCCTAAAACGTTGACGAATGGTGCTCCTGGATATCCTTACAATATTAACATTGATGTTGTGTCTGAAGATCTGCTGCCTTAAGGAACCAGTTACGTAACGCAGTGTTAATCATGTGCCTATCATCTTGGACTGTTGTGACTCTGGGGCGACCTGGTCGACGTGCATATTCCACGGACCCATTGGTTTGAAATCTCTGCCATAGTCTACCAATAGCACGTGACTCGCATTAAAGCGGACAGCAACCTGCCGCTGAGTTTGACCAGATCCAAAAGGCCTATAGCCTGGCCCCTTTCAGCAAGTGTCAAAATAACCGTCTCATTTACGCTAGCTGCGACTTCAAACAGGTACCTGAACATGAACGACAGTGAATAAGCATCAATGCAAGTGTATTGTCATCCACGTTCCATGGACAGCGCGACTTGCACGTAAAAGTCATTCATATTAAGTGACAGGTGGATGTCCAAATTGACAATTTGAATAAAAAATGTGTCATTTGCAACAGAATGTATCGGACGGTAAAGAACGTAATAATGACAATAACGGCCTGATGTGTTCTTCCATACTGTTAAGAAAGGTTGTAAAACATTCAGTTGTATATATTTCATACAAAAACGAAGATTTTAAGACTTTTAAGCTATTTACCAATAGCTTGGCCCTTCATTACTGACGTCGAGTATAGTTAACATGTTGATTGTTTTAGTTGTGGAAACATGGCCCTGGGCAAAGTGCAATCAGAGTGTGTCTGCAGGAGGCAACTGTAGACTTGAAAAGTACGTATTGGATTGTTTTCCATTGCTCATTGTCAACTAGGGTTCTCCTATAAACAAGCAGTTAACGCTTGCTGGTGATTAGAAATTTAGTATTCGTGATATAATGTTGTGACAGCATAACTATTGAAAGGCCGAAAATTACATAACTATTGTTTGATTATGAGATCAAAGAACTGTGTAGGTCATTACACCAAAATAAGCTCTCCCATTTTGCTGATCAGTTTTTATTGTACATATGAATCATTCAATAACAGTTGAAATAGTCGATTGCTTTCCACTGCTTTACCTATCTGAACTAGGAACAAAAGCCAGGGAAGCCGCCGCCTGTGTTTCCTACTTAGATCTGTACAGGATGTTTAAAGTAATCGATACACTCCACAGGGCTGCATGACAAAAGACTATCATTAATTTCTGAGGTACAATCGAGCATGCTGGTTTTACCAAGTTTCCAAAGAGTGCGCACCATACGACTCAAAGGTTATTTGATCAAAGTTAGGGCAATATTTATGTTCGGTATCACGTCGGTTTCGAAGAAATTGTGTTATCATTACCATTTCAACTCAAATACCAATTCCAATATAACCGGGGCGGTGGGGTAGCCTAGTGGTCAAAGCGTTGGCTCATGCCGAAGACCCGGGTTCGAATCCCCACATGGGTACAATGCATGAAGCCCATTTCAGGTGTCCCCCGCCGTGATATTGCTTGAATATTGCTAAAAGCGGCGTAAAACCAAACTCAGTCAGTCAGTCAGTCCAATATACCCATCCATACTACTGATCCAGGTTACAAAAATATATTTTGTTTCAAGTTACAGAAGAACTATTTTGCTTAATTTATCATGAGAATGCTGTTACTTGTAGACTTTGAAAAGGCATTCGATTCAGTATCTTGGTCCTATATTTATAAAACACAGGGGTTTTGCTGATGGTATTATTAAATGGGTTTCTATACTGTATGAAGATACTAAATCAAGTTTAGTCATAAATGGTAAAATGTCTCCCTGGATACCTATTCTTCGTGGCTGTAGACAAGGCGACCCTTTGTCATCATATATCTTCCTACTATGTACTGAAATACTATCAGCTCTTATTAGAAAAAATAAAAATACCAAGGGTGTAGTGGTAAATAACATAGAATACTTGATCGCTCAGTATGCAGATGACACAGAATTTATCCTGGATGGCTCAAGGAAATCATTCGAAGGAGTCATTGACACACTAGATCAGTATGCACAAATCTCTGGACTTAATATTAACTATGATAAATCAGAAGTGATTTGGATAGGAAGTTGTAGAAATAGTAATGCTAAATTCAGACCAGATCTAAACCTACGTTGAGTAGTATATATAATGGGGGTACGAAGTCAAGTCCAACAAAAGCCTCTGCAAAGCCTTATTTCACAAATAAGGCTTTTGTCAGGCCCTTGTCAGGCCCTTAGATCTCGCCCCATTACCCCTACTACTTTCCCTACCTATAAAAAAAAAGAAGTTGAGACACCAGCAGGATACGAACCCCCCATGTATACCTCACAGCCGCACCACTCAACCGATTGAGCTACCGGGGACTTAGCTGTGGTATTTCGGTTTAACGGGTCTATCCTGAGATAGCGAACTGCACTTTCCTGATCATGTGATATGTTGTGTTGACCTCGAGGAAACAGTTTAATGTGATACTGGGATTACTAAACAGTTATTTTGTTAACTTCCCGGCCACACGTGACACTATGCCACGTTGGCAGGAGGTAATATTGTGCCATACGGTACAATCAATAATTCCTCTCTAACGAGCCCTCTCCCTGGCCCATCTCTCAAGTAGTACAAGTTCGGCTCGTCGGCTTTCATGTCCACTTTATCTATGTTGTAAGTTTTGACTGACCATATAGGATTGGTGGCTCGCTTACGGCTATCACCCTCGTGTTCCCCCGGCTGGTATAGATACCTCACTAGGGCCCTATCTGGTATCTGTTTCTCCTTCCCACGCAATGGAGCAGCCGACTCTGCCACTATTGATTTTAGTTTGATAGCGTCTGCTGGTTTCTTGCCGGTGAGACGGGTAGTTTGGTGGTTTATGGCCGACACCACCTGAGGTAACCGAGCTACCCATTCAGTCGATCGTTTTCCCGGGTTGGCCATCTCTTTCGCATACTGATGCCCGAATAAGCGCTCAGCCAAAGTCCTATTGAATCTCTCATCTATGGCTTGGCTGCGATGGGCTCCTGCCGTACCACGCCTGACCTTGGTGTCGTGTTTATCCAGCAGGTGTGACACGACACCCATGAACTCCCGGCCGGGGTCAACTTGCAGCTCTGTTGGCCACGTCAGCGGACTGCGTTTGTATATGCGTTCGAATCCGCGGGCTACCTGGGCCGAGTCTTTCGTGGTCAAGGGTTCGGCTTCCTTGTAGCGACTGGCCACATCCACGACGGTTAAGGCATACTTGTACCTCTTATCGTGGGGTAGGAATAGGAGGTCGGCCTGGTGAACGCTATTGGGTATGTTAATGCCGAATTTCCTTCTAGGCACGTGCGTGGTGCCGGTAAATAGATCTGCCACAGGGCTTGTTTTTCAAGCCACACTTTGGACTCCTCCGGGGGTACTCGCGCCATTTTAGCCAGCTTATGTACGGCGCTAACTCCTTTCCAGTACCCACGTGGGCTGTAGTAAATAGCCTCAAACTTTCTCTGGTTCCGTGACATGCCGCCTATCTTGGTTAAATTTTCTCATGCCCGTACGCGAACGTGTTTATCCCATCAATAGCTATCCAACGTTTAGTGTCCATCGGTGACAGGGACGTCTTGTTTATAGTCAGTCCGTATATCCTATGCCCATCACTTCTAAGTGTGTTCATTTCATGTCTAAAGGTACGGGTCTTGAACAGGGCTTCCTTGAATCTGGCGTGTTTGATGTGTTGTTTCACCACGTACTTCTTAACACCCTTCGCCTTCCGGATCTCACCATTGTCGGCCTTCAGGATGGAGTACATCTTAGGCCTCAAACCTATGTACTCGGCTATGGGCGTGCCAGCACACTCGTCCTTCATCTTACCTAGGACCTTTTTATTTACCGTGCTGTGTATGGCATGGCCCTTGGGGTAGTCACTGGTGTCATACAAATCGAGGCGTTTTTTCATATCCTCCGCCGCAAACACAGGGGTTTTGCTGATGGTATTATTAAATGGGTTTCTATACTGTATGAAGATACTAAATCAAGTTTAGTCATAAATGGTAAAATGTCTCCCTGGATACCTATTCTTCGTGGCTGTAGACAAGGCGACCCTTTGTCATCATATATCTTCCTACTATGTACTGAAATACTATCAGCTCTTATTAGAAAAAATAAAAATACCAAGGGTGTAGTGGTAAATAACATAGAATACTTGATCGCTCAGTATGCAGATGACACAGAATTTATCCTGGATGGCTCAAGGAAATCATTCGAAGGAGTCATTGACACACTAGATCAGTATGCACAAATCTCTGGACTTAATATTAACTATGATAAATCAGAAGTGATTTGGATAGGAAGTTGTAGAAATAGTAATGCTAAATTCAGACCAGATCTAAACCTACGTTGAGTAGTATATATAATGGGGGTACGAAGTCAAGTCCAACAAAAGCCTCTGCAAAGCCTTATTTCACAAATAAGGCTTTTGTCAGGCCCTTGTCAGGCCCTTAGATCTCACCCCATTACCCCTACTACTTTCCCTACCTATAAAAAAAAAAAAAAAGTTGAGACACCAGCAGGATACGAACCCCCCATGTATACCTCACAGCCGCACCACTCAACCGATTGAGCTACCGGGGACTTAGCTGTGGTATTTCGGTTTAACGGGTCTATCCTGAGATAGCGAACTGCACTTTCCTGATCATGTGATATGTTGTGTTGACCTCGAGGAAACAGTTTAATGTGATACTGGGATTACTAAACAGTTATTTTGTTAACTTCCCGGCCACACGTGACACTATGCCACGTTGGCAGGAGGTAATATTGTGCCATACGGTACAATCAATAATTCCTCTCTAACGAGCCTCTCCCTGGCCCATCTCTCAAGTAGTACAAGTTCGGCTCACCATATAGGATTGGTGGCTCGCTTACGGCTATCACCCTCGTGTTCCCCCGGCTGGTATAGATACCTCACTAGGGCCCTATCTGGTATCTGTTTCTCCTTCCCACGCAATGGAGCAGCCGACTCTGCCACTATTGATTTTAGTTTGATAGCGTCTGCTGGTTTCTTGCCGGTGAGACAGGTAGTTTGGTGGTTTATGGCCGACACCACCTGAGGTAACCGAGCTACCCATTCAGTCGATCGTTTTCCCGGGTTGGCCATCTCTTTCGCATACTGATGCCCGAATAAGCGCTCAGCCAAATTCCTATTGAATCTCTCAACTATGGCTTGGCTGCGATGGGCTCCTGCCGTACCACGCCTGACCTTGGTGTCGTGTTTATCCAGCAGGTGTGACACGACACCCATGAACTCCCGCCCGGGGGTCAACTTGCAGCTCTGTTGGCCACGTCAGCGGACTGCGTTTGTATATGCGTTCGAATCCGCGGGCTACCTGGGCCGAGTCTTTCGTGGTCAAGGGTTCGGCTTCCTTGTAGCGACTGGCCACATCCACGACGGTTAAGGCATACTTGTACCTCTTATCGTGGGGTAGGAATAGGAGGTCGGCCTGGTGAACGCTATTGGGTATGTTAATGCCGAATTTCCTTCTAGGCACGTAGCGTGGTGCCGGTAAATAGATCTGCCACAGGGCTTGTTTTTCAAGCCACACTTTGGACTCCTCCGGGGGTACTCGCGCCATTTTAGCCAGCTTATGTACGGCGCTAACTCCTTTCCAGTACCCACGTGGGCTGTAGTAAATAGCCTCAAACTTTCTCTGGTTCCGTGACATGCCGCCTATCTTGGTTAAATTTTCTCATGCCCGTACGCGAACGTGTTTATCCCATCAATAGCTATCCAACGTTTAGTGTCCATCGGTGACAGGGACGTCTTGTTTATAGTCAGTCCGTATATCCTATGCCCATCACTTCTAAGTGTGTTCATTTCATGTCTAAAGGTACGGGTCTTGAACAGGGCTTCCTTGAATCTGGCGTGTTTGATGTGTTGTTTCCCCCACGTACTTCTTAACACCCTTCGCCTTCCGGATCTCACCATTGTCGGCCTTCAGGATGGAGTACATCTTAGGCCTCAAACCTATGTACTCGGCTATGGGCGTGCCAGCACACTCGTCCTTCATCTTACCTAGGACCTTTTTATTTACCGTGCTGTGTATGGCATGGCCCTTGGGGTAGTCACTGGTGTCATACAAATCGAGGCGTTTTTTCATATCCTCGTACACGTCCTCGGTTCGAATCTCCATCAGCAGGGAATCCGTGTCAGTGTAAAGCACTTCACACCTGTCGCCGTACTGTTTTTTCAGCTCGTTGTATTAAAAGGCGTACTTCAGGTGTTTGGATAAATCGAGGATGCTCATCCCCACGTAAACAGGCCGGTTGAATTTTATGTGGCTTTTCTTCATGTGTAGGGCAACCAGGTCATCGGTGAATATCTTGCTACGGTTGAATGCCGGACTGGCTATCAGCCTCCTGAGCTTGTCTTCCTCATTCGACCAAACCAGCTTCACGGTCACGCGTTTCCTCAGGTTCTCCATAGTCTTACCAAACACTGAGTTGTTCATGAGTTTGTAGAGGTTTTTCTCAAAGTCACTGGTGGCAAGCTTTCGGAGGTCTGTGTTCATTCTGATGTATGGCTCCATCCAGGGACTCCGAGTTTTTCAACGTCTGCCACCCGCCCACCTAACAAGTTATGTTGGTACTCAGACATCCAGTCTGGGTTAACTCTCATACGTTCGGGGGGCCAGGGGGTAGCTGTTGTGTGATGTGTGTAATGCCTTAGGGTATTCTAAGTGAACCTCGAGGATATAACCTTTGTTCGAATCTGGTGCGATGCTCATAACATCGACCTCGTGCGATGCCCATTCGAATCCCCCTGTGGGTAGATACTGGCTCATGGCCCAGCCGTACAGGTTGTTGGCGTCGAGGTAGAGAATATGATTGGTTGGCTTGCTCGGGTCGTAGCCCTTCACGTATTGATTAGTTGCTTTCGTGTATCGTTTGGTTGCCATGAAAATCCCACCTCGCAAGCCTTTCTCAATGAATAGGTGCATGTCGTAATCTGTGAGCAATTCCAACTTAACTTCGGTCTTTTTAAGCAAGGCATCCCACGACAGACCTGAGCTGGTGTAATACCATGCGGGGTCGAGTTTATACTGCTTGAAACATGTCCGCCTAAACGTCTCAAACACGTCGGCTAACAGCAGTACATCTGTCCTCAAGTACAGGTCGTGATAGTCACCCAGATTCTTACAGCCCAGTTTATTCCATACGTTAATAGCGTGTGAGTAATCGTCTTGGGATATTGCCTAGTCGGTCAGATTACTGTAAAATTCTCTGATGGGGGGTAGTCTGGTCTCGGCGAACTTGGTCCAGCCATCCGTGTACTCATAGGGGGACACACCCTTCCTCATCAACAGGGGTCGAGTCTCAGCGTCGGTGTATCGATCGGTGATAGGGAAGGTATCGTTGGCCTTGACAAGACAGGAGGAACTGAACCGAGTTGATGAACCTCAGGCCATTCAAGCTGAAGGAGATGTATCTCTCCATGTTGTTGGGGATGCACGTCAGGTTGCCGTCGACTTTCGCGATGGCCTGCATGATCAAGTGAGAGTCGTACCCTCTCAAGTTGTGAAAGACCACGGGGATGTTTAGTGTCTTGGGGGTGATTCTAAGCTTGAGGTTACACGCGCTGTGAGCGGCGCCTCTATACTTACCGGTGACGTGGCAGTGATCTCTCACCGAATCACCGCTCAGTGGTGAGTCACACACGTGGCATTTAGTGCTACAGGCGTGGGCTAGCCGGTCGGCTTTGGTCATACGCATGGGACCGACTGTATACAGTGCATTCCTAATAATTTTTTCTTCCTCCTGCAAACACTTTAGAAACTTTTCAGCCGCGTCGGGACCCCTATACACTACCGGAGCTTTCGTTTTCCCATCACAACGGACGACTACGTATCCAAACCCACAGGCCTCATGCTCCTGTGTTTTCTGTGTGGTTGGGGTACCCCCGGCAACCTCAACAGGTTTGACCAAGGCTTTAAAGTCGGCGTATATGACATAAGGCACAGACATTTGGTTCTTGTGGTTGCCGAATTGTAGGATATTGTCACCTTCCTTAGGCATGTCGACTCGTATGGCCGTCTGCACCACACCTTGGCAATCCTCCCGGTGGGATTCTTATAAATCAGCTCATGTGAAGCCATGTAGGCATCGTATGCAAAAGTGTTTTTTCCCATCGTATTTCGATTGGTCATGCAATAGCCTGCTGAGATGTTTTATCCACGTGTAGTGATACTTTTCACCTCGCTTGATCATGAATATATTGATAACGCGGCAACCCAACAGTTGGGGTCCCCCCAATGGGCTGACCCTGTGTACTATTGTTGTGTTGCCTTCGTGCCCTAATACGTTTATGGCTATATCGTTCTGTTTTTCTATTTTAGTGATCTGGGATATGGGGGTGGGTTCATCTATACCATCCCAGTTGAGCCCATCGTCTTGGGGATAGCTAGAAAGCCTGTTCGAATTAGTGTCAGCTGGAAACAAGGCTGACCTGATAGCTACCCTCAGGCAATCGTCTCCTCTATTCTTGACGTTGACCATGGCCTGTTTTTTCTTATAGTAGGGGGGCAAGTCTAGGTATGACCCGCCTCTGAACGGCACGTAGTTAGCTATGTCTAGATAGACATTATCGATTTTATCTACAGCCCATCCGGACCCCATGTGTGTGTAGCGTTCTAGGTATTCTCGTATCTGCTGAAAACTGGTATCGATTGATGCGTCTATGGTCTCTGTATGAGTCACGACCTGTTGCCTACCTCGGAAGTAAGGCTGAACGTACTCAGTGACCCCATTCCCCGCCTGCTTATCGAGAGACATTTTCACTGTGATCTGAAACTTGATACTTCCCAGATTGTTTAGTTCCTGGTTGACTTTATCAGCTACCAGAGGCTTGATATCTGTGATGTCTATGTTCCTATCAACATGCATGCGCCAGCCTCTCAAATAGTTGCCTACAGCGCGCTCAGTGGGTATGAACTGTAGGTCAATAGCTCTATTCTGCCGTAATAGTTCTACAAGCTGTGGCTTCCTCATACGGGAATATCCACCTAACCCCAAATTGCGTACCTCGGCTTTTAATTGTTTTACAGTGGGAGGTTTTGCTACGGGGTCATGTGATAACAATGCGACTAACCCGGCTCTCCCCAGGTGGGAATAACCCGTGAACCCAAGCTCTTTTGCTTGGACTTGTAGTTGTTTTACCGTAGGAGGGGCTTGCAGGCCTAATAAACACAACAAGGCTGGCTTCCTCATTCGAGAGTAACCAATTACACCTCTCTGTCTCGCGATCTGCTTGAGCTCAGGAATAGTAGTCATAGTTGCGTACACACCTAAGTATATCAATCTCTAATTGGGCCGCTGGCAAGGGAGGTAACTCCTACAACCTTGATAAAAAATAGTGAGGCGCCCATAAAATCCTTTAGTAAATATCTAGATAGACCTTATCGATTATTCCCTCAACCCACCCGGAACATACGGAGCATAGTAGGGTGTTTTGTATTACTTGCAACGAGTTGTCAACAAGTATATCTATCTCCCCATGCACATCTACTCGCCCCCCATCAAAGTAATTCCAAGTGTGCCCAGCCCATGGCACATCAAACCCTACTTTCACCATGATTGTAAACGAGCACCCCTTATATAGTTCACTAACAATCATGGGTTTGAGGGCACTGATATCTATACTTTTCCCCACATCCATCTGCCAGCTTCTCAGGCAACCTTCCCTGGGCTCAATTTCAACAAACATAGTTATACCTAGGTGTTCACAGTCTCTAATTGGGGGTCTATCTTGAGGAGGCGCCTACGTTCTTTTATGTAGGCCTTTTTATTCTCGTAGATGAGATGATGTCTGACTATGTTCGCTCCGTGAGCTTAACATAGGAAGTAGTGCCCTTTAACCCCTATACCACACACAGAACACGAGTAGTTAGGGCTTCCGATGTGGAAACAACAGTACCCCTCGGTCCTGCATCTCCTATCACAGGCTTCTTTCTTCCCCATAAGTATGTATTTACATCGGTATGGAGCAGGTCTCATCTTTAGCATACTTATATGAGTACTTAGTCTAATTGTTTTGCAACCAACGCAGTCGCTGCTATACCTAGCGCGATGAAGATCAGTTCACGGTCCATTTGCCCCTTGGATGGTGTGTAGTACTGAGCGAGTGTGGGTTTATTGAGTGGTTCCAGCTGTTTACCTGTTAGTAGGTAGTATTCTCTCGCTGCGTCGTCGACATCGTGGAATGTTTGAACGGCATAGTTTTGATGCCTGAGTTGTTCGTTAATGTAATCGATCCTCTGGAGACGTTTTTTAGCGTACTCGGATTGTGCCGTCTGTAATTTCTGAATAGCGAGGTCGTGTCGCTTCCTGTATTTCAGCCGCGTGTGACTCTCGTAGTTTCGAGAAGAGGAAATTACTCCCGGAAAATGCTAGGGCATTTACTAACGCCCCACAAACCATCATGGTGATCGTAGCCATCCTATATTTACTTCATAATATTTTCAGGTAGTATCCCTTGTTTTACTAGGATGTCCTTTGTGGCCATCGCCATACCAAGGTTCATTATGAGCATACCCATATCCTGCAGGTTGAAATCTAGCTTGATAGTCGGTTGTTTAAGCACCATTTTGGTCAACCGAGCGTATCCTACGGCTAGACTGGCGACCACGGTAGCGTGGTAGGGGTCGTTGACGAACGTTTTCCCCTCAGACATTATGTATATGATATAAAAATATATATTTTATTGCATGATATGTGGGTTGACCTCTAATTGTGGGGGTTTCTCCGGGGGATCCCTGTGTCGTGTATATAACCATGAGATAACCACGGCAGCAGTTACGCCTACAGCCAACAAGAGTCGAGTCG
Organism: Haliotis rubra; assembly: GCF_003918875.1. NCBI lineage: Eukaryota > Metazoa > Mollusca > Gastropoda > Lepetellida > Haliotidae > Haliotis > Haliotis rubra. The sequence continues at coordinate 358,954 of NW_025767642.1, forward strand.
GGTGAGTCACCGTGATAATTTTATGCTGGTTACACCACCTTTTTTTACCGGCAGCTACTCTCTTAGGATTCTTCTGCCTGGTGACTGTGGGAGGGTTCACCTCCAGTTGGGGTTCCCCCAGTTGTGGGGTCTCCCCCCTGGGGGTTTCCCGCAGTTGTGGGGTCTCCTCCTGTGCAGCATCCATCCTGTATACTATTATTATTATTTTTCCCCTCCTTAAATTGTCAATGCTTTGCCGTGATAATCGCCGCCGTCACCGGTGCTAACAACATACCGTATTTGTGGTACAGCTCGCAGCTGATAGAGCTCAAGGTGTGTTCGATAAAAGGGTCTTTCTCAAGGTCTTCCCACAGGTAAAGTCGGCGCTCCGCGGGGATGGGAAGGAAGTATGACGCAATACCAGTGTATATCTGGGTCATAGCCGATCCTATAGTCTTCGTCATCTCGGCACCTAGTCTAGCCTCGTATCTAGCGTGCAGCTTATCGATTTCTTCGGCTGACATTTTGTGAATTTTATCGGGAGTGTACTCCCCAAAGTAATGTTTGGCTTTGCCACCAACAGCCAACGCCACCAGTTTCTCTCGCTTGTCGTCACTCACCTGTGGTGATTGTGGCACCAACAGTTGTTCGAGTAGTTTATCACAATCCTTCTTATAATGTGGTAAGTAAGTTTTAGTTTTAACTATATAATATACGGTATAGGTGAAACACAGAGAAATGAAGGTTAAGTTGCACACGACGAACACTTCAAAAACAACCATAACTATAACTATAACTGATAAGTGCTAAACGCTAAGCATTTGCTAAGCTTTGCTAAGTATTGCTAAGCTAAAACACCCTATAGGCCACGGGTTGGTCGGTCTTGAGCACGAGCTTAGCATGTTTAGTTTCAGCGAGCTGTTTCTTCACCTGTTCCCGTTCTAATTTACTCATCACATCGTTCTCTCGAAAACACTCCTTGAACGAATCCCTGTACTTGCAGTGAAATAAGGCCACCCATCGCGTCTGCTCCCTGAGGTCTTTCAACACCGAGTTGAACTTCTGCGTTTGCACCCAGACGCTGTGCTTTGCGTGTTGGCCGGAGAAGGCCAGGTACGATAGCATATCTCTCTTTTTTGTTATCTCACGATTAGCGCTGCAGTCGTCCAGTATGAACAGCGTTGACTCCCCTTTAAATTTCCCGTGAAGAGCTTTCAACCAGTCCTGCAGACGTGTTCCCGGGTCGACTCTGTGTACGTCCGGGTCCGTCATCACCCAAGGTCTTTCTGTGTACGTTTTATTCATTTGCAGAGTAGGGCACATGATAATGATGTTGTCGAACACATCCCGGTAGTACCCCCTCCAACATATCCAACACGAAAACGGTCTTCCCACAACCAGTCTGCCCACACACTATGGCGCAGTGTGGGTCGCGGGGCAAATCAATACCGGCAGGCAAATCAGTAGATGGCCTGCACGAATCTCCCATTGTCTATATTAAGTTGCTAGTCCATAATCACGTACAGATATAATTTCAACTTGCCCGCGGGTTGAGCCTTCTTGGTAATCTGGATTGTTATCCCCTCGCTGCCGTTGTCGATGCGGCGACCGCTACCGTGCAGTTTATCGTCATCCGTGGATCGCATGTCCAACCACAGCGCGTACTTGTTGGTCAGGTATTCACCGATATGCACGGAGGATAGGTCCAGGTCTTTGGTTATGTATGGGTGTTGTTTGATGGCCGGTAGCTTTTTTATCTCATCCCACTGCTGGTATGGCCTCATACCATGACTGAACAGCTAGTTGGGCACGCCCTCGATGGTCACTTCCACCTTTTCAATCTCGGGGTTGAAAAACTTCTCGCTGTCCCTTCGGAACGGCTCGTAATCCTCCACGGGGACGACTAGGATACCTTTCATCGATCGCGCCGGCGAGTTCAGGTTGATATTCCACACAGTGTCGCTCTTATCCCGCACGACTGATCTATGCCTCAGTATGCGGTCGTACAGGATGGCCACCTTCCCAGAGTACTGGCTTCGAACCTGCCTGTCCAGCTCCGGGCTAGTGACCATGTCGAACTCCAGAGAGATGTTGTCTATGGTGTAACTGGCCTCATCACCGTTTGGCGTATGCACTACTTTGCTGTAGTCGTTAAACATGAGCTCGTATTCAAGCCTATCACCCAGCGCGGCCTGGTAAAACGGCGCGTGTCCCGTGAGCAACTCGAAGTCGAGCGGCACGCAGAACCTGTTCCCGTACGCTTGGGCGATGGCCTTTTCACCGTCCGATATCTTGTCTAGCTGGTCTTGCTTGAAGCCATACCCCATACGCAAGCGGGTCGATTTGCTGATACCTTGATACACGTCATTGACACGTTCTCCCTCGCTTTTCCAGAGGTCCCCGTAGCAGTGAAAGACGTCGCTGTCGTCGTTGCTCAGCACCTCGTTACCGCTGATCTTGATGGTGGTTTTCTTGATGTTGGCTCGACCTACGTTCCGCACTAGCTCGCGTTTGTCGTTGTCGGAGGTCAGCGTGAGGTTGAACGCCACTCGAACCGTGCCTGGTACAATGAGGTCATTCTCGCCAAGGTTAGGGAATCTAACCAGCAGCGTTTGATTCTGGTCTATCTTGCTGGGATTGTTGGTGATGGTCACCGACTGGCGCACGGCTCTGACGCCTAGAGGCTCTCTTGATCTTCTGAAAGGATCTAGTTTTCTACCATACATTGTTATATAAATGAAATATATAAGTTTTAATACTAAATAATGGCTGAGTACATACCTATGGATGATATGTGGGATGATAGTGCCCAGGCATTTGAGGGTGATGACACCACATTCACGCAAGGCAACGAACTCGTGAAGCAGGCCGTCAACGGGTTTTACGATGGTTTAAAAGGGGATAAAAATTACGTAGAGCCGTGGGGGCGAGACTATTCAAATTTTTTTGTCGATGGCAAGGGCACACTGCGATTGAGGGATCGCCCGGAGATCGATCTCATGAATAAGCGCACGAGAGAACCGCTTGCCTTATCAACACTCGGCAGTCGCCATGAACCAGGCTTCATAGATTACGGGGGCGCACAGCCTAAGCTTCCCAAGGAGGCCTTTCAAGATCTGCAAGACGTCAGGGGCGCCACATCGGATCAAGACATGACTGATAACATTGAAAAGCTGTTGGCCACCTACCATAACAAACCCTTACCCGGGTTCGAATTTACCGTTCGGGAACTGCGGGGGCTGGACAAGGCCATGCAAACCATTCGCGGACATCTCGTGAACAACACGGCCAAACTGGACGCGATAGACGACCACATCGCCCATGAAAAGGTCAAACTCAGTGAAACGGAGGACGAGTCTCTGAAAGCCACCATCGAGGAACGAATATTTAATTTGGAAGAGGAAAGGAAGACCCGGCTGGAAACGGCATCCTCCTTCCGAGACCAGCTTCGATCCCAGATCAGCCGCTGCGCGTGAAACCGTTGATCGAGTCCTCTACCAGGACACCCCGCTAGCTGACAGGATTCGGATCCTGTTCCGGGAGCAAGGGATCACCATCGCCAGCATTCTGACTGCATTGGGCTTCATCATATCAACCCTGGTGGTGTCATTGAGTGGGGGTACCCCCACGCCTGCCGGCGACAGTGGCACACCAACACCCACAGGTGGCGTCAAAGACTGGATAAAAAAACTCGGGGAAGCCCTGGCTAAACTGGCTGGTAAGGCCGCCAAAGCCCTACCCGGCATCCTGAGTAGCATCGTCTCGTGGCTGCTGTCAAAACCTGTGGGCAACCATTGTCGCCGTGGCGGTTTTGGTGTACGTAGCGGCTAAGGAATTTTTAACCAAATAAGTCCCAACCCGACTGCTACCCCACCAACCACCAGGGCTGTTTTACGGTCGATGTGCTGCTGATTGGACGCCTGCTGTGCAGGTGGGGGTGACCCCACAGGGGGTGTTGGTTGAACCCTAGGCTCCGGGGGTGGCACCACTATACCCGTTTCACCGGTCGTGGGTGGTGGGACGTGGGGGGTGTTAACATCCAACTTTTGGTCCGCCGTGGCTATGACTATTTCGTTGTTGTAGCCCACCACTTTTTGACTCTCAGTTGCATATCGCTCGGAGCCATGTACAGCCCCACGTCGAAGACGTAGTCGACTTTCGACCGGCGCATTCCAACACGTCTTGGTAGCGTTTGATAGCACTCGGGAGATCAACTGGAGAATTGATAGCATCCTCAACGTTAACAACGAACTGTTTCTGAGCGTCGTAAGCAGTCCCCTTACCGAGGATGTTGGAACGCGTTTGCGTCTGCGCACCCAACAGCGCCCACACGTACGTTCGAATCGAGTCGTTCAACCTGATTACCCCGGCACGAGTGAACCCTCTCGACGTGTCCAACATGAACTTTTTCCAGTCATCCGCTACCCCCTGCTCGAACCTCCAGACTCGGTAATCCTTGCTGTTGTCGAAAGCTATGTAACGGTCATCCCACTCGTTCGTTGTGATATGATCCGACTTGTTACCCCATTCTTTCATCTTCTCGCTGGCATCCACGAGGGGCATGTTGTGAACGATCGGGATACCCAACCCGTGGTTTGGTCCAGGCAAACGCAAATCCGTCTTCGTGTCTAGTTCGAATTCGTTGCAAACGCGTTCGTAGGCCCGTCTATCGTACTGGTTGTTTACTGCGTTCCACGCCTTGTCCTGTGGGAGCGGGGTGCTGATCTCATTGAGGATACGTCTGACCTGGTAGTACACGTGGAACGTGAACACAGACTGACTCAGCAGTCCACGCCGAGTGTCTGTTAATGTCACACCACACCCTGTTGTAGCGCACCACACGGCGAAGTTGATTTGATTCTGCCAGAACTGCATCGGTGTGTTGAACCAAGCATGAACTACCTTGGCGTTAGTCACCGAAAACCTATACCGATCGAACACATCTATGAACTGGGCATCGAAATACAGCCCATCAGCGACTACGATCTTCATGTGGGGGGAAATCTATGTCCAGTTTAGGGTAAACCACTCCAGGGGAGTAAGACACTCCTTGAGAGGATGCTCCTCCTTGGGAGTACATTTTAAAACTATTATGTAATGAGCATGTATACTCTAACATGTACATAACACTTCCAGGAATAACGAGCGGCGAGGCCGTTCAGCTGACGCACGCGATCGATAACACGTCTGGTCAACTCAAAGTCGCACTCTGCGATATCACCTACCTACCGCGATGGACTAACATCAACGCCAGCAACAATTAGCTGTTCGTCAGTGGAGCTCGCAGCCAGATAACTGACGGCTACTACAGCGTGTGCTCTCTAAGCGACGAGGTCTTCAAACCCCTGGGACCCGAACTCAAGATGAACGACTCAAACGGCACAGTGGTGTTAATCAACAACGGAAGAAACTCCTTGAGGCTCGGTTGACCATTGGCGAGGACACTCGGTATGCCGCCTGACGAGATAAAACCAACAACTACCGTCACAGGCACGAAGTTACCCGACCTAGTACCGTACCGAGAGCTGTGCATTCATCTTGGCCAGGTGAGCACAACGGACAACAATGAAGGTGGGCACCCTTCCACGATACTGAGAGCAGTACCGGTGAAAACGGAAAAATACAACGACGGCAGAACCGAGTCGTTTTCACCGCGGCAGTATAAGAGGTTGACTCAGGGCAACATCCCTGAACTGATAATATCGGTGTTAGATATAAATCATAATCCCGTGAATATAGGATACCTCAGCATAACGCTGCACATAAAATGACCAGCGCACAAGGCCCCGGAATGAAGTTGAAAAAATGCATCAATGTGGGGATCTCCGACCTCGGGGATACACGCGGATTCGACGACCCCGGAGTAGATGGTAAATTGTACACCTTGCAATTAAAAAACAACATTTACAAACGCGTTGAAGTCCCCTCCGGTGGAGCCCTAGGTGATATAGTAGATACCTCAAGAGCGGTCGTCAACACTCGGTACACCTTAGTCAACACCGGTGATGATAAATGGATAATATACCCATCCTTCTGGGGCAAACTGTTCGACTTAGACGATGTTGAGAGCACTACCGTCGCCCAAAACAAACCATGTACGCTCGTCTTCACCGAAGATGACAAGTGGGTGTTGTTACCCGCTAAAGGCGACTGGTTTCTCAATATTAGGCTCTGCTCCCCCTACGTGTTCACGGATAACAAAGACAACTACCTAAACAAAGTCGTGAACAACGGAACCCTGCTCGTGGCTTACCTCCCGGCTCAGAGGCGTAGCGTAATCATCAGCCCAGTCACCAGTATGGGTATGCTATCGGGTAAACCGGGAGTGCAAGACGTGACATTGCAGTTGGTGTCTGAATTTGCTGGCGTGGCCAACATCCTGACGAGCCTACCGGGTAACGCCACTCTGATCATCAAAGTCTACCTAGGGGAACCATCGCGGGATGATGTCGAAATCGTGAAGGGGATCAAACTCGGGTGGGTGAAACGACACCAGTATCACGTTTGCACCGTTTATGTGCGGGTGGGTGTCGACTCCAAAACCAGTCTGCAGGGAGTCACAGTGATCGTGGAAGACACGATATCACTAACCAAGATCTTCCTACTCGACAACATACACTTCATTGGGGTGAAGTGCACCCCTGAACTATTATCAGAAAACCAGTTGGAAACTATATCGTAATAGTATTATAGCAATGACCAGTCATCACCCCAACGCTACGCTTAACGACCTAGGGGACACGTAGGGATTCGATTCTCCCATCCAGGTCAACGCCGCGTACACCCTGTACTATGACGGCTACGTGTATAGGCCGATGCCTATGGTAGACATAAAGGAACCCAAATGGTTGGTCAACGTGACCCTCACCGCACCTTACATCTCTTTAAATGAACGTGGATATGTCACCGAAATAAGGAACAACGGCTTCATGCTCACGTCTTTCATTCCAAGTTATGATAGGGTGATAGTTTCTCGAGTACATGGGGGGAAAGGCAACAAGTTAGTTTCATCCGTGGAGTCAGAGCTAAGGGCCGACTCCCCCGATACCATGACTATGGAACCAGGCTCCACACTCATCATAGACATCTCGCTTAATCCCAGTATTGATCCCAATATTAATAATTTAAGCCTGCAACTTTTACCCGGGGTGATACTACATCGACACAAGCGTTTCGCACCACTGTGTTGCTGCATCGTCATACGATTAACCCGCCAACGGACATTGATGAGACCCTTAATAGGAGGGGGGATGGATGTTAGCAGAGACCAGATGGCACCTATTGACATTTCCCGTATCTTCCTAAACAGGAATCTAAACCTTTTAGGCCTCAAGTACATTGATCAGCTATTAACTGAAGCTCAATTAAAAAATATTTCACCAAATATATTATAGGCACACAGAATGGGTCTGTACCCAGTCGTAGAGGAATTAGCGAAGACCCTGGAAACCGTAGACGGGTTCCGCTTGAGACAGTTATGTGATGTAAAACGCCAACTAGAACAAGACCGCGACACGCTGAAAGCACTATGTAAGAAGTACCATAGAGCTTTCAATATCGTGGATGGGGCTGATACTGCCCTTATGACAACCAGCATGGGGCTAGGGGCGGCAGGTGTTGGGTTGTTAGCTACCATCGTGGCTACACCCGTAGTGCTAGGCATCGAAATAACAGCTGGGGTGGCAGGGTTGTTATGGTTGGTGCTTAAGTTTGCATCACGCAGACTGCATCGTAAGGCATTGAAACACAACGAGATCAGGGTTCTGGCCGAAGCAAAGCTGAACACGGTAAGTGAGCGTATTTCCACGGCACTCACTGACAGTAAGATCTCAGAGGAGGAGTTTCGTTCAATCCTCTCTGAACTCACAAAATATAACAAAATGAAACAAGATATTCGATCCAAGTCTCGTAAGTCTGCTATCAGCGAGGACGAGAAAAAAAATACATAGAACAGGGAGTACGAAAAGCCCAGCAAGCCTTTATTACGAACACCAAAGAGATCATAGGCGATTCACATTAAACTGTTTCATCGAGGCCAACGTGACATAGCGGCACAATAGTGTCATAGCGGCACGTGGAGCTATTATAGACGCAGCCCAGCTTTGGATGATGCAATCTCAGGATGGACCCGTTAAACCGAGATACGTCAGCTAAGTCCCAGGTAGCTCAGTCGGTTGAGTGGTGGGGCTGTGAGGTATACATGCGAGGGTTCGTATCCTGCTGGTGTCTGAACTTTTTATAGGTCGGGAAAAAGTAGTAGGGGTAATGGGGCGAGATCTAAGAGCCTGACAAAAGCCTTATTTGTGAAATAAGGCTTTGCAGAGGCTTTTGTTGGACTTGACTTCGTACCCCCATTATATATACTACTCGTTGGAACCCAGAAAACTTTAAGATCTTGGGGATAATTTTCTCGAATGATATTAACAAGATGATTAAGCTAAATTATGAAAGTAAGCTATATGAAATTGAAGAAATTATTTAACGATGGATGAAGAGAACTACAACCCCTATAGGTAAAATTGCTATTATCAAGTCACTGCTCATTTCCAAATTAAATTTCCTTTTCCTTACTCTGCCCAATCCACCTGGTGTGTTTTTAAAAAAAATTAAATAGTATGTTATTTGGTTTTCTCTGGGATAACAAACCTGACAAAATTAAACGAACAGTAGTTTGTAGACCAATTGTTGAGGGTGGGCTGGGCATGATCGACATATATGCCTATGTCGATGCCCTGAAAGTAACATGGATTAGAAAAGTAATACAACCAAACTACGATAGAAAGTGGAAACACCTGCTGATAGAAACACTTCCACAAAAATTCAAACCTTACACTGTTTGGTAGCGACTTTCCACACAAGCTTTCAAAATCTGTACAGACTATTTTCTGGAAAGATACTCTGAATGCTTTTGCTAATTATAGCTATACAAATAAACCAAATACCTATGAAGATTTTCGTAGGGAACCCCTTTTTGTATTACTATTGCATAAAATCCATTTGCATACACGAATATTATCATTACGTGAAATCCCTAGAAAGTTTTTGCTTTCTCACTTAAACTAATACGATACTCATTCAAATACAACATGGACGCATCACACAAATACACATAAGTACATACCACATACACACAAACTCATATAAAGATGAATATATTGCTTTATCGCCATATCGCAGTATCGCTGTTTCGCCATGTCGCTTAACCATTTCGCATTATCGCAATTTCGCTTTATCGCAGTATTGCTGTAACAACATATCGTTATGTCGCACTATCGCCTGTTTATATCGCATTATCGCCGTATCGCTATATCGCAATATCGCTGTTTCGCCATTTCGTGTCGTGTTATCGTCATTTCGTGTCGTGTTATCGCCATTTCGTGTCGTGTTATCGCCATTTCGTGTCGTGTTATCGCAATATCGTGTCTTGCTATCGCCATATCGTGTCTTGCTATCGTCATATCGTGTCGTGTTATCGCTATTTCGTTTTGGGGCTGTATCGCAATATCGCTATATCGTGTGGCCATATCGCAAAATCGTGTCGTGCTATTGCTTTGTCGCAATATCGCCTAGATTTTTCAGGGCGATAAAGCGATGGCCCGAATGAGCCACCATAGTATGAGCCACCATATTTCCCAGTGGATTGAACAAAACTGCTCACACACAGGTATTATTAATTTCCAGGTTGATCTGATCCTTTTTGGTTGTAAATCAACTTTCCAAATTGATGACATTTATCATCTCATTCTGGTGACATTTTGCAATCTTTGCACAGAGTGTGGTCATTGAGGTAATCATGGGTATCTCGAACCCATCACAGCTTGTGTACCAATGTATCTCATACTGTTGTACACTTTTTGAGTCCATGTATTCAACAGCAAAAAAAAAAAAAAAAATATCATGAGAACTGTACCGATATAATATGTCAAGGTCACATTGAAAGCGTCAATTTCCCTATATAGGTTAGACCTAGTGAGTCAATGTGACCGAAGTGAGTTAATTGGCTGGTCTTCCCAGATGCCGGAGGTTGACTGGGTTTGGATTGTTGCCTGAGTGATACAAACACATTTGAACACCTGTTCTCATTCTACGCCGACACCTGTGTATATGGTTATAGCATGGCATTATTTCTTCAGCGTCAACAAACTAACATGCAACATGTCAAAGGAGTGTTCCAAGCTACGGTGTTGGGTCAAACAACTGATTATTACAACAACCAGTAAGTTAATGTTCCTTCTCTTACTCTGCATTCAAATTACCGATGTTTTCCAATGTTAAATATTCAGTATACATAATGGCAAAATGTGCATCATTCAGTGTTGCCGACACTCTGGTAGTATCTAGATTCTATGTGTTGTTGAGACGATGCTTTCTGATAGAAATATTATGTATGAAAGACACTCATTAGAAGTTGACTGAGGATATAGTCGACACAGTTCTGGATAACAGCTTTTCTATCACACTGTTACAGTCAAATAACCGTTGCAAAGTAGCACCATGTATTGTTTCAACTTTGTCACTGTCATATATGTTTCAGGTACAAACCAAACAGGTGCCCCTCAGCAGATAGACGTAGATTTCGAGTATGTAGTTGTATTTCTTTTGAGACATAACCGTATGTAAATAGTTGATCAACTCACTGTCAAATTATGCAAGAGCGTTAAACCAGATAGTGAGTGGGTTCGGTTTTACATCGCCTTTCGACTTAACACCAGCAATAATAGCTTTCACATCATGGCTACCACCCACCTGTCTGTCATATGGCGGTTTGAGCAAATCGTTAATGCAGCTTCGAATACTCCATGCTACTGTTGTGTTTGCATAAAATCTATATTTGAAGTGAAGTGTAATAGCCGGTGTCATAACAGTCTATCTTGTCCCAACAAATGAATTTTATCAGCATATACTCTGTACTCGCATTATAAACATAATTTCATTAAAGGCAGGCAGGGGTTTAATGAAATCACTGAGCCAATATTTCAGTAATTTCATGAAATCCCTTGAAACTATAGGTATTATTTGAAATCCATGTGGATCACGGTAGTTTGACGAAATCACTGACTCCTTTAGGGATTACGTGAAATCCCTGGTTTCACACACTCTCTGTAACATATATGCTATTACAGAAGTATGGGATGTTTTACTATTGGGTAATGTATATAATGGATTAGGACAACTATTCCATTCACAACGTGTTATGAATTTCGTGCCAACACGTCAAGCAGGTAAAGACGTTGATTTCTACGTAACCTATGAGCAACCTGCTGCACAGGAGTCCTCGGGGAGTCGTGCCCAGTGAGCAACTTATTGCACACGAGTCCTCGACGTGTCGTACCCAGTGAGCACCCTGTTCCAGATGAGTCCTCTGCGTGTCGTATTCAGTGAGCACCCTGTTGCACACGAGTCCTCAGCGTGTCGTACCCAGGGGAGGACCCTTCTGCACAGGAGTCCTCTGCGTGTCGTACCCAGTGAGCACCCTGTTACACGCTAATCCTCTGCGTGTCGTACTCAGGGGAGGACCCTGTTGCACACGAGTCATCGGCGTGTCTTACGAAGTGAGCACCTTGTTGCACACGAGTCCTCGGCGATTCGTACGTAGGGGAGGACCCTGTCGCACCCGAGTCCTCGGCGTGTCATACCCAGTGAGCACCCTGTTGCACACGAGTCCTCGGCGTGTCGTACCTAGTGAGCACCCTGTTGCACATGAGTCCTCTGCGTGTCTTACCCAGTGAGCAACCTGTTACACGCGAGTCCTCTGCGTTTCGTACCCAAGGGAGGACCCTGTTGCACAGGAGTCCTCGGCGAGTCGTACTCAATGAGCACCCTGTTGCAGACGAGTCCTCGGCGAGTCGTACCCAGGGGATGACCCTGTTGCACACGAGTCTTCGGTAATTCATACCCAGTGAGCACGCTATTGCACACGAGTCCTCTGCGTGTCGTACCCAGTGAGCTCCCTGTTGCACAGGAATCCTCTCCGAGTCGTACCCAGTGAGCACCCTGTTGCACACGTGTCCTCGGCGTGTCGTACCAAGTGAACACCCTGTTGCACACGTGTCCTCGGTGTGTCGTACCCAGGGGAGGACCCTGTTGCACACGAGTCCTCGGCGTGTCGTACACAGTGAGGACCCTGTTGCACAGGATTCCTCGGCGTGTCGTACCCATGGGAGGACCCTTTGCACACGAGTCCTCTGCGTGTCGTACCAAGGGGACGATCCTGTTTCACATTAGTCCTCGGCGTGTCGTACCCAGTGAACACCCTGTTGCACAGTAGTCCTCGGCGTGTTGTACCCAGTGAGCACCCTGTTACATGCGAGTCCTCTGCGTTACGTACACAGCGGAGCACCCTGTTGCACAGAAGTCCTCGTCGAGTCGTACCTATGGGAGGACCCTGTTGAACAAGAGTCCTCGGCGTGTCGTACCCAGGGGAGGAGCCTGTTGAGCAGGAGTCCTCTGCGTGTAGTGCCCAGTGAGCACCCTGTTGCACACGAGTCCTCGGCGTGTCGTACCTAGGGGAGAAACCTGTTGCACAGGAGTCCTCTGCTTGTTGACCCAGTGAGCACCCGGTTGCACACGAGGCCTCGGCGTGTCGTTCCCAGAGGAGGAGCCTCTTGCACAGGATTCCTCGGCGTGTCATACCAAGTGAGCACCCTGTTGCACACAAATCCTCTGCGAGGCGTACCCAGTGAGCACCCTGTTGCACAGGAGTCCTCGGCGAGTCGTACGCAGGTGAGGACCCTGTTGCACAGGAGGACACTGTTGCACAGGAGTCCTCGGCGTGTCGTACCCAGTGAGGACACTGTTGCACAGGAGTCCTAGGCGAGTGGTACCCAGGTGAGGACCGTATTGCCATACCCACTAAGCACCCAGTTGCACAGGATTCTTCGGCGTGTCGTATGCAGGGGAGGACCCTTTTGCACAGTAGTCCTCGGCGTGTCGTACCCAGTGAGCACCCTTTTGCACAGTAGTCCTCGGCGTGTCGTACCCAGTGAGCACCCTGTTGCACAGGAGTCCTTGGAATGTCGTGCCCAGTGAGCACCCTGTTGCACACTAATCCTCGGCGTTTCGTACCCAGGGGAGGACCCTGTTGCACACGAGTTCTCGGCGTGTCGTACCCAGTGAGCACCCTGTTGCACACTAATCCTCGGCGTATCGTACCCAGTGAGCACCCTGTTGCACACTAATCCTCGGCGTATCGTACCCAGGGGAGGACCCTGTTGCACAGGAGTCCTCGGCGTGTCGTACCCAGTGAGCACCCCGTTGCACAGAAGTCCTCGGCGTGTCGTACCCAGTGAGCACCCTGTTGCACGCTAATCCTCTGCATGTCGTACCCAGGGGAGTACCCTGTTGTACAGGAGTCCTCGGCGTGTCGTACCCAGTGAGCACCCTGTGAGCACCCTGTGGCACAGGAGTCCTCGTACCCTGAGGAGGACCCTGTTGCACAGAAGTCCTCTGCGTGTCGTACCCAGGGGAGAAACCTGTTGCACAGGAGTCCTCGGCGTGTCGTACCCAGTGAGCACCCTGTTACACGCTAATCCTCTGCGTGTCGTACCCAGGGGAGGACCCTGTTGTACAGGAGTCCTCGGCGTGTCGTACCCAGTGAGCACCCTGTGAGCACCCTGTGGCACAGGAGTCCTCGTACCCTGAGGAGGACCCTGTTGCACAGAAGTCCTCTGCGTGTCGTACCCAGGGGAGAAACCTGTTGCACAGGAGTCCTCTGCGTGTCGTACCCAGTGAGCACCCTGTTACATGCGAGTCCTCTGCGTTACGTACACAGCGGAGCACCCTGTTGCACAGAAGTCCTCGTCGAGTCGTACCTATGGGAGGACCCTGTTGAACAAGAGTCCTCGGCGTGTCGTACCCAGGGGAGGAGCCTGTTGAGCAGGAGTCCTCTGCGTGTAGTGCCCAGTGAGCACCCTGTTGCACACGAGTCCTCGGCGTGTCGTACCTAGGGGAGAAACCTGTTGCACAGGAGTCCTCTGCTTGTTGACCCAGTGAGCACCCGGTTGCACACGAGGCCTCGGCGTGTCGTTCCCAGAGGAGGAGCCTCTTGCACAGGATTCCTCGGCGTGTCATACCAAGTGAGCACCCTGTTGCACACAAATCCTCTGCGAGGCGTACCCAGTGAGCACCCTGTTGCACAGGAGTCCTCGGCGAGTCGTACGCAGGTGAGGACCCTGTTGCACAGGAGGACACTGTTGCACAGGAGTCCTCGGCGTGTCGTACCCAGTGAGGACACTGTTGCACAGGAGTCCTAGGCGAGTGGTACCCAGGTGAGGACCGTATTGCCATACCCACTAAGCACCCAGTTGCACAGGATTCTTCGGCGTGTCGTATGCAGGGGAGGACCCTTTTGCACAGTAGTCCTCGGCGTGTCGTACCCAGTGAGCACCCTGTTGCACAGAAGTCCTTGGAATGTCGTGCCCAGTGAGCACCCTGTTGCACACTAATCCTCGGCGTTTCGTACCCAGGGGAGGACCCTGTTGCACACGAGTTCTCGGCGTGTCGTACCCAGTGAGCACCCTGTTGCACACACTAATCCTCGGCGTATCGTACCCAGTGAGCACCCTGTTGCACACTAATCCCTCGGCGTATCGTACCCAGGGAGGACCCTGTTGCACAGGAGTCCTCGGCGTGTCGTACCCAGTGAGCACCCTGTTGCACAGAAGTCCTCGGCGTGTCGTACCCAGTGAGCACCCTGGTACACGCCAATCCTCTGCGTGTCGTACCCCAGGGAGGACCCTGTTGTACAGGAGTCCTCGGCGTGTCGTACCCAGTGAGCACCCTGTGAGCACCCTGTGGCACAGGAGTCCTCGTACCCTGAGGAGGACCCTGTTGCACAGAAGTCCTCTGCGTGTCGTACCCAGGGGAGAAACCTGTTGCACAGGAGTCCTCTGCGTGTCGTACCCAGTTAGCACCCTGTTGCACAGGAAGTCCTCTGCGTCTCGTACCCAGGGGAGGAGCCTGTTTCACAGGAGTCCCTCTGCGTGTCGTACCCAGGGGAGGACCCTGTTGCACAGGAGGAGTGAGCACCTGTTGCACAGGAGTCCTCGGCGTGTCGTACCCAGTGAGGACACTGTTGCACAGGAGTCCTAGGCGAGTGGTACCCAGGTGAGGACCGTATTGCCATACCCACTAAGCACCCAGTTGCACAGGATTCTTCGGCGTGTCGTATGCAGGGGAGGACCCTTTTGCACAGTAGTCCTCGGCGTGTCGTACCCAGTGAGCACCCTGTTGCACAGAAGTCCTTGGAATGTCGTGCCCAGTGAGCACCCTGTTGCACACTAATCCTCGGCGTTTCGTACCCAGGGGAGGACCCTGTTGCACACGAGTTCTCGGCGTGTCGTACCCAGTGAGCACCCTGTTGCACACTAATCCTCGGCGTATCGTACCCAGTGAGCACCCTGTTGCACACTAATCCTCGGCGTATCGTACCCAGGGGAGGACCCTGTTGCACAGGAGTCCTCGGCGTGTCGTACCCAGTGAGCACCCCGTTGCACAGAAGTCCTCGGCGTGTCGTACCCAGTGAGCACCCTGTTACACGCTAATCCTCTGCGTGTCGTACCCAGGGGAGGACCCTGTTGTACAGGAGTCCTCGGCGTGTCGTACCCAGTGAGCACCCTGTGAGCACCCTGTGGCACAGGAGTCCTCGTACCCTGAGGAGGACCCTGTTGCACAGAAGTCCTCTGCGTGTCGTACCCAGGGGAGAAACCTGTTGCACAGGAGTCCTCTGCGTGTCGTACCCAGTTAGCACCCTGTTGCACAGAAGTCCTCTGCGTCTCGTACCCAGGGGAGGAGCCTGTTTCACAGGAGTCCTCTGCGTGTCGTACCCAGGGGAGGACCCTGTTGCACACGAGTCCTCGGCGGGTCGTACCCAGTGGACGACCATGTTGCACAGGGGTCCTCTGAGTGTCGTACCCAGTGAGAACCCTTCGAGCACCCTGTCGCACAGGAGTCCTCGTACCAGGGGAGGCCCCTGTTGCAGAGGAGTCCTCTGCGAGTCGTACCCAGTGTGCACCCTGTTGTACAGGAGTCCTCGGCGTGTCGTACCCAGTGAGCACCCTGTGAGCACCCTGTGGCACAGGAGTCCTCGTACCCTGAGGAGGACCCTGTTGCACAGAAGTCCTCTGCGTGTCGTACCCAGGGGAGAAACCTGTTGCACAGGAGTCCTCTGCGTGTCGTACCCAGTTAGCACCCTGTTGCACAGAAGTCCTCTGCGTCTCGTACCCAGGGGAGGAGCCTGTTTCACAGGAGTCCTCTGCGTGTCGTACCCAGGGGAGGACCCTGTTGCACACGAGTCCTCGGCGGGTCGTACCCAGTGGACGACCATGTTGCACAGGGGTCCTCTGAGTGTCGTACCCAGTGAGAACCCTTCGAGCACCCTGTCGCACAGGAGTCCTCGTACCAGGGGAGGCCCCTGTTGCAGAGGAGTCCTCTGCGAGTCGTACCCAGTGTGCACCCTGTTGCACACGAGTCCTCGGCGTGTGGTACCCAGTGAGCACCCTGTTCCACAGGAGTCCACTGCGAGTCGTACGTAGTTGAGGACCCTGTTGCACAGGAGGACCCTGTTGTACAGGAGTCCTCGGCGAGTCGTACGCAGGGAAGGACCCTCTTGCAGAGGAGCACCCTGTTGCACAGGAGTCTTCAGTGAGTCGTACCCAGGGGAGGACCCTGTTTCACAGGAGTCCTGGGCGTGTCTTACAGAGTGAGCACCCTGTTACACGCGAGTTCTCTGCGTGTCGTACCCAGGGAGGACCCTATTGCACAGGAGTCCTCTGTGTGTCGTACCCAGGGGACGACCCTGTTGCACAGGAGTCCTCGGCGTGTCGTACCCAGTGAGCACCCTGTGAGCACCCTGTGGCACAGGAATCCTCGTACCCAGTGGAGGACCCTGTTGCACAGGAGTCCTCGGCTTGTCGTACCCAGTGAGCACCCTGTTGCACACGACTCCTCGGCGTGTCGTAACCAGTGAGCACCCTGTTGCACAGGAGTCCTTGGCGTGTCGCACCCAGTGAGCACCCTGTTGCACACGAGTCCTCTGCGTGCCGTCCCCAGGGGAGGAGCCTGTTGCACAGGAGTCCTCTGCATGTCTTACCGAGTGAGCACCCTGTTGCACACGAGTCCTCCGCGTGTCGTACCCAGTGAGCAACCAGTTACACGCGAGTCCTCTGCGTGTCGTACCCAGGGGAGGACCCTGTTGCACAGGAGTCCTTGGCGTGTAGTACCCAATGATCACCCTGTTGCACACTAGAGCTCGGTGTGTCGTACCCAGGGGAGGGCCCTGTTGCACGCGAGTCCTCTGCGTGTCGTACCCAGGGGAGGAGCCCGTTGCACAGGAGTCCTCTGCATGTCGTACCGAGTGAGCACCCTGTTGCACACGAGTCCTCGGTGTGTCATTCCAAGTGAGCACCCTTTTGCACACGAGTCCTTGGCGAGTCGTACCCAGTGAGCACCCTGTTGCACAGGAGTCCTCGGCGAGTCGTACGCAGGTGAACACCCTGCTGCACAGGAGTCCTCGGCGAGTCGTACGCAGGTCCGCCGCGTGTCGTACCCTGGGGACGACCCTGTTGCACAGGAGTCCTCGGCATGTCGTACCCAGTGAGCAGCCTGTAAGCACCCTGCGGCACAGGAGTCCTCGTACCCAGGGGAGGACCCTGTTGCACATGAGACCTCGTCTTGTGGCTTCCCCTCGGTTAGGGCAGGACCCTGTTGCATAGGAGTCCTCGGCATGTCGTACCCAGAGGAGGACCCTGTTGCACAGAAGTCCTCTGCGTGACGTATCCAGGGGAGAAACCTGTTGCACAGGAGTCCTGTGCTTGTCGTACCCAGTGAGCACCCTGTTGCACACGTGTCATTGGCATGTCGTACCCAGTGAGCACCCGGTTGCACAGGAATCCTCTGCGAGTCGTACGCAGGTGAGAACCCTGTTGCACAGGAGGACCCTGATCACAGGAGTCCTCGGCGTGTCGTACACAGTGAGGACCCTGTTGCACAGGATTCCTCGGCGTGTCGTACCCATGGGAGGACCCTTTGCACACGAGTCCTCTGCGTGTCGTACCAAGGGGACGATCCTGTTTCACATTAGTCCTCGGCGTGTCGTACCCAGTGAACACCCTGTTGCACAGTAGTCCTCAGCGTGTTGTACCCAGTGAGCACCCTGTTACATGCGAGTCCTCTGCGTTACGTACACAGCGGAGCACCCTGTTGCACAGAAGTCCTCGTCGAGTCGTACCTATGGGAGGACCCTGTTGAACAAGAGTCCTTGGCGTGTCGTACCCAGGGGAGGAGCCTGTTGCAGAGGAGTCCTCTGCGAGTCGTACCCAGTGTGCACCCTGTTGCACACGAGTCCTCGGCGTGTGGTACCCAGTGAGCACCCTGTTCCACAGGAGTCCACTGCGAGTCGTACGTAGTTGAGGACCCTGTTGCACAGGAGGACCCTGTTGTACAGGAGTCCTCGGCGAGTCGTACGCAGGGAAGGACCCTTTTGCAGAGGAGCACCCTGTTGCACAGGAGTCTTCAGTGAGTCGTACCCAGGGGAGGACCCTGTTTCACAGGAGTCCTGGGCGTGTCTTACAGAGTGAGCACCCTGTTACACGCGAGTTCTCTGCGTGTCGTACCCAGAGGAGGACCCTATTGCACAGGAGTCCTCTGTGTGTCGTACACAGGGGACGACCCTGTTGCACAGGAGTCCTCGGCGTGTCGTACCCAGTGAGCACCCTGTGAGCACCCTGTGGCACAGGAATCCTCGTACCCAGTGGAGGACCCTGTTGCACAGGAGTCCTCGGCTTGTCGTACCCAGTGAGCACCCTGTTGCACACGACTCCTCGGCGTGTCGTAACCAGTGAGCACCCTGTTGCACAGGAGTCCTTGGCGTGTCGCACCCAGTGAGCACCCTGTTGCACACGAGTCCTCGG
Organism: Haliotis rubra; assembly: GCF_003918875.1. NCBI lineage: Eukaryota > Metazoa > Mollusca > Gastropoda > Lepetellida > Haliotidae > Haliotis > Haliotis rubra. The sequence continues at coordinate 377,841 of NW_025767642.1, forward strand.
TGTGTCGTACTCAGGGGAGGACCCTGTTGCAGACGAGTCCTCTGCATGTCTTACCGAGTGAGCACCCTGTTGCACACGAGTCCTCCGCGTGTCGTACCCAGTGAGCAACCAGTTACACGCGAGTCCTCTGCGTGTCGTACCCAGGGGAGGACCCTGTTGCACAGGAGTCCTTGGCGTGTAGTACCCAATGATCACCCTGTTGCACACTAGAGTTCGGTGTGTCGTACCCAGGGGAGGGCCCTGTTGCACGCGAGTCCTCTGCGTGTCGTACCCAGGGGAGGAGCCCGTTGCACAGGAGTCCTCTGCATGTCGTACCGAGTGAGCACCCTGTTGCACACGAGTCCTCGTGTGTCATTCCAAGTGAGCACCCTTTTGCACACGAGTCCTCGGCGAGTCGTACCCAGTGAGCACCCTGTTGCACAGGAGACCTCGGCGAGTCGTACACAGGTGAACACCCTGTTGCACAGGAGTCCTCGGCGAGTCGTACGCAGGTCCGCCGCGTGTCGTAACCTGGGGACGACCCTGTTGCACAGGAGTCCTCGGCATGTCGTACCCAGTGAGCAGCCTGTAAGCACCCTGCGGCACAGGAGTCCTCGTACCCAGGGGAGGACCCTGTTGCACATGAGACCTCGTCTTGTGGCTTCCCATCGGTTAGGGCAGGACCCTGTTGCATAGGAGTCCTCGGCATGTCGTACCCAGAGGAGGACCCTGTTGCACAGAAGTCCTCTGCGTGACGTATCCAGGGGAGAAACCTGTTGCACAGGAGTCCTGTGCTTGTCGTCCCCAGTGAGCACCCTGTTGCACACGTGTCATTGGCGTGTCGTACCCAGTGAGCACCCGGTTGCACAGGAATCCTCTGCGAGTCGTACGCAGGTGAGGACCGTGTTGCACAGGAGGACCCTGATCACAGGAGTCCTCGGCGTGTCGTACACAGTCAGGACCCTGTTGCACAGGATTCCTCGGCGTGTCGTACCCATGGGAGGACCCTTTGCACACGAGTCCTCTGCGTGTCGTACCAAGTGGACGATCCTGTTTCACATTAGTCCTCGGCGTGTCGTACCCAGTGAACACCCTGTTGCACAGTAGTCCTCGGCGTGTTGTACCCAGTGAGCACCCTGTTACATGCGAGTCCTCTGCGTTACGTACACAGCGGAGCACCCTGTTGCACAGAAGTCCTCTGCGTGTCGTACCCAGGGAGGAGCCTGTTGCACAGGGGTCCTTTGCGTGTCGTACCCAGGGAAGAAGCCTGTTGCACAGGAGTCCTCGGCGTGTCGTAGCCAGTGAGCACCCTTTGAGCACCCTGTGGCACAGTAGTCGTCGTACCCAGTGGAGGATCCTGTTGCACACGAGTCCTCGGCGAGTCGTACGCAGTGTGCACCCTGTTGCACATGAGTCCTCGGCGTGTTGTACCCAGTGAGCACCCTGTTACACGGGAGTCCTCTGCGTGTCGTACCCAGGGAGGAGCCTGTTGCACAGGAGTCCTCTGCGTGTCGTACCCAGGGAAGAAGCCTGTTGCACAGGAGTCCTCGGCGTGTCGTACCCAGGGCAGAAGCCTGTTGCACAGGAGTCCTCGGCGTGTCGTACCCAGTGAGCACCCTGTGAGCAACCTGTGGCACAGGAGTCCTGGTACCCAATGGAGGACCCTGTTGCACAGGAGTCCTCGGCGTGTCTTACCCAGGGGACGGAACTGTTGCACAGGAGTCCTCGGCGTGTCGTACCCAGGGGACGACCCTGTTGCACAGGAGTCCTCTGCGTGTCGTACCCAGTGAGCACCCTGTGAACACCCTGTGGCACAGGAGTCCTCGTACCCAGTGGAGGACCCTGCTGTACAGGAGTCCTCGGCGTGTCGTACCAAGGGGACGGAACTGTTGCACACGAATCCTCGGCGAGTCGTACCCAGTGTGCACCCTGTTGCACACGAGTCCTCGGCGTGTTGTACCCAGTGAGCACCCTGTTACATGCGAGTCCTCTGCGTGTCGTACCCAGGGAGGAGCCTGTTGCACAGGAGTCCTGGGCGTGTCGTACCCAGTGAGCACCCTGTGAGCAACCTGTAGGCACAGGAGTCCTCGTACCCAATGGAGGACCCTGTTGCGCAGGAGTCCTCGGCGTGTCTTACCCAGGGACGGAACTGTTGCACTGGAGTCCTCGGCGTGTCTTACCCAAGGGACGGAACTGTTGCTCAAGAGTCCTCGCTGTGTCGTACCCATGGGATGACCCTGTTACACAGGAGTCCTCGGCGTGTCCTACCCTGTGAGCACCCTGTTGCACACGAGTCCTCGGCGTGTCGTACCCAGTGAGCACCCTGTTACACGCTAGTCCTCTGCGTGTCGTACCCAGGGGAGGACCCTGTTGCACAGGAGTCCTCGGCGTGTCGTACCGAGGGGACGACCATGTTGGACAGGAGTCCTCGGCGTGTCGTACCCAGGGGAGGACCCTGTTGCACATCACTCCTCGGACTTTGTGTAGTCTGACAACCGTTTATCCAGTTTAACCATGGCACGCTCACGTTGTTGATTTGTGAGTCGATACATATTCGCGTTTGTTTAAACTTTTGTTGATTATACTTCCTCAGTATTCTCTGCATCCTATTATCTTGATGGTGGGGGGGTGGGGGGGAAAGGCTTTATTGAATCGTAACACTGTGATTTCCTTATGTGTTGAATATGTCCATTGTGTTTCCAGATGCAAAGTTCGGAGTCAAGTGAATGGTGCATGTAGAGGACCAGGTAATATGAACGATTATGTACCAGAAGGTGATTTTATATATTTATAATTTAGTTAGTTGTTGTATGTTTGTTTTCTATCATAATTTTATGTCTATTAATTTCAGTTGAGTTGTCATGTTCCTTTACCCTATCTGAAATGCGGATCTGTGGGATGCAATGTCCGAAATCAATAAGGTAATAGATTATCTCAGGATAGAATAAATACTTTGCCGTTGTTCTGACTATGTTATCATATCGGTCAGTGAGTACTTATAGGAAAAAGTCTATATCCATTCATAAATGCCTGACTCAAGCAAAATTTCATCTAACATTGCCCTGGTGAAGAAAAACTAAAACTAATGAATTACCTCTTTTAGTCAGAGGCGGAGGCCACTACTAAGTTTGACGCCTCCGTGATCATAATTAGGTACCTTGCATTATCAGTGGTGATCAGGGACTGTGTGACAATATAAGAAACAGATACAGCCAACAACACGAATTTTCAATGCATCATGTATACTAGCAAGATTGAAGGTTATTACTGTGTCTTGCAGGTGCGACTTCGTGGCGGAATTCAATAAATGTAAGTATTGGCGATTCAGTTGACGAGGAGGAAGTGCTACGTTTTCATGGATCATTAGGGGCGGTGGGGTAGCCTAATGGTTAAAGCGTTGGCTCGTCACGCCGAAGACCCGGGTTCGAATCCCCACATGGGCACAATATGTGAAGCCCATTTCTGGTGTCCCCTGCCGTGATGTTGCTGGAATATTGCTAAAAGCGGCGTAAAACCAAACTCTGTCAGTCAGTCAGTCATGGATCATTAAGTATCCACAACTTGTCTGGTCCTTGGTACAATGTGTGAAGCCCATTCAGGTGTCCCTCGCCGTATATATTACTCAAGGTTGTGTAAAACCATACTCACTGACTGTCTCGTCCTGTGTTGCAGGCCCACGCAACGGGACTATTAATGAAAATGAATTACAAATACAAACTAAATTACAAACTGAATTTCAAACTGAAATAGAAACTGAAATACAATCTAAATTACAAACTGAAATACAATCTGAAATACAATCTGAATTATAAACTGAATTACAAACTGAAATACAATCTAAAAAACAAAGTGAAATACAATCGACAAACTGAAATACAAAGTGAAATACAATCTGAAATACAATCTGAAGTACAAACTGAATTACAAAGTGAAATACAAATCTGAATTACAAACTGAATTACAAACTGAAATACAAACTGAAATACAAACTGAATTACAAACTGAAATACAATCCGAATTACAAACTGAATTACAAACTGAAATACAATCTGAATTACAAACTGAAATAGAAACTGAAATACAATCTGAATTACAAACTGAAATACAAACTGAATTACAAACTGAATTACAAACTGGAATACAAACTGAAATACAATCTGAATTACAAACTGAAATACAATCTGAATTACAAACTGAAATAGAAACTGAATTACAAAGTGAAATACATTTTGAATTACAAGCTGAAATACAAACTGAAATACAATCTGAAATAAAACTGAAATACAATCATAATTACAAACTGAAATACAATCTGAATTACAAACTCAAATACAAACTGTAATACAATTTAATATCAAGCTGAAAAACAAACTGAATTACAAACTGAAATACAATCTGATAGACAAACTGAAATACAAACTGGAATACAAACTGAATTACAAACTGAATTACAAACTGATATACAAACTGAAATACAATCTGAAAGACAAACTGAAATACAAACTGAATTACAAACTGAATTACAAACTGAAATACAAACTGAATTACAAACTGAATTACAAACTGAAATACAAACTGAAGTACAAACTGAATTACAAACTGAAATACAAACTGAAATACAATCTGATAGACAAACTGAAATACAAACTGAATTACAAACTGAATTACAAACTGAAGTACAAACTGAAATACAAACTGAAATACAATCTGATAGACAAACTGAAATACAAACTGAAATACAAACTGAATTACAAACTGAATTACAAACTGAAATACAAACTGAATTACAAACTGAATTACAAACTGAAATACAAACTGAATTACAAACTGAAATACAAACTGAAATACAAATTGAATTACAATCTGATATACAAACTGGAATACAATCTGATATACAAACTGAAATACAAACTGAATTACAAACTGAAATACAAACTGAATTACAAACTGAATTACAAACTGAAATACAAACTGAATTACAAACTGAAATACAATCTGAATTACAAATTGAAATACAAACTGAATTACAAACTGAATTACAAACTGAAATAGAAACTGAATCACAAACTGAAATACAAACTGAATTACAAAGTGAAATACAATTTAAATTACAAGCTGAAACACAAACTGAAATACAAACTGAAGTACAAACTGAATTACAAACTGAATTACAAACTGAAATACAAACTGAATTACAAAATGAACTACAAACTAAATTACAAACTGAATTACAAACATATATTTTCTAGGAAATGGTCCCGTTTTGAAATTTGACAGTTTTACAAGTAATAATGTAATAAATTAAATTAAATATCATTAAGAAATAGTTCGTTGATCGTTTCTTTCTTCAAACAATGATGTTCATGACACATTGAGTGAGTGAGTATATATTCACGTCGCAAAATGAACTACAAACTAAATCACAAACTGAATTACAAACATGTATTTTCTAGGAAATGGTCCCGTTTTGAAATTTGACAGTTTTACAAGTAATAATGTAATAAATTAAATTAAATATCATTAAGAAATAGTTCGTTGATCGTTTCTTTCTTCAAAGAATGATGTTCATGACACATTGAGTGAGTGAGTATATATTCACGTCGCTATTAGTACACCAGAAATGGGCTTCACACATTGTACCTATGTGGGAAATCGAACCCGGGTCTTCAGCGTGGCGTGCTAACACCTTAACTACTGGACTACCCCACCGCCCTCATGTCGCAGAACTCGGCAAGCAACAAATGAATTGGTAATGTTGTAGCATCTGTGATTTCTGAGCAATAAAGCTATCTGTGTTTGTGTAAAGGTACAAACATTACCCAAAACAGACATGTGAAGCATAGGGTAATCAACGCGGCAAAAACAATAGGACATGCTACAAACCTTTAACATCACTCTCCATTACAAGGTACAACAGAGATCAATGATACAACATCAGCCACAACCACCAGTGATACAACCACGTCCACTGCGGCCTCAACCACAACCACCCGTAATACAACCACGTCCACTGCGGCCTCAACCACAACCACCCGTGCTACAACCACTACCACTGCGGCCTCAACCACAACCACCCGTAATACAACCACTACCACTGCGGCCTCAACCACAACCACCCGTAATACAACCACTACCACTGCGGCCTCAGCCACAACCTCTGGAGCTACAGTCTCCAGTAAAACCTCTCAACCAACTGGTCCAGCCAAGGGTACTACAGCCTCTACTACAACTCATACAGCTTATGTAGTCACAGTTCTGTTGAATGCCATGAGTCAATGGGGAATTGATCAAAATAGTACATAATTTATATCAGGAAAGTATTTATAACGAATTATCAACTGAATCTTTGTCATAATCATTCCGTACGCTTTCACACACAAGCGGGACTCACCTAAGATGGGAGTGCTCGTCGGAGCTGTCGTTGGAGGACTCGTTGGAGGTGTCGTCATCGCGGTTGTCGTCGTACTCCTTTGGCGTGTATGTGGCTCCAGGCGAAGGTACTCATCCTTAATGCCATGACACGTTAGTCGATTTTCAACCTTCATTGTCAGACTTCAAAGCATTGACAATCGTGTGTTTAAACATAATTACATTCAGACATAAACAAAGGCTTGAAGTAAAATCCCTATATCAGAAGTTCTTTACATCCAGTGTGAAGGAATCAGAATGTTTGTAACTTGACGTCAGCAATGAAGTTCCCCTTCACTTACACTGATGCTGTTTCCTCCCATATATACAGACATACAGAAGACGGAGCCAAGCCGACTGGTTCCCGCACATCTCTAGGACTGGTTAGTTGTCTCACGTTTATCTTGTCTGTACGCTCTGTATGCGTCAAACACATCTGTAGATTTTAAACAGTTCTAACACATTATGTCTAGTTTAAATATCACTTTGAATGGATGTTAATTGATACTTCACAATGTTGTAATATATTTTTTACCAAACTGCTGGCAGTCCACTTCTTACTTCAACAGTAACAAACGTACCGATCAGCTGGACTCTAAATACCGTTGATGTATATTTTTAACCAAGGACTTTGTGTATCCGATAAGTGTAGATTGGCATGGCTCCCACGGCTGAAAGCTATGTAAACCAAATGTCATTTATTCTAGGTAAGTGAATATCACAAAACGACGTTCCGCGGTCGTTACCAAGCAAACTGTAATCACCAGTCAGTACGATTTCTCTTTAAACACGTACGCGTACGTGGAAGTGTGGTAAAATCAACTCTAATTTATATTTCTTCTTTCAAGATTCCCACAAACACTTCCTCGCCTGGTACAGATGTCCTGGCATCAACTGTCCCCGATGTCATCAAGGTGTCAGCTGCACAACAAGTACCCTGTGACCTCACAGATGAGTATGACGTCATCGTAGAGGGAGGCGACAACGGGCTGGGGGTGGCTCCCTCTGCCGGCGACCAGGGGGACTACGTGGACATCACAGATGATATGACTGGGGCGGCTGTGTATTCCCTAGCGCAGCAAGTCCCGGTGAAACAGGTGAAGGGCGGTACTCCAGCTGGCAGAGTACTTCTGAGACCACGCCTGGCGTAGTTCTGGAGAAGGGAGACGCTTGGCAGATGACGACATACAACAGACTGGACGAGGGGTGACGCTCCTGAGACCACGCCTGGCGTAGATAGTACATACAACAGACTGGCGATACAACAGACTGGGCGCTCGTGAGACGTAGATAGTACATACAACAGACTGGACAAGGATGGCGCCCTGAGACCACGCCGGGCGTAGATAGTACATACAACAGACTGGACAAAGATGGCGCTCGTGAGACCACGCCTGAGACCACACCTGGCGTAGAAAGTACATACAACAGACTGGACAAAGATGGCGCCTCGTACATACAACAGACTGGACACGCCTGGCGTAGATAGTACATACAACAGACTGGCGAGGGGTGACGCTCCTGAGACCACGCCTGACATAAATAGTACATACAACAGACCGACGCCTGGCGTAGATAGTACATACAACAGAGACTGGACAAGGCGTGGCGTACATACAACAGACTGAGACCCTGAGACCACCTGGCGTAGATAGTACATACAACAGATTGGCAAGGGTGACGCTCCTGTCACGCCTGACATAAATAGTACATACAACAGACTGGGGATGCGCACAACAGACTGTCGGGGGATGGCACCCCTGAATATTTTATTCTGGAGGGGCCATCTCAGCCAAATTGAAAATGACGGCACCTATTTAGAAATGATTTTATTTCTTTACTATCCATTTCACATACTACTTACCGATTGTCATCCTTGAACACAATTACTGCCTTGTATTCTGTGTTAGATATATCTACCAAATATATGTTTTGTCCATTTGGACCATAGTTACTGGATACCGACGTTACAACTGATTGCTATGTACAGCTGTGTAATCACTGAGTGTTCGCCTCATGGCCATACAAGGGACATACTTCCGAGACATCCATAGCTAACGACCTGGACTGCTTTTGTAACGATTTTATCAAAGAAATCGAAATAACGTAGATGATGACATTTCTTGTTTTGACGCATATTTGTACATATTTTGTGGTGAGTCAATGTACACTTGTCAGCACACAGTCGAGACAGTTCACTCAGTCATCATGGACATGAAGTGGACGTTGATGTATTGTGATCCTAACATTCATTTTTGTGGTATGGATCGATACTAACTGGTGCTAACATCACTATGATCTTATGTACATATCTTATCGGAAATCCCAAACATACTTCCCAAAGAATGATATTGTTCCATATGTGCGTTTTTTTCACATTGATCTTTTGCTTATTTTACAGTAATTATTATTGACACCCTAAAGTGTTACATTGTTTCCTCTACTGGTGATATGACGTTGGGAGTGCAGCTTGAAGTCTCTTGGCTCTGATGCATGTATTTTTATATCTTTTCTTGTGTTCAGTATCAGAATGATTAATGTTTACACATGATCTATAATCAAGAAAAGTACGAAAACACTACATGTTGTAGCATATGCCTTGCAACGAAGTTTCGCCCATCAAAATAGTAACTGTAACATATTGTACTGACTCCAACAAAAACAAAACTGATATTGAAATGTGGTAACAATTTCTCTGCAAAATGAGAGGCATAAACGAAGCAAAAACGTGGATCTCAACAGTGCCAGAAAGTATGGTGACCATGACTACGCCGCCAATCTGATTGTGACACATTCTTCCAGTAATGAACATTGTGAATGTATGAACACCTGGTGCGGACATCCCGGTAATCAAGAGATTTCATCATCGGAATCGCTCTGCAATTCCTTATGGAGTGGCTGCCAATTCCTGTAGGTTTTGAACTGGAGGATCTCCAGCTTTGTTCGACTTTGTGACCAAGATAGTCCTGAAGATGTTGGGTTAGGTTCATGGGGATTCTTGCGGGGCATGGTAATGTTTCTATAGCGTAGTACTGCGCATGATCAATGACGACTCGATACTTCAACGGTGGCCAAACGTTTCTTGACAAGTCGACAGATATCCCTGTGGTTAAGGTTCAAGTTACCACCGCTGTTGATACAGGACATCTCTGCGCCATGCATGTCAAAGATTTGTCATCGTGTATTTTCTGAAAATCTTCGTCTCGACATGGCAAGAAGATTATGGAAAATAACCCACACACCACAATTTCAACTCAGTCAGCCACCGCAACTTCAACGTTTATCGCCAAAACGTGATCCTGAACAAACTTCGAGTGGTTTACGTCCGGAGAATATAAGGACTGGCATTTTAGCTATGACCAATGTTAAGGCTTGATGTACTGCTATTGTATTGATACAACCTTTGCCTGTTGTACTACTATTGTATTTATACAACCTTTGCCTGTTGTACTGCTATTGTATTCATACAACCTTTGCCTGTTGTACTGCTATTGTATTCATACAACCTTTGCCTGTTGTACTGCTATTGTATTCATACAACCTTTGCCTGTTGTACTGCTATTGTATTCATACAACCTTTGCCTGTTGTACTGCTATTGTATTTATACAACCTTTGCCTGTTATCCTGCTATTGTATTGATACAACCTTTGCCTGTTGTACTGCCACCGTACAATGTAATGCCATGGTAATGACTTTGTAATTTTTAAATAAAGTTGAATACTGTTCAATATTTCTGTGTTATTTTAATAGTACATTTAGAAATTGTATTACATTTCGTTGTTTGTTGGTTTTACGTTCAACTTAAAGTCGACACTTAATGCAAATTAAGGACTCGTCCGGGACAGAACTTTCTATACTCAATCAAATTAAGACAATGAGACACTTGTTAAATGGGATCCCACATTGGACGTAGTTTGTGCATTATTATGAAAATATATGTGTATCATACTGCTGTCAATCAGGTAACAACCGCGTCGATGAAAAGTGGATTACATGATTTTATTGAAAAAATACTGCATGATGTTCGATGATCTATACTGATAAAACTGTTGGAACAGAAGAAGTAAATAGTGTGACCTCCTTGGGCGACCGCGACGGCCACACCATCTCCTCGTGGACAGGAGAACCTGTCGGAACACTCAAACCATGAACCATTGGCCATGAATAGCGCTTCATAACATGGAAAATACAACGGAATGTCTTGAGCATACGTACAGTAGAAATCGTTTTCTTGAACCTAGTGGGATCGACGCTAAACGTGATCAGACGTTTGTGTGTAGGATAGTAGTATTTGAAAACTATCTATACATTGTTATTGTCTACAACTGAGAATATGTTTTACAAGATTTAGATACAGAAATGTTCCATTTATGACAGAGGCTACACTAATGTACCGTCATACTATGTATGATAATGTCCTCAATGTAGGCTTACTGAGAAAACTTACATAGAAAATGAAATTCATGTTTTACTTGCATGTGATGCTTATATATCTAGCAGATATAAATATTTGAGTAAATATATCAGAAATGTCAGCTCAGTGAACACATTGATGGGTATACTGGACACCCAATACACACAAACAATACATGATTTTTGCTTATATCTATTTAACGTGCAATGATAGGAATAAGCTTATTACCACTTAATAAGCCGATGTTTTGCAATTGAATATTGTACTCTGATCTGCTCTCACTGTTCGGCGAAGTTGTTGATGCATATTGTATACCTGTATATTGAGATGTATATCATGTAAATGTTGTACCTCTAAGTAGGCCTGGGTGTAAATAGAACGTACAGTATAGTCGCTAATTACTGTCTACCAAAACGTTTCCGAGCACGTTGTTACTTGTCAAACAAGTTCGACATTAGCGACATTCAGTGTTTGGATGGAAATGGCCCGTACACATTGTTCCACTCGGGGTTCCCCGTACTTCAGGTACAAACACGCGTAAATATCAAACTGTTAAGTTAATACTTTGTAAACGTCACTTTTTAAAGTTTGTTGAAACTAGAGTAAAACATTATGGTAAGGTGAACGAAGTTCATTAATCAAATCTAAAAGAACCTGACTTAAGACGTGCAACTGACACCTGTAAGGTTTGCCCCAACCCTTCAATAACCACGAGCACAACAACACAAGAAACCCAACACCGAGATTCCCAGTCCCGCGAATATCGACAACAACAAAGTCGACTTCATGCGAACACAGGCTGCATTAGATGTACCTTTCCGTTACATGTGAATGTATACCTCAGTTCTGTCTGATAATAGCTGTACTAGCCTATGAAGGGTTCAGCATAGGGGACAATCCCGACTACCTCAACCTGTTCTCCTAGTGTGGCACAATGGTTTAGTCCCACTCATCCGGGTGGCTTGTGCAGATTAGGGTATATGCATTAGTGACTAGTCTGTATTGGTTAACATGTCATGTCGTGACGCTGCTAATATAAACTGGGTATATGGGGAGTACGGGGAAGAACCCATGTAATGTCATTTGTGAAACCATGTGACGCTAAATATTTACTCACTCACTCATTTGTGAAACCACTGCCTATCTGCGATTCGTTAACCCAGACGATACATTGAACGCCCCCGTCCAGATAAACGAGTTTTACGGCATTACCATGGCAAGACAAACACGATTAGAATCTAATTATTAGACCAGCAATCTAGAAGCGGGTGAGTCAATAGTTAAACATACACCTTTATGGGTGACATCTTCTTGTTAAATGTATAGAGTACGTTTCGGTTTAGATCGTTAAGCTTGATAATGGTGTAAAATAATCGACACCGAAAAGTCGTTCTATGTAATAACGAGAAGTTGTCATCCCGCTCTGTGTAATAACAAGAAGTTGTCATCCCGCTCTATGTAATAACAAGAAGTTGTCATCCCGCTCTATGTAATAACAAGAAGTTGTCATCCCGCACTATGTAATAACAAGAAGTTGTCATCCCGCTCTATGTAATAACAAGAAGTTGTCATCCCGCTCTCTGTGTAATAACAAGAAGTTGTCATGCCGCTCTATGTAATAACAAGAAGTTGTCATACCGCTCTGTGTAATAACAAGAAGTTGTCATGCCGCACTCTGTGTAATAGCAAGAAGTTGTCATCCCGCTCTATGTAATAACAAGAAGTTGTCATCCCGCAATATGTAATAACAAGAAGTTGTCATCCCGCTCTATGTAATAACAAGAAGTTGTCATCCCGCTCTCTGTGTAATAACTAGAAGTTGTCATGCCGCTCTATGTAATAACAAGAAGTTGTCATCCCGCTCTATGTAATAACAAGAAGTTGTCATCCCGCTCTCTGTGTAATAGCAAGAAGTTGTCATCCCGCTCTATGTAGTAACAAGAAGTTGTCATCCCGCTGTATGTAATAACAATAAGTTGTCATCCCGCAATATGTAATAACAAGAAGTTGTCATCCCGCTCTCTGTGTAATAACTAGAAGTTGTCATGCCGCGCTATGTAATAACAAGAAGTTGTCATCCCGCTCTATGTAATAACAAGAAGTTGTCATCCCGCTGTATGTAATAACAATAAGTTGTCATCCCGCTCTATGTAATAACAAGAAGTTGTCATCCCGCTCTCTGTGTAATAACTAGAAGTTGTCATGCCGCTCTATGTAATAACAAGAAGTTGTCATCCCGCTCTATGTAATAACAAGAAGTTGTCATCCCGCTCTCTGTGTAATAGCAAGAAGTTGTCATCCCGCTCTATGTAGTAACAAGAAGTTGTCATCCCGCTGTATGTAATAACAATAAGTTGTCATCCCGCTCTCTGTGTAATGACTAGAAGTTGTCACCCCGCTCTATGTAATAACAAGAAGTTGTCATCCATAAAGTTGTATGTTTCAAGATTAGAATCCTTGACCGTTATTGCCTTCTTTGTTGACATACGCAGAGAGGTACGGTAGCTCGTTCAATACGGCCTTGACCTACTTGCCCGCACCCGTACTATAATTTCTTGTATTATAATGCACCTCTTACAGGCCACCGTCGTAAATACCACCAGTGACATAGGCAGGGATTAAGACGACAAACACGATCTCTATTGGCTGGCCAGCGATTGCGTCATAGAGCTGGGCATGAACGTACCCTGCCTTATACAACAAGGGCTGGCTTAACGCTGCTGTGTACAGTAGTCCAGATAAATCCTGGGGCCTCAGCCGATGTGGGAGGAGCGCCCAGTGACTTTAGACGTTTTACATTTAGATCAAACACACGAGTGTGTCACGGTGCTGACAAACCCCTGAGTATAATACGGCAGCATATTTATTTTCTATGTTCTCATCGCTCGACCGACCCTTCTAATCTTATTGCCGATCCCCCCAAAACCTTTTTTTTCCATTCCAACACCGCCGACTCGAACCTAAAACGTACCGCCTCGTCATATATAATGTTTATCCTGTAATCACTCGCTGCCACAAGTCCATAGAAAGCGAGAAATTGTAATAAGAATTACAATAAATGAGAATCAAGAACATTATTCACATAATTTTGTCTTTATAATGTTTTTGTTTTGTTCAGAATTTGGTGGCTACGTGAAACACACATATAAAAATATGCCCATAGGGAAAAGCGGGGATTCGAACACACAATGATAGGTCTGTGTGTGCCGGAAAACAGCTCAGTGCGGCGTCCGAGACAACTGGGCTTCTGTGCTCTACTCATCTGAAACCGTATTGGAATAGCATTACCATCCGCAAGTAGGTGCAAACTTGCCGATGCGGCGTTCAACAATATTCACTTGCTCATCACCCAAATATCGACTTTTAAACTTTAACCTTAGCCATATACTGGGCCGGTTTCCTTTCTCCGAACTAAGCCCTGGCATACATACCAAAACGAGGTAAATAAAGCATTAGCCTCAATGTGCGTTCATCCGCATACCCGGAGCTGATCAGAAGCCAATCACAGTCGACGAATATCTCTATGTGCTTCATAATGGAAGACAAACCTATACACAGGGGCTGGGAAATGTATTGCTTAAATATTCATCTGTAGTGTTACGTTGTTTGGAACATCGCCAGCTTGAAGGATCAAGACGACAGTTGAATTCATCTGAGAATGAAAGCCCCACGCAACGCCCGTGTAGTGTGAACAACATATATACCCATGCATTGAGTTCTCCTGGTTGTATTTAACAGTTCGTCAGTAAATAATCGGCTGGATTTCAACTTGGCGTTTCGTCTTTTACGATAACAGTAAGAACAAACTGCTTATCCAGTCCTTAATCATGCTTAACCTACTTAAAGGAAACACGACAAGCTCCGTGTCTCCCACAACGAACTATCTTGAATGAGACATCTAGGCAAACACAATCTTTGATAATCAGAAACTCGAATAGTTGTGATGCGACCTGGTGTTGTGTTAAACATAGAAATAACATAGCCAGTGCGAGACACACGATTGGTTGATGCTAACAATAACGTCCCAGGTGACGCTGACTCACGGCCTATCCTGTCAGAGAGTCTTCCCAATTTCCAGGAATGGCCTATTGAGGATTCTTACTCGGAACTCCCACGCATGGCTGACATCCATTATTTGTGTTGTAAATATTAGTGCGCACAACTCACATGTTACCGTTGATGTCGTTCAAGGTTCCACTTATGAAGGTCAGTTGCACCTGGCAATGTCCCAACTTCCGGGCTTCGCAAGTTCTGAACCGCATCTGTTCAGTTGACGGGTATGAGGTGAGCGGTGAAACACATCGATGAAGCTGGTAATCTGCGGTATAGTCTTGTGTCTCCTCCAGGTCCACGGTGTCCACGGACTTGCAGAAAATGCGTAAGTTGCGATAGTGTAATCGATTTGTAGTAGTATAAAGGTCAATTCAGGATAATTTCTAGAGGTTCAACACACAGCTAATATTCGACTGTTCATGTTTACCATGTTTAATTCGTTGAATTACAAAACTGAGTGGCCCAGCTCGGAAATTACAACTTTTAAGTCATAAAGCTAGATAAACATGTTATTTGACAGAAAGACAAATGCGCTAATTATTGTTCATTTCTCTCAAAATAATCGTGGCACTGAATCTGACTGAAAATAGCACCGTCAAAAAGTGTTTTCATTTGACAGTTATAAATCCCAGTTGCATTGAAACACTTGACTGTTAAAGTACTATATGGTGTGTATATATTTTCTTATCTCGGCGGTGGGTGTTACCTCGACGTTTTATATGACCCAAGGCAGTAACATACTGATTTCCATTGGTAAACACAGGAATGAAGCCTGACCTATAGATCGACCCCGATAATAATAAGCGGCAAAACTTCATGGGTGGAGAGATGCACAAAGATGTCCATAGGTAGACAGGGAGATTTACTGACATGCACGAACAGACGACACTGCCACTCGCTGACGTTTAGCTCGAGTTTAACATATACTCTCCCAAAAAAGAAACGCACATAGGAATTTCAACTGTATTTTTATGTTTATTTTGAAACATCTTGTAGGCTTTATGAGACAATGAAATATAGCGAAATTGCACACTGGGAATGCAGACTGATCCGTCTTTGGCACCAACTCGAGGAAAGTCAGTTTGAGTGTCACATGGAGACGTGTGGTGGCGCTGAAGTCAATACCACCACCGTGGGCATCCAGAACTGCACGGCATCGCCTCGGCATGGAACGAATAAGTCTCAGAATCTCGTGTTGCCGAATCGCAGCCCACTCTGCCTATAGTGCCTGTGCGAGTTGTTGAAGTGTCTGGGGCTGAGGGTTACGGCGTCGCCCCCGTCTGTCCAGGGCATCCCACAGATGTTCGATCGGGTTTAAGTACGGTGATCTTGAGGGCCAGGGGAGCACATTGATGTTGTGGTTCTGGAGGAAGTCTCTAGTGTGACGTGCTGTGTGGGGCCTGGCATTGTCCTGTTGAAACAACTAACTCCCTCTGGCGATCAATGATTGGAAGGAGGTGTGGGCGTAGGATTTCGTCACAGTACCGTTGAACTGTCAGGTTGCCCTGGATCATCACCAAATCACTTCTCCTACGGCAGGTGATCGCTCCCCACATCATAACACTGTCCCGGCCGAATCTGTCCACCTGGGGAACGCAAGCGTCGGCCAAACGTTCACGTCGACGTCTGTACACCCGCATTCTTCCATTGCGTCTTTCCAATAGAAATCGTGATTCATCACTGAACCAGATTCTACGCCAATTCGGTAGGTTCCAGGCCTGAACGTTGGTGCACCATTGAACTCGATGTCGACGATGTTGTTGTCGAAGCACAGGGTCAAAATAAGGTCTTCTGGTACGTAAACCAGCCTCTTTCAACCTGTTCCTGACGGTCTGTGCAGAAAGCCTCCTCAATCCGGGTATTTGTCGAGCGGTACTGGTCGCCGTAGCTGTTCGATGACGCAGGTGATGTACCCGGATGTAGCGATCCTGCGCCGCAGTGGTCGCTCGAGGTCGCCCACTACGAGGGGCATCTGCTACCGCTTTCTGCCGGCGATATCTCTTCCAGAGCCGTGAAATGGTGCTTTGGTGAACATTCAAGCGTCGGGCAACTGCACGTTTAGACTGGCCAGCTTCAAGCAAACCAATGGCGATATGGCGGTTGGCTTCACTTAGACGTGGCATTTTGCGTTCCTCAACAATATTCCAAATACAGTGAATAATCGACAGACAGCGATCAACCTTTTATACCCATCATTGAGACTATCTGATCCCCAACTTTCACGAGCATTGCATGTGAATTGTGTATTCTGTGACACTACACGCCGAAATTGAAAATCATGCTGTTAAATACGGGTATTTTATGGATGGTGCATTTTATTGTGATGTTTGAAAACATAAACACCATAGGACTCATAAACAGAGCAAAACCTTTTGTAAAATGAATCACGTTTTAATTCATTGCTACATGAAATTGCTATTTTCATGATGCGTTTCTTTTTTGGGAGAGTATATATAGTATGACCAGAAATTATTGAGAAATTTAGGAATATGTTTAATTGGATTTCTAGTATAAACAACCTTGACCAGCTATCAAGTGCTTGGTTTCATTCAAGAGAGACAACTCCGTTAATCCTTTTTCATTAGTTTGTGAAGAGTTTCCCCCCTTTGTTTACTTGCTAGCAGACGACATTTTCCGTGATCCTCAGTATGGATGATTTAGAGAAGAGAAAGTTGATTTTAGAGTATTATAACAAGGACATCAGATCAGCTAAAGTGATTTCAAGTAGAACAGGCATCCCTTTGTCCACTGTTTATCGTGTTTTGAAAAATATTGCAAATGGATATGGCTTTGAGCACCAGGGAGGCGCAGGTAGGCCCTGAAAATTGACTGTCGATGACTGGAGGCGACTTGGTAATCATGTGTCTAAAAACAAACGAAGGAGTTTAGAAAAGTTAAGGCTGGATGTGATTGATAGAGGAACTGTGGCTGTCTGTAAAGAGACAATTAGAACTGAGCTACATGCAATGGGTTGGCAGAAAAGTCGAGGAATTCCATCACCGATCATGAAACCTGAACAAAAGGAGCGAAGGTTGAACTGGTGCTTACAGCAAAGAAATTTTAACTGGGACGATGTGATTTTCTCAGATGAAAGTTTTGTGTGGCTGTTTCCTAATACACTGAAATTCTGGACCAAACAAACTGAAAAACCTTTGTATCAGCGCCGCAAGTACAGTCCGAAATTTAACGTGTGGGATGGCATATCTGTGTTAGGGGCAACGCCCCTCTGTGTATTTGAAGGGAATATGAACAGTGAGCGGTACACAGATATTCTCGAGAGACATTTACTTCCATCTGCTCACGTGTTCTATGGAAATGTTTGGATTTTCCAGCAAGCCAACGACCCGAAAACATCGTTCTAAGCATCCACAGGCCTGGTTTCGGACCCCAAATATGACATCATTAGATTGGCCAAGCTATAGCACTGACCTAAATCCACTGAAAATGTTTAGGGACTTATGAAGGAAAGTGTCAATAAGAAAAATCTGACAAATATTGCTGAAATGAAAGAACGGGTGGTCCGATATTGGGACAGCATGGACCACGGCTTTCTAACTTCTTTGATCAGTAGTATGCCCCGCCGCATTGAAGCCTGCATTGCTGCCCATGGTGACTTGACAAAATACTAACTGTTCACCTGTCTTTGAATCTGGAGTTATGTTCTGCTAATATTCACATTTAATACGTGAGTATTGAGTGAAAAAAATATTTAAAAAATACAATCTTAATTTCTCAATAATTTCTGGTTGTACTGTAACTATCAACCCCTCATTCAGCTTCGGACACAGTCACGTAGGCCACTTACTCCACGCGCCTTCCGGAGTTGCCTCCCTTGGGCTCACCGGGATTTAAAGGAGAATACGAGTGAATTGCAATAATTTGCTGGGTGAAAGATAAAGTCATCAGAAACATATTCCCAAATTTTCAATTAAAAATTATGTATAATAATGTTTTAATCACGAAAACAGTTTCTGTAAATCTCAGCTTCGGCCATTATGCATATTTCGCTGGAACCCACGTGACTTTTCCGCTTGTGACGTCAAATGTGCCTGGTGTCCGCCATATTGCCAAAGACCAGGCGCTACAGTAGTACAAATCGTGTTGTTTCTGTCGTTTTTTAAAATGGTACGATGGTGTATTGCGTTGCCTGGGGATGCATGGCATCATCGAACATGGGAAAGAACAACCATTTCTCCCGTTTTCCAAGTGAAATGACAGATTTCGGCAGGAGAAATGCACCGATCATACCGAGTAGGACGCATATGAAAGAGATGCACGCATGGGGTATGGAAATCCCCAAGTTAGGCTGAAGAACGAAAAAGTACCCACGAGATTCATTAATTATACTCCATCATTCCCTGTAACAACTTACTGTCAGTGGTATTTTTAACATACATTAAATCAAGTCCGATTGCCAGTCGAATTGCCCCCGTTACAAAATGACCCAGCAAATATGGTCAAATTGCCCCAGTGGGGTAGTCAAAATGCCCCAATTTATTTAAAATGAATAAATATAGGCCATAAATGCATAGTTTTGTCAACTTTGATATTATGTTCTTCATATATATGGTGATTTAGAGGGTCATGGCAAGACATTGACGCTGGAATTCTGCAGAAAGTTCATTGTTGCACGTGCAGTATGAGGCCGGGCGTTGTCCCGTTGAAAATCTGTGTCTGTTGGTCAATAATCGGGAGAAGGTGAAGCTTCTTAACACGTGGTTGATGTAACGTTGGGCCGTCAGGTTCCCTGAACGATCACCAAGTCTGATTTCTGGTTGTATGAGATGGTTCCCCAAACCATGACGCTTTCTCCGCCAAATCTGTCCACCTGTCGGACGCAGATGGGCGCAAAACGTTTATGACGTCTCCCTATACAGACGCTGTCTTCCGTCGTGACGTTGCAAAAGAAAACGTGATTCATCAGAAAACCAGATTCGCCTCCAGTTTTGTAAAGTCCGTATCCTTACGTTGTTGCACCACCCGGAGTCGTCGGCGTCGATGTAGGGGCGTAGTACAGGTCCAACAACTGGTCTACAGGCACGTAAACCCGCTTCTTCAGACGGTTCCTAATCGTTTGAGCTGACACTCTCCTCAAACCTGGTATTTGTGTGGCAGTCACGGTTGGTAGGGCATGCCGATTACGCAGGTGATGGACCCGGATGTACCGATCTTGAAGGGGGTCGTGATTCTTGGCCTTCCACTTTCGGGCGATCGTTGGTCAAATTGAAGTTGTTGTAGCGGCTCCAAAGTCGGATATCGTTGTTTTGTGAACATTTAGGTGCCGTGCAACAGTTCCAAAACTTTCTCCGGCTTGAACACGACCAATGGCGATATTTCGGTCGGCAGCACTCAATCGTGGCATTTTAACACAGCTTTTCGGCGACAAATGAATGAATATAATACGGAAGCACATGGGCTTTATACACCCTACATTAACTGCCATTTTCATGATTTGCATGTGTTTTTTGTGCGAAGTCACCATGAGGGTCATTTCATGCGTTGTGACGGAATAAGCAATAAAATACACCTATGCGTACAAATGCAGTTGTTTGATGGTAATCTTCATTAATTACGTGTATCATTTCAATACATTCGAATAAAATTTAGTTTGGAAGCAATAACTTCATTCAAACGAATTTTTCATATCTGAGGACAGGGGTTGCGTTTCTTTTGACAGAGTTTATATACGCACGTCGGCATCAGACCTTGCCATTTGCCAGTAGTGCCGTGAAAGTTGTTCTGTATTCTCTATTGGCTGACGGGCGGTGTGGTAGCCTAGTGGTTAAAGTGTTCTGCTCGTCACGCCGAAGACCCGTCTTCGATTCCTACGTGGGTACAATATGTGAAGCCCATTTCGTTGTCCCCCGCCGTGATATTGTTGAATATTGCTAAAAAGCAGCGTAAAACTAAACTCACTCACCTACTCACACATTGGCTGACAGGAGGTCATTCTAAGGCCATGACCGAGTACCCTAACTACTCTATAACCAAACAAATGGGGAAACATACGTTGTCCTGACTAGTATTTTACAATCTACCAGTTTTCGGGAATAACTTATCTGGTGTCGCGAATATTTCTCTGCCTCGACCAGGGCTGGGATCTTGTATCGAGACGTTATTAATGAGAACTAGGATCCTAATTTTTACAAACAAAAATAATTCCAGTGTAATTTTGAAGCAGACACCTTTATTTTCCCTCGTCTGAAGCATAATATTTGTTTTTAATCCCAGACACGCTACAGTCACTCATTTGACACAAAATGAACTGTAATCACAATAAAAAATAATTTTAGTGACTGGTCATATATTTATAGCGGTGGAGTTTGCTTGGCTGGAACTGTATGATATCTTTGCTGACAAATAGTAATCTTGTTAAATGATATGATCTGTTTTAATTTATTTTGACCTTGCCGGTGCCTGTTTCACTTGTTCTTCTTCTCCATCTTCAGTGGAAGATTGTACTTGCAAGATGTAAAATTTGATCGTATTGATGGTCTAACATCCATTTCTGTGAAATTACATCAGGAAAATCTTTTACTGCTCTAGAATCAACGGACACTATTAAGCTGTGGAGAGGTAAAATCAAAGAGGAAGCCATCTGCAATACACAGGCACTAATGACGTCATGTCACGATGTCTCGCTCATTAACTGTCGGGTGTTTCCGTAAGAGGCGGAAATACGAGCATGTTTTGTGTTTTGCCATATTTTACAAACTTTTGTCTTAATTTTAATCACGGAATGTGACTTTTAGAATATCCCTTTACAATATAATCAAAAGTTTTGTTTTCGTTCGTATTCTCCTTTAATGACCATTGAGTTCACCTGATTATGTGTAAGCAATTCATCTTTGTTTTTCTTTGTTTTACCGGAGTGAAGACCTGATTTCTTTTATTAACCTGATGTTGCTAACCACGTCAGGATCAGGGGATCTATCCTCGCTACGCGTGAAGCCCATTTCTAGTGTCCCAATGCCGTGATATTGCTGGAATATTACTAAAAGCGACAAACCCCAACTCACTCACCACTCACTGAAGCATGACGATAACCCACCACGCCTACGCTGTTCCAGAGGAGGATGGGGAAACAATTCTGTTATAATAAATATCCAGTAAAGTTGTTTTTCTACTCCAAATATCCGTTCATCCATTTCACATTTACATGAATATTGCCTGCAGGCCCTGGGAAACATATATACATCAATATCTACATCTTGTTCAGCCTTACAGGCTTGTAACGCTAAAATCCCGCTATCAAGGTGGTATATAGTGTCACTAACGGGGTCTTATCACTATATAAAAGGAAAGGGGATGTAACGAGGTCAACATACCATGTTCGTTTCTATATGAATCTAACAATGATCACTGTAGCTGTCCCATTTTAAAGTATGCACAATAATTTCAAGCCAATAGATTTACCTACAAAATAAGACATAGAGCACAAAATCGCCGTGTGCTTTGGAAGCTAGGGTCTTCGGGAAGTTCGAAAATCGTGATTTCGATTCCGGAGCCAAAATCCCTGCTCAGGAATTTGTAGCGGTAACTCACCGTTTTTCTTTGTTTATTCTTTACAGTACACACATACGACATGCACCAAACATGTTGAACTGATGGGGCCTGTCAGCGCGCTAGTCGCCATTCTTTCGGATACATTTACATCTAACTGTCATAAATGAGTTTACGTACATTTATTCATCGCGTAAATAGAATTGTGCCGTGCCCGTCTGCCATTGACGACCTTGGTTTTATTCGCCCGCACTGGAAAAGAGTAAGGACGGATGGGACATATTGTATTTTAGCCAAATAGTTCGGTTGCTCTTTGGGCGCGGGTTTCTTCATTTCCGACAGTAATTTTAAATGTAATGGAGTGACATATCTGTCATTCCATATTGTGAAGGGGTGTACCTATGTCAGTTGGATTGTCAACATGTCCGAACAGCTGAGACAAGGTCGCCGTTTGACCTCTTTAGTGTGGAGAAATCGTCAGCAATGTCCCAACTCTTTAAAAAGAAACTACAGATGGTTTAATGTTCGATTCGGGCTTTCAGGCGACTACTGTGATACAGAAATATTGCAGTTGAATATTGAAGAAGTTATAATTGAACTGGGTGTAGAGGAGGATAAAGCGAGAGTGAATCGGATTGTGAGGCAAATAGACGTCATAGAGCATATGACTTTATAAACAATTTAATTAATCATGAAACATGAATGTTTTTTCAGAAGTGTTGTTTTCCGGGTTGTTCTGTAACGAATCCATGCATGCATGCTGCGCACGAAGCAACATTAATAACATTCCTCTGCCCTCTATTTAATGAAGTTAACTCGACTCCGTTGTCGAAGCATTTGACCTCCTGGTCATGCATATGTAGAGTAACTCCAGGTCGCTTCGAACGTTGTGTCTCCTCACCTGGGCACTTGTCATTGGTGCACTGTTGTTTTAAGCAAAACAGAAATGCTCTGTCGTCCTATATCCGTTTTGATGTGCGTCACTCTTCCATCGTGCATGCGTTCATCGCTCCTGTATTTAACTGTTACAACATGCACCATTTAAGAATAATGATGCATTTATACTTTGACCTGGTTTGTTGTACACTGAACAGCGCATATTCATCTTATAGTTTTAATTGTCCTTTCTTGACGGCCATTCTGTAAGGATTTCAACGTATTTTTATAACATGGCTACCGAAGTGGGTGAAGTTGAAAACACACAATCACTCCACGTCCATCACTTTCCATGAATGTCACTTTGTCTACGCGTTCATGCGAAAAGACAATACAAATTTTAGGATCGCGTTACCAATGCATACAGTTATATTAGATATCTCCTGTGATGTCTTATTCATTGCAGTAAATCAATCCAATCACTCCATAACTCAGAAATTACCTGTGCTAATATCGAGATGAGTTTAGAGCGCTAATTTTCTCTCATTCCTGAACTGATTTATAGCGCCACAAAGGACAATCTTCATGTCAGCTGGAATTTGTCAGCGCCAAACATACAGGCAATTCTAGGGAATAGTTCCGGCTCAACCCATGTGACTTTGTCGATTTCCTAGAACAGCTGTAGCCTTTCAGTGAATGTCACAAAGCCCCATTGTGAGGTCAGGTCAGGTAGAGGTGCGCTGCCTAGTGTTCAAATGAAGTACATGTTTGTTGTATGGTTACGTTTGGTGTGTGTGTTTGTGTGTGTGAGGAGAGAGAGAGAGAGAGAGAGAGAGAGAGAGAGAGAGACAGACAGACAGACAGACAGACAGAGAGAAAGACAGACAGACAGAGAGACAGAGAGAGAGAGAGGCTGCATCAAGGAAACTGTTTCAAGGTTTGAAGTAAAGGTATTACAGGCTCTTGCATGAAACTGATCCATATGTTTGACGGTGAACGGTACAGTAACGGAATGAACTAAGTTACGGCTGATTGTAACAAGTAATTGATCAGATCCCCTATAGACTGCAGGTAGATCATAAGTTGCCGACGTCCTGACACAGGAACACACTGTGCAACCCTATTCTTGATGCTATTTATCATGCTTCACTCTAACTGTCGCATTATGTACACACACATTGTTCTACAGTCAAACGTTAAGAGATTCAGGCCTGAAACTTAGGTGGTATTAGTAGACACTGCTGAAATGGTTCTTCGACCTAAATGTCAGAGTAAACCTTGTATACCCTCTTGAAATTCGACCCATCATGGTCCGTTAAAATGAACCTTCAGTAGCCCATGCTTGTCGTAAGAGGCGACTAACTGGATCAGGTGGTCAGGCTCGCTGGCTTGGTTGACCCATGTCAATGGTTCCCACTGGTGCAGATCATGCTCATTCTGTTGATCACTGGATTGTCTGGCCCAGGACTCGATTATTTACAGACTGCCATAGTTGAATATTGCTGAGTGCGGCGTAAAACTAAAACTCACCCACCTCACCTTGAAATTCTGTTGTAATGTCTGTACATGAAGTCAGGGCGTATTTCAGACACTCCAACTTCAGCAGAATCATGAGTGTATGTCAATAAGCATAGTTCTTCGAACGTTTCTCCCAGGAATGGAACAATCTATTAGTCTCTTTCGTCTAACACATGTCATATTTGACATACATTCCCAGTAAGGTACAGATTCTCTTTACTTTGTTAGTTTGAGTCGCCTCCGATTTCGAACCCACACCCTTCTTCAGACGTAGTGTTTACGTTATTTCAAAACACGTATGAACGTAAACTGTGATGACGGTGATATGGATGTAAACAGTATGTCGTATATATTCACAAATACAGAAACAAATGTGGATTAATAAGGCCCGCATAGAGCGTGCATCAAAATATTTGATCACGATCGGAAACCTGATCCCCAGTGTCATGAACGAGACAGCAAGAACAACTTTGTCATGACCCGTAAGAT